>NW_026294391.1:28480302-28880302 GCF_007827085.1 Peromyscus californicus insignis | reverse complement strand
GAATTACATTGTTTTCTGATTATAGCTTTTTCATATTTTCAAAGAGAAAATTCTTTTATTTTGAGATTATAGGTTTTTTTTTTTTGTTTTTGTTTTTCGAGACAGGGTTTCTTTGTGTAGCTTTGCGCCTTTCCTGGGACTCACTTGGTAGCCCAGGCTGGCCTCGAACTCACAGAGATCCGCCTGGCTCTGCCTCCCGAGTGCTGGGATTAAAGGCGTGTGCCACCACCACCCGGCGAGATTATAGTTTAATTTCAACCTTTCTCCCTACCTGGTCCTCCCCCAAAAGTTTTTATATACCCCTCCTTCTCTCTGCCAAATATATGTCCTTTTTTCTCACTAATTGTTAGTGCTTGCATATCTATATACACATATATCCCTGAGTATAACTTGTTCATTCTTCATAGTAATACCTGAATGCATTTTATCATGACTGTCTTTTTACACTAGAGAGTGAATTGGTATGCTCTTCCCTCATGATTTCCACCTCTCCAATTCCTACCTTTCTTGAGTTTTCTAGCGTTTTCTAGAGTTCTTTGAATTCTTTTGTGTAGGATTTAGGCCTTACAGGCTTTTCTCTGTCCAGTTTGTATATGTATTGCTGTCATTCTTGTTCATCTCATGTTTGAGCAGTGATGTTAGTAGTTTCTCCTGATATTACTAGGAGATTCAGTCTCAGATTAAACTCCCTCACCCTTTGGCTCTTTGATTGGTCGTGGTTTTCTATGATGGTCTCTGTTGCAAACAAAAATTCCCTTGATAAAGAGTAAAGACTGCAGTTATCTACATGTGTAAGAACAATGTTTATAGATTGTTGTTAGGGATTGTGCCATTTTAGTAAGTTAGTGGCTTTAGATTCTTCTCCAGTAATCATAATTTGCCAAGCACAGAGGTTTTAGCTGAGTTTCCAGTGTCACACATTCTCTACTTGGTCAGAGAGTCATAAGTCCAAGTAAATAGCTGTTGCTTATAAAGAAGTTGTTCCACTGCTGCATGCTTAGAGTTACCATGCCATGATAGGCATGGTACACATCACATGAGCTTCATGATAGTCTTCTTTATGACAGGCTATATTAGAGCATATGCATTAGTATTAGAAGCTTTATTATTTGGAAAACAGTGAATTAAACATAATGTGTTGTAGCTTTAAATGTACACAGTCTCTGTTTCATTTCATACTTTAATAAAGCTGAGAAAAAACGCAAGGGCAAAACAGTGACCAAACCATGGAAAGACCAAGGCGGACTTCTTGAATATGAAAAAGCAGCCCCAGGTGATCGCTTTTTTGTTATTTTTTGTTTGTTCGTGGTGTTTTTTTAATCTGTATTTATTCTCGTGTTTGCTGTGTATTGAACATTGATGTAATATTTTTAGAAGGAAAGACTTTTTAACTTTTAAGAAAATGAATATAAGAAGTAGTATAATGAAAAATTTGTAGAAATTTTCAGTGTGATAAGTCAAATTTGTCTCCTATTGTAATAAGTTTATCTTTTAAGAATTAGATTTTTCCTGATTTTAGTTTTTTTCATGTTTTAAAAGAGAACATTTTCTTTTTTTAAGATAATGATTAAATTTCAAGCTTTCTCCTGACCCTTACCTTCCCCCAAAACTCCCATGTATGCCTCTATCTCTGCCAAATGTCTGGCCTCTTTTCTCAGTAATTGTTAATGCTTTCATTCAAGAATATCTATGTGGCTGGGCATGTGTGGCACATGCCTTTAATCCCAGTTCTCTGGAGGCAGAGGAAGGCAGATCTTTGTAAGTTCAAGGCCAGCCTTTCTGAAGAGCTAGTTCCAGGACCACCAGGGCTGTTACACAGAGAAACCTTGTCTCAAAAAACCAAAAGAAAAAAAAAAGAATATCTATATACATATACAACCCTGAATATAACTTGTTTTGTCTGTATAATAGTAACTGTATGTATATTTTCATGGCTGGCTTTTTCACATCAGACAGTGAAATGGTGTGCTTCTACCTGGGGATTCCCATCTCTCCCATTCCCTGTTTTCTTTGGAGGGTTGAAGCTTCATGGTCTTTTCTCTGTCCAGTTTGTATATGTATTAGTGTCATTCTTGTTCAGCTCATGTTTTGGCAGTGTTGTTCATGAGTTTTTATGTGAATTTCTGTAGACTGAAGTTTCTCGGTCCTGCCCAGTCCCACCCGGGCAGCAGCTGTTTTAATAAACTAATCACTCAGAGGCTTAATATCAATTACAAACTGATTTATGGCTCAGACTTATTGCTAGCTAGCTATTACATATTAAATTAACCCATTTCTATTAATCTATGTATTGCCATATGTCTCGTGGCTTTACCTGTATCCTAATACATCTTGTTCCTCTGGGCAGGTCACAGCATCTCCCTCCGTCTGCCTTTCTTCCTCCTGTATGTCTGCTTGGATTTCCTGCCTGCCTCTCTCCTGCCTTGCCATAGGCCAAAGCAGTTGTATTTATTAACCAGTGGGAGCAACACATATTCACAGCGTACAGAAAGACATCCCACATCATATTTCTCCTGATATTACTAGGAGACCCTCTGGCTCTTTACAATCTTTCTACCTCCTCTTGAATAGAGTGCAGGAATGTTCTATAGAAGTATCCATTCTGATTGGGCTCCACCACTCTTTGTTTTGATTAGTTTTGGTTTATTGTAATGGTCTCTGTCTGTGACAAACAAGTTTTCTTGATGAAGAATGAACACTACTAATATCTGTGGGTATGAAGACAAATGTTTATAGATAGTTGTTGGGGCCTATGCTGCTTTAGTTAAATTAGTGGTTGCAGATTGTCCTCCAATAACCATCATTTCTCTAGCACAGAATTTTTAGCTAGATTTCTAGTGCCAGTTATAGTTTCCCTCATGTTGAGTAGCTTTTAAGTCCCAAGTAAAGAGTATTTGGTTACTGCCAAGGTATGCATGCCACTACTGTGTCCTTAGAGTTATTGTGCCATGTTGTGCATTGTTAAATGTCATATGAGTGTGATGGTAACCTTTCATGACTATGCTACATTAGAAGCTTTATTATTTAGCATGTATACTGGAATATAATGTGTTCCAGCTTTAAATGAACATAATACTTTTCATTTCATACCTCAACAAAGCTGAGAAAAAACGCAAGGGCAAGACAGTCACCAATCCTTGGAAAAACCAAGCCGGAATTTTTGAAGATGAAGAAGCTGCCCTAGGTGATTGCTTTGATTTTTTTTAATCCATATTGATTCATAAGATGTTTGCCATATATTGAATAATGGTACAATGTTTTTAGAAAACAAGACCGTTTTTCACTTTTAAGGAAACAAGTATAAGTACCACAATGATAAATTCATAGGAATTTTCACTATGATAAGATTTGAGACTATAGCTCATTAGATGCTTTATTATTTAATATGCATACTGGAACATAATGTGTTCCAGCTTTAAATATGCATTTTTTTTCATTTCATACCTCAACAAAGCGGAGAAAAAACGCAAGCGCAAAAGAGTCAGCAAATTTTGGAAAGACCAAGCCAAACTTTTGGAAGATGAAGAAGCAATTCCAGGTAATTGCCTTGCCTTGTTTTGCTATATTGGTTTACAAGATATTTGATCAATATTAAATGATAGCATGTTCTTTTCATAATGGAAGACAGTTTTTGTTTTAAGAACTCCAATATAAGAAGTAACACAATGATAAATTGCTAAAATTTTCAATGTGCTAAATCAAATTTGCTGGTTATTCTAACAAATTCATCTTTTTTAGAGAATTAAATTGTTTCCTGATTATGAAAATTTAATGTTCCTAAAATTTCATTTTGACTGGCATTCTTGTTTAAACAATGTTTTATTTTTTAATGATTTTATTTATTGTTAAATAATTTATACCTTATATTTTGATCATATTGTGTCCCCTCCCCCAACTCTTCCAATGTCTTTTCCTTACCTTGCTTTGTGTAGGATATTATATTCCTTCTCTTAAAAAAGGGAAAACTTAAAAATTAGGTGTCCAATTTGTGTTCATGTACTACTGAATATTGTACCTGCCCTACAATGGCTGATACGTACCATGTTACTCTGTTGAGGAAAATTGTTTTTTCTTTCATAGCAGCTATCAATTCTTAGCTAAGGACTGAGACTTTATATCTACTTCACCTCATCCATGCTGGTTTTTTTTCTGCTTTGAGCTTGTATATGTTCTGTGCATTTTGTCATGTTCTTTTTGGATATGTGTCTTCTCTGTTGTTTCTGGAAAATACTCTCTTATCAAAGTCCTCTGCGCCTCTGGTTAGAATCTTTCCACCTGCTTTTCCACATAGATAACTGAATATTGAGGGGATGAGAATGATACAGACATCTCATTTAGGGTTGAGCACTCCAAAGTCTCTCACTCTCTGCAGGTGGTCCAGTTGTAGGTCTCTTTTTTAATTACCAACCACTGCAAGAACCTTCTCTGAAAAGGGTTTCGTTTATCGCCAATCAATGACTAAAGATCATTCGTAATCAATAGCAATATGTCATTCATCTAGGAGTCATTTTATTACTATGACCACTTATCAGAATTATACTAGTGAGATTTCTCCTAGGACACTTGGCCTATCTTGTCACAGTTTTTTTTTCTTCATTACCAGTATCCTTTTGGGGGTCCATCTCATGGAGTGGGCCTTAAATCTAGTAAAAAACTAATTGATTACTCCAAAGAAAATTTTTGCTACTATTGTGCCAGTGAGTATATCTAGCAGGCAGATGGTTATTATAGCTTGCTCAGTTTGTAGCTTGTTGAGATTGATGATTGCTTTTCTTCTCTGATAATGTGTATAGCAACTTATCATACTATGAACCAATAGAAGTGAAGCTTTCATTTTCATACCAGCTGTGGTTTTCCATGTTCCTTGACATTGTATGTGGCATGCTCAGCAAATTAAAACTACTTTGAGATTCTTACCCTCCAGTTGTAAAGGGCAACCGCATTGGTAGTGCCCTGTTGTGTTAGATGTGGGATCTGTGGGACCCCTTTGGCTAACACCTCAAAAAGTGGTAACCGATTCCTGGTACTGGGTTAGTTTTTGGTAGTTTGTACTGTAGAGTAGGTGTGTTGTCCCTCCATTATAAGGTCACTGCACTTGAACTCATTTTATATTTGTGTATATTTCAGGAAGCCTTTATTATAGTAGGTTTCCATTTGGGTTTTTAAGAGGTTTTTTAATTAATTTTTCCTCCCCATGTTCCCTCCTCTACCCTCCCTCTCATAGCCCACCCCCTTTAATTCTCTTGTTCTAATTTCCATTTTATAGCACTATATTCTATTTCCTGCTCCTTGGAAGATCCCATCCTCCCCCCTGGTCCCTTTCTACCTACCTAACCTCTGTGGGTATTATAAAAGAAACACACATATTTAAAGCATAAAAGCTAACATCTACATATAAGAGAAAATATATATTGTATTTCATTCTGGATCTGCATTACCTTACTTTGGATGATTCTTTTCTAACTTCATCTGTGTACCTACATATTTTAGATAGTTTCATTTTTCTTAACAGTTGAATGATAATCCATTGTATAAATATATCACATTTTCATTACCATTCATAAGTTGATAAATATCTAAGCGCTAACAAATTTCTAATTATTATGAATAGAGAAGTAGTAAGCATGAATGAGCAAGATCTCTGCATTAGGATATAGAGTTCTTTGGGTATATGCCCAAGAGTGGTACAGCTGGATCTTGAGGTAGATCAATTTCCCATCTTTCTTTAGCAACTGCCATGCTGATTTCCATAGTGGCTGTACAAGTTTGCACTCCCACCAGCAATGGATAAGTGTTTTCCTTACCCCATCCTGGCCAATATGAGCTGTCATTTGTTTTATTGGCCATTCTGACTTGAATGAGATTTTGTGTGTTTTCCTGGTGCTTATGGATGTTGAATATTTTATAAGGTTTTTCAGCCATTTGTGTTTCATCTTTTGAGAACTCTTTTTCATTATATATCCCGTTTTCTAATTGAGGTAATAGTTTTCTTGATGTTCAGCTTTTAAAATTCTTTGTATATTCTAGATACACTAACTTTCTGTCAGATCTATAGTTGGTAATGTTGTATTTTTGCATTCTCTCTGGTCCTTTTTGCTCAATTTATTGTGTCCTTTGCTGTACAGAAGCTTCTTAGCTTCATGAGTTCCCATTTATTAATTTTCATCTTAATGCCTAAACTATTTGGCTCCTGTTCAAAAAGTTCTTTCCTGTGCCAATGGGTTTAATTGTTTTCAGTACTTTCTGTTCTATCAAATTCATTGTATCAAGTCTTATCTTGAGGTCCTTGATCCAGTTGGAGTTGTTTTGTGCTGGGTGATAGATGGATCTGTTTTCATTCTTCTACGTGAAGCTATGCAGTTTAACCAGTATCATTTGTTGTAGATGCTGTCTTTTCTCCAGTGTGTATTTTTGTTTCTTGAACAAAAATCAGGTGTCTGTAGGTGTGTGGGCTTATATCCAGGTATTTAACTCTATTCCATTGTTCAGTATATCTATTTTTATGCCAACATCATGCTTGTTTGTATTAATATAACTCTGCAGTAAAACTTAAAATCAGGAAGGTTAATAACTTCAGCAGTTCTTTTGTTGTTTGTGATTGTTTTAGCTATCCTGATTGTGTGTGTTTCCGTATGAAACTTAAGATTATTTGTTACATTTATGTGCAGGATTATGTTATAATTGTGATGGGGATTACATTGAATCTGTAAATTTCTTTTGGTATGATGGCCATTTTCACAATATTAGTTTTCCCCAATCAATGAGCATGGGGAGTCTTTGCATCTTTTTATGCCTTCAGTTTCTTAAATTTTTTTATTATACAAAGTCTTTTATTTGCTTAGTTTGAGTGATTCCAACATGTTTTTTGAGGCAATTGTGAAATTGTATGATGTTGCTTTGCTATATGATTTGCTTCCCTGATTTGTTATTTGTATATAGGAAGGCTACTTATCTTTGTGTGTTAATTTTATATCCTGCTATTTTTTTTTGCTGATAAACACCTTTAGTAATATGGTAGGATACAAGATCAGTTCAAAAAAATCAGTAGCCCTGCTATATACAAACGATAAATGGGCTGAGAAAGAAGTCAGAGAAACATCACCCTTTACACTAGCCACAAATAATGTAAAAGACCTTGGGGTAACTCTAACTAAGCAAGTGAAAGACCTGCATGACAAGAACTTTAAGTCTCTGAAGAAAGAAATTGAAGAAGATATCAGAAAATGGAAAGATCTCTCATGCTCATGTATAGGTAGGATTAACATAGTAAAAATGGCAATCTTACCAAAAGCAATCTACAGATTCAATGCAATCCCCATCAAAATCCCAACACAATTCTTCACAGACTTAGAAAGAACAATACTCAACTTCATATGGAAAAACAAAAAAAACAGGATAGCTAAAATAATTTTGTACAATAAAGCAACCTCTGGAGCCATCACCATCCCTGCTATTTTGTTTAACATATTTATCAGCTATAGAAGTTTCCTGGTGTAGTCTTTGAAGTCTTTTATGTATAAAAAAGCATATCATCTCCAAATGATGATACTTTGATTTATTCCTTGCTTATGTGTAGACACTATATTGAACAAGTATGGAAAGAGTCTGATTTAAGTGGAAATGTTTTTGTTCTTTTTTGTTTTGTTTTGTTTTTGTTTTTCCCCATTTAGAAGGAATGTTGATATGTGAACTTGTTATAAAGTGCCTTTATTGTGTTGAGATATGTCCCACATATTCTTGATCTCTTCAGGACTTTTATCAGCAATGTCAAATTTTGTCAAAGGCCTATTCTCTATCTTTTGAGGTGATCATGTGGTTTCTGTCCTTTGGTCTTTTTATATGGTGGATTATATTTATTGATTTACATATGTTGAATCATCCCTGTATCTCTGGTATGAAGCTGAATTGATAGTGAATAATCTTTTTGATGTATTCTTGAATTTGGTTTGTAATATTTTATTGAGTTTATGATCTATATTCATGATTGATATTGGTTTGTTGTTTTCTTTTTTGTTGGATCTTTGTGTGGTTTTGGTAACAGGTAATGATGGCCTTCTAAGAAGAATTTAGGAATGTTTCTTCGTTTTTCTTTTGCAGAATAATTTGTAGACTAGTGTCATTAATTCTCTTTTGAATACCTGGTAGAATTATATGCTGAACCATCTGTCCACTGGCTTTTTATAGTTGGGAGATTTTTAGTTACTGCTTCTATCTTACTAGGAGTTACGAATCTACTTAAATTACACTTACTTTATCTTGATTTAACTTTGATAGATTGTATATTTTAAGAAATTTGTTTCCTTTAGGCTTTCCAGTTAGTGGAATACAGATTTTTTTAAATATGTATTTATGATTCTCTTAATTTTCTTAGTATCTTTTGTAGTGTCTTCCTTTTCATCTCTAGGTTTGCTAATTTGGATCTTGTTTAAAATAGTTTTCATTAGTAACCCTTGAGAACTTTTAAAGATATGCTAAAAGTTTTTTGAGTCATATGGTAGTGTTTTTAACTATATAATTTTCTTTAATTTTTGTTTCTAAGCTCTTTTCTCAGCTCTTTCAGTGCACAGTACAGAGAACACACCACCTTCCTCCGCTGAACAAACAAAATCTTCCACTTCTGAGACAACAAAGCCTTCCACCTCTGAGCAAACAAAGTCTCCCACCTCCAAAGGGGCTCAATCTTCAAAGATGTCTCCACGGAAAACAACTATTGTACTACCAGTAACAAAGACCAGCAAGAAGTCAGGACAAACTAAGTCAACTGGAGATACTTCAGCTCCTAAGAAAGGCATTACTATTAAAATTGTCCTACCAAAGAAAATAGGTGGAAAGTCAGGAAAAAAGGTTAGTCATATCTCTTGCTACTTTGTATTGTAAGTCTTTGTATTGTAGTATTATTTTTAACATGCAGGTTAGCAATTTACTAAAATTATGCTGAAGGTTTTAGGACTGTTTTAAATATATAAGGCTCTTTTTGTCTTAGTTAGGTTTTCTATTTTGAGAAACAAAAGCAACTTATGAGGAAATTGTACTTCTGTATTACAGTTCATCATCAAAGGAACTCAAATAGGGCAGAGAGGGGAACTGGAGTTGGGGGTGGAACAGTAGTAATATCTAAAGTAAAGTAGTCATTGGACAGAATTAACTAGTATTTACTGATGATGAAAGAACAAAGAGTAAATGAGTTGGAGAATAGAATAGAAACTATCCAATGTGAAAAACTGGTACAGAATTTAAAATACTGAAAAAGAGAGTAAGTTGATATTTTCTTAACATGTGTAATTAGTCAGGAGGAAGCGAGGCAGGGATAGATTGGGAGAGGAAAATAGTGAAGAAATTTTTTTCTTATAATCATTTCTAGTCCTGCACAGTTTATATCACAGATATATATATAAACAATTTACATTATAAAAGCCTGAATATGGCAGATAAGGATCTATATAATTTTAATTTCAACATTTTATGTGAAATGGTACATTATGAATTTTTATTTGAAAATTATGCAGTTAAGGATGAGCCTCTAGTCATAATGTAAAAAATGTAGAGAAGTATGTGTACCTAAAAATCCAAGGAAGAAATTAAAATGGAATTTTAAGTATTCAAGTAACCCCTCAAAAGATAGAATAAGTGGAACCACTACAACAAAAAAGAATAAAGGAAACAAATAGTGCATAATAAAATGGTTTACTCAGAACCAAATATAATAATAATTATATTAAACATTAATGAATTAAATTCTTCATTAAAAGGCTGAGATTTAAAAAACTGGAATTTTAAAAATAAATAGTATCTATAAGACATGCACTCTAGCCGGGCGGTGGTGGCGCACGCCTTTAATCCCAGCACTCGGGAGGCAGAGCCAGGCGGATCTCTGTGAGTTCGAGGCCAGCCTGGGCTACCAAGTGAGTTCCAGGAGAGGCGCAAAGCTACACAGAGAAACCCTGTCTCGAAAAACAAAACAAAACAAAACAAAAAGACATGCACTCTAAATATAAAGGTATAAATATCTCAGTATTATCTTATACATCTAATATTTCCATGTGATATCAGCATAACATTTGTTTCTATGAATGTTTGCCATATGTAACAAATAATGTCATCTTTCTTGTTTTTAAAATACTTATACTATCATTTCTGTTTAAAACATTTAAAATTTATAAAAATCAGTATGAAATATTTGTAAATATATTATGATAAACATAAAAAGATTACTGTAAAGCAGTAACATTTTAAAAATGGGAAATAAAATTATAAAAAGTTGATCTTGCCGGGCGGTGGTGGCACACGCCTTTAATCCCAGCACTCGGGAGGCAGAGCCAGGCGGATCTCTGTGAGTTCGAGGCCAGCCTGGGCTACCAAGTGAGTTCCAGGAAAAGGCACAAAGCTACACAGAGAAACCCTGTCTCGAAAAACCAAAAAAAAAAAAAAAAAAGAAAAAAGAAAAAGTTGATCTTGAAATTTAATGTGAAGATATATTTGAAAACATGTATTTTCACCTGCTCAGAAAGTTAGTGTAATAGTAGTGATAATATCTTTTGACTCCTATGTTTTCTAGTATCAATACTAATATAATTTTGAAAAGGTATTTTGGTACACATTATTTAATGATAGAGATAAAGAACTAGTAGTATATTTCATAATTTGTATTTTTTTTCAAAAGCATCATTTCAGTTCACTATTATCTAACTTCGTTATTTTATATGAAAAATAAAGATGTTCACAGTTTTAATAACTGAGAAAGTTTTTGAGCTATAGAAAATATTCTTAAAATAGACTCCTTTATGAAATATCATTTTTTCCTACGTTTTGGATTTTAGCACAGGGGCTAGAGAGATTGCTTAGTGGTTAAGAGCACTGACTGATCTTCCAGAGGGCCTGAGTTTGATTCCCAGCAACCACATGAAAGCTCACATCCCTCTGTAGCACCAGTTCCAGGGATACAATGCCCTCTTCTGTGGGCACAGGCATACAAATGCAGGCAGAACATCTATACACATAAAATTTAATCAAATTTAAGTTTAGAAACTTTAAAAACTTTTTTAGTAAATTTTCTAAATAGTTGTATTTGTTCAAGTTGAAGTAGTAAACATTATCTTTCATCAAAGGGTTCAGAATTTTGAAACATTGAAAAAATGAAATTTGTAATTCAATACTTGGCATGATTTACTAGTCCACTGTGAATCCAGATAACAGTCATTAATTTAAAGTATATTGCAGCAACCTCAAATGCTTTACTCTTTTGTCTTTTTGTCATAATTTTTCTAGGCACAAGAGTCTTTTCTTTTGATAAAGCAGAGCAGTTTGAAAGTAGCTCCTAGAAAAATCCCAAGATTTCACATAAGCAGAATATTAGTAATATTCAACTGTGTTTAAGAGATATTTGTCTCTTATGTGCAACAAGCAGTCTTCACCAAATTACTTACAATTTTATGAAGATTATTGGTGGCTAGACACAATGGGAATGAACAGCTGCTTGCTAAAGCCCTCTGCCTTGTTGTGGTTATTTTTGCCTATTAGAAAAGAGATTTATAGAATTAACAATGATAAAAAATGTCTTGCAGGGAACCTCAAAAATGTTTTGAAGTTAACAGGTTTTACACAGTTAACTAATTTGACTAAGGTATCAACAGAAGATAGGATAAGGAATTCTACCTAGCCTTTTGGTCTCTTTCTCTGGCACCTGAACAGCTTGTGGGCCTGAGTTCATTTTCCAAAGCATTGCAGTTCTTGGTACCCAGAAGGTTTTCAGCCTTTTTTTTTAAACTAATGATTTTGTGATCCAGTGATGTCTACCATTTTTTTCTCATCTAGAAGCTCTTAAAAGAGAACATATACCTGAATTCTTTATTCCTTTTTTTTAAAAAACAGGAAAAATGTATTCCAGTTGTTTCTTCTACATCTTCAGCTTCTCTCAGTTCACTGATGAAAAGCTCTTCATCTAATAAGTCTTCTGCAGGGCCATCTAAAATAGTGATGTCTACAGGTAAGTTAGTATTTTCTAGAAATGAGTAAACAATGTATTTGGTAAGCTAGTAGTTCAGCTTAATGTTAAGCAAAACCAGTCTATTTAAATCCATGTCACCTAAAAAAAAATCCAACATTTTGAATTTGTGTCATTATCAAATCTTTCTTCTTTATTGTCAAAGTATTTTGTCATTTCGTATGATACGTGTTTTCCAAGGTAACTCATGCCTTTTGAAAATAATGTTTCTGTCAAAGGACATGGTGATTTTAAATTCTTCTCTGGTATGTTTGAAAGAGCACAGACCAAAGCAAATTCTTTTTTATCATCCCCTATACATTTCCTTAATCTTAATTTTCCTTTCATTTTTATTTTGTATGTATGAGTATTTTGCCTGCACGTGTATTTGTGCACCATGTATGTGCCTTGTACCCAGACAAGAACGTCAGAATGTCAGATATCCTGAGAATAAAGACACAGACAGTTGTAAGCTGTCATGTGGGTGCTTATAAGCAAACCCAGTCCCTCTGGAGACAGCAGCCAGTGCTCTTGAGCCAGCTCTCTAGCACTCCATTCATGTTTTTAAAAAGTGTGTCCTATTCCTTCTTTTATATCCTTAATTACCTTCTTTATACTCTTACATTTCTTGAACTTTTCCTTATTTTTTTCCTCACTTAAAGGGAATTATTTCTTGAAATACCACTTGTTTTTCAAAGATTCATTTATCTCACTTCATTTCTTATGTATGATTTTTAATCCACTAGCTACACGAATACAAGTTGATCATATCTAATCCAAGAATGTGAACTTTGAACTTTTTGAGTACTGACATGACACCAGAAGTAAAAACACCTGACTTCATATGACGGGTCGCAATCAAAACCCAGTGCCCCCAAATTATTATATCAGACTACCTTCAGACTTTGTGTATAAAGTGTATAAGAAATATACATGAATTTTATGCTCAGACTTATGTCCTATCTCCAAGTTATCTCATTATGTGTGTACTAAATTTTCTGGTACTAATGATTTCATCTAAGGGATGCTCAACAAGTGAGGTAAAAATATGATAAAACATTGAAATCCTTTTGCTTTACTTCCTGAATGTATTTGTGCCATTATCACCTTGGGCTGAGGCTAATCACTGTTTCATTTTTGTGACAGAGCCTATCCTTCTGACTGTTGGGACAAGTCAGATTACCATATATTTCAACCCAGTGAAACTGAGATGAATGGGTTTTTAGTATACTAAATATATATAATTTTTCAGTACAGATTAATAGCTTAAAATGTTCTTGATTTAAGAAAGTAATAGTTTCAGTAATGATAAACCTGCATGTTTTTATAGTATACCTTGATTTGCC
Organism: Peromyscus californicus insignis; assembly: GCF_007827085.1. Lineage (NCBI taxonomy): Eukaryota > Metazoa > Chordata > Mammalia > Rodentia > Cricetidae > Peromyscus > Peromyscus californicus. The sequence continues at coordinate 28,866,976 of NW_026294391.1, read as the reverse complement.
TTTGCTGATTTAAATTATCTGTATTTGACACCATAATTATAGATGGGAAACTTCTATATTGTATGTTTTTATTGTACAAAGAAAACAGTTTAAAATTTTCATCAATGAGCCTAGGCATATACAGAAGGAAATTTTTATTTTCATTTTTCTAACTTTATATCATTAGAAATTACCATTACATAACCTTAAATCATTTGATTACTTTAGAAAATGCAATTGAAGTATACTATTGGTGATTTATGAGAAATTCAGTCACAAAAGGAGTAAGGATGACCAATTTTCAAAGGAAATTCACATACTATATGTACAATGAGCTTAAGTAGGTAGAGAATTGGGAAACCTCTAGGAGAAGTTAGAGGGGAAAGATCACAACTTAAAGAATAAGAAAAACAGGAAACTACTTTTTAATTTTTGTACCATTTCTTGCAATAATAAATTGAGAATGATGATATGATACTCCTAAGTTTTCTCATACATATATAATCAGTTTGAGTAGAACTCTAAAATACTGAATAAGCTCTTTTTTTTACTATTTGCATGTTCAATACCTTTATATAATATGATAATATATCTATTTGCATATTTTCAGTAGCAGAAATGGTCAATGATATGAACTATATTTAAATTTCCTTTAAGTGAAGTCACTAGTAGGATATGGCAATTATGTAATATTTTCAGAAAATGTATTTTAATTCACCTCATTGTTTATATACATTTTTTTCAAGTCTGTGTCTATATAAATAAACATGGAGATTGTGGCCCCTACCTGGATCCACAGAAAGTTCAGCAGCTGCCTGACCACTTTGGCCCAGGCCCTGTGAATGTGATTCTCCGGCGGACTGTGCAGGCCTGTGTGGATTGTGCCATTGACCCCAAGGCTGTGTTTCTATTTCTTAAGCCAGATACTCGAGGAGGAGAAATAATTACTGGTATACTAATCTAATTCTTTATTCAACTCCTGTTCTAAATTTGATTTGAGGTTTAGAAGGGCAGACTATTATTGCATATAGATTACTTATAATATTTATATTATACTATAATCTTTTATTATACTGATAGAATAAGTATAGTGGTTATATGCTTAACATATTTTAACTCTTATTTGGAAAGTTTACTTTTATCAAACCAGACAGATGAGAGTAGGTATTATGGCCTATATCTATTCCCCTTGTACTCAGGAGTCTGAAACAGGAGGATTACTGTGAGTTTAAGGGCACTTTGGGCTATAAAGTGCCAGGTCAGCCAAGGCTATATAGTTGAGATCCTGTGTCACACAAACAAACAAACAACAGAGACTAGTAGTATAATACTATAAGTTTAAGTAAAAGACACCAATTTTTTCCTTGAGCATGCTTTGTTAAGCCAGAGATTTATGCATGGTTCACATAAAGTTTTAATTTTTATAGAAAATCTCTAAGAAGCTTTAAAGAACAGTGTGACACAAAAGAAAATCTCATTAAGATAAAAGGAAAAGGCTAGGAATTGTAGCTCAGGGGTAGTATGCTTGCCTTGCATGTACAAGGCCCTGAATTTAGTCTCCAGCACCATAAAAAAAATTTAAAAAATAGGGTAGGATAGAGTAGGTTGTAGCCAGTGTCTATCATGATTGTATAAGCAGATACTATCACATTTGTACTCAGGAGATGTTTAGAGTAGAAGGCTTACTGTAAACCAAGCCATTTCTCTTACCCTGCTTATAAATATTTAAAATAGAATTTTATCAATTCCTTTTTACATTTCAAAACCCAGAAAGTAAACTTAAAAGTACATTTCCTGAATTGATTCTTTTGTTACTGTATTTTTCATCTGTCTATGAGATGACTGATGACTGACATTACCTCCCCACTTCATAGCCGCCTTTGATGGGAAAGTTCATACCGTTGAGCTCCCTCCAGTGAATAGTGCATCATTTGCACTTCGCTTTCTTGAAAATTTCTGTCACAGCCTGCAGTGTGATAAGTTTTTGAGTAGCCAGCCTTTCAACCCTAAGGCTCGTATTGATACCCCTACTACAGACCTTGATCAAAACAAACCAGGTAAAAAAAATAAAAGTTTTTTATACTATATATTTGAAGAAATTGTGTGTGTGTGTGTGTGTGTGTGTGTGTGTGTGTGTGTGTGTGAGAGAGAGAGAGAGAGAGAGAGAGAGAGAGAGAGAGAGAGAGAGAGAGAGAGAGAGAGAAAGAGAAATGGGGGAAGGGGTTGGGAGCAGTGCACATATAGAAGCCAGAGAATAGGTTTATAGAGTCAGTTCTCTCCTTCTATCTTTGCATGGGTTCCAGGAATTGAACTCAGATCACCAGGCTTGCATAGCAAGTGCTTTCTCTGCTGACCCCCAATATGCTTTTATTTTGCATTTTAAACTTGGGAATCTGGGTATTTCAGAGTTTTTCTGTCATCCTCAAACATTTAGCTACACAAAACTAATGAAAAACATGTAGAGGCTGGAGAGATGTCTCAGGGATTAAGAGCACTGGCTGCTCTTCCAAAGGTCCTGAGTTCAATTTCCAGCAACCACATGGTGGCTCACAACCATCTGTAATGAGATCTGGCGCCCTCTTCTGGCCTGCAGGAATATGTGCAGTCAGAACACTGTATACACAATAAATAAATAAATCTTTAAAAAAAAAAGAAAGAAAAACATGTAGTATATAATTATACTTTCTTCACATAAAGTGAGAAACTAATTTCTAACTGTATTCCTAGTGAACTTGAGAATTAATGCCAATGTGTTATGTTTTGCTTCTTTGTGACTAATTGATAGTTACACATTTTCTGTTAGGTTGAGGCATGGCTTTAACATTATTGACCTTAATCTAAAGAAAGTAGCAAAGACTATTGAGCCCATAGATCATAAAGAATGATTTTTCTCAAAATTAGCTATGGTTACCTGTCTTCCATAGACTCTCAAACTGATGGCTGAATAAAAAAATGAGTGCAGTGTTGTCTTATAGAACCAAAGGTGATATTCTTGTTTCTGATCTCTACAGTGAAAAAGTTGTTTGAGCTTTTTGGCCACTTTTTGGAAGAAAAGTTTGTTATTCTTTCATATGACTATTGACAGGTAACCATGTTCTGATTATAGTAGAAGTTTATGTATATCTTAAGAGTAGCTAAAATTCCAGGTATTAAAGCTGCTTTGTTTTCTGGCCAAATGCTGCCAATTCTGGAACTATAGAATACCATGACAGACTTAATCTGTTTAAGTCCAGTGTATTCCAATCAGGTAGAAAACTGGGGTATCATCTCCAATTATTCATTTTCAGGTCTTTGTGATAGATCTCATTTTTTTTTCTTCGAGACAGGGTTTCTCTGTGTAGCTTTGCGCCTTTCCTGGAACTCGCTTTGGAGACCAGGCTGGCCTCGAACTCACAGAGATCCGCCTGGCTCTGCCTCCCGAGTGCTGGGATTAAAGGCGTGCGCCACCACCGCCCGGCAATAGATCTCATTTTTTCATCATAATCTTTATTGCCTCTGTTTCAGTGAAGTCTCTCCTGATGTTCCTTCCTCTCCCATTTCCTTGCCACTACCCTCATCCCATTCAGAGCCCTATTGCCCCACCCCTTCTCTGGTTTAGTTAAGTGATCACCTAACTGCAGTCCCCTTTCTGATTTCTCCCTGCTGGTATAACTGCCCAGTGAATCCCTTTGAAATAAAGTTATGATACAGGAAGTCCTTGCATGAAAGTACAATAGTCATAGTCATAAGGTGTTGGAATTTATCAAGTTTGGGTTCCAATGCTGACTCTGTAACCTGTATACTAAAAGGACATGAAGTTGGGAAAACCGAAATTTTAATTCAAGGCCTGCTGTTAATTACACTTTATGGACAAAGTACTGATCCTCCCTGATTCTCAGTTTGCCTCTCTACAAAGTGGTTACTTTCTGAATTGTGAGGAAATATGTATAGCCATGTCAGTTGACATAGACCTGTAATCTCAACTACTAGAGAGGTTGAGGCAGTCCAAAGCCTATGTGAGATACAGTGTTGAGTTCAAGCCTAGCTTGGATGCCTTGTGAGATTCTGTATCAAAATAGAAAATAAATAGGGGATATAGTTCAGTGGTAGAGTGCTTGCCTGATGTGTGTGTGTGTGTGTGTGTGTGTGTGTGTGTGTGTGTGTGTGTGTGTGACCACAGGATAAATAAAATTTAGACATATTCTCTCTAAATACTTCTAAATTATTGAAAATACACACACACATTTTATTTATGTATGTATGTGTGTGAAAGTGCCCACAAAACCCAGATCTCTTGGAGCTTATAGGCATTTGTAAGCTGCCAGATGTGGGTTCTGGGATCTGGTCTCCAATGCTCTGATAGAGTAGTAAGGGCTCTTAGCTGCTGAGCCATCTCTCCAATCCAACTCTTTAATATATCATTTCAGTAGAAATACCTAATAGGGCCGGGTGGTAGTGGCGCACGCCTTTAATCCCAGCACTCGGGAGGCAGAGGCAGGTGAATCTTTGTGAGTTCAAGGCCAGCCTGGTCTACAAAGTGAGATCCAGGAAAGGCGCAAAGCTACACAGAGAAACCCTGTCTCGAAAAACCAAAAAAAAAAAAAAAAAAAAAAAAAAAAAAGAAAAAGAAATACCTAATAGGATACAGTGAGCCTGTTAATATAAGTCAAATAATTGACACTGTTGGTGAAGTCATAGTAGCAAATTACTTTGAAACAAAAGTACTTTGTGCAGATAATACAAAAATACCTGACTATAGTAATTATAACATGTACCTTTTTTTTAAAGCAGTAAATGAGGAACTAAAGGAAAGGAGAAGCCTCAAACGATTTTCTCAGCAACCTCTACCTTTGGCTCCTGCCTCATCAAAGGCTCCCAGAAAGACTGGGCGACCCTCTAAAGGTAAATGGCATTCACACATGCACACACACACACACACACATACACACACCAGAATTGAGAAAGAAAGTCAAAAGAAAGAAAGTCCCTCAGTCACCACCCATTTATGCTCTTGGTGTGATGGTTTTGAGGGTACAAAGTTAAATTCACCCACGTTTGACAATTAGGTTACTACTTTGGTCATTGAGCACTGCATTCCTTTCAGAAATATATTTTTGCCTGAGTTAAAAAAATGACTTATAATAGCCCTATCCATTCTGCTTTGTATTGCTTATAACTAAGAGAATGAGAGATAGAAAAGCTTATCTGCTTTCTCCAATTAAAGTGTAAGCAAATGTGAAAAAACAACAGTATGGTCATGAGGAATAGTTCTGAAGAATTGTGCTTCTAAGAACAAATGGTTTTTAGAAGTTTACAGCTTTGGGGGCAAGATTGGAAAGATATACTAAATTGTCATAAGAAACATAGATGATGGCCTAGAATCAACATGGATTTTAGGATAGTGTCCATTACTATGTATGATGAAAAAGAGCTGTCTATGTATTTTGTGTTAGACTCTTGCCTTTCAGTAAAGCACTAACTAAGTGATCTGTTATTGGAAATAAGGTATAGGTATTTTTCTTGATTAAGAATTGCACACATATATGTAATGTATTTTAATCAAGCCTTACCTCATTCCTTCCCCCTCCAACTCCTCTTCTACACCTATACCATTTACTTTCAATTTCATGATTTCACTCTCTATTGTTGTGGTTATTATTATTATTTAAACCCACAGAATCCACATAGTTCTGCTGTTATATGCATACATATAGGACTATCTACTGGAGTGTAGATTCTCAGGGGCTGCATCCCTGAAGAAAACTGTCTCTCAGCAGCAATTAATTGTCAGTAGTTCCTTGGCTAGGGGTGAGACATCCTAAGTCCCTTTCATATTGGTGCTGGAATTTTTGTCTGGTTTAATCTTGTGTATGAAGTCACAATTTGTTAGTTTATAAATGCAGTTGCCAAAATATATCTAGAAAATACTGTCTTGTTGTAGTTATCCACTGCCTCTGGCTCTCATAATCTTTCTGCCCCCTCTTCTGAGATGATCCCTAGCCTGGGGGTCACAGTATGGTATAGATTCCACTTTAGGGCTGAGCACTCTGTAATCTCTTCATTCTCTATACATTGATCAGTTACAGGTCTCTGCTAATCTCCATCTACTGCAAAAAGAAGCTTCTCTGAGGAGAGTTGAGAGATAACACTTATCTGTGTGCATAAGTCTCTAGGAGTCATTTTAATACTATGCACGTTTAGTAGAATAGCAGTATTAAATTCTCCCCTAGGACCTGCAACCTACCTATTCTCAGGTCCTTGGCCTCATTAACATGCCAAACATGAGTTCAATCTTCTAAAGAAGGCCTTAAATACAATAATACAATTCAATCAGAAAGTGATTGGTTACTTCTATAACATTCATACCATTATTGTACAGTACATATATCTTGACAGACCATAATTATAATAGCTTTCAGGTTTCATATGTGGGTAAGACTAGTCATTACTTTTCTCCCCTAATAGTATGCCTAGCACCACCCAGCGTGATGAAAGCTAGCCAGTAGCTTACAGGTCAGAACAGCTTTATTTTTCTTTAGCAAGTAGGGTCTTATCATCAAGGTCTGCAGGGGAGGGCTAACCAAGAGCAATAGTAATAGCCCTGGTTATAATATTTATTGGTCTGTGAAGCCCCACTGACCAACCATTTCAAAAGAAATAACCTTTTCTTCCCACTGACATTTTATTTGATAGCCTATCATGTCTATGAGAGGCCCCATTTGAACTTTTTATGTATGTATATATTTTAGGAAGCTTGTACAGTATCAGGTTTCCATTTGGCTTTTTCAAAAGTCTTTAGTGTTAGTTATCTCTCTGAAAACTCCCTCCTTTACTCTGCCCTCTAACCCCTAACTCACTTGACCTTTCATGCTCCAGTATTCCCTGTTCCCTGTTAATAATTCCTGTGTTCTTTCTTCCTTCTCTTAAAAGCACCCTCATGGCCCCTTACTGTTTTCTTGACTTCTATGGGTACTCCAAGTTAAATACACATATCTGAAGATTCAAAGCTAGAGTTCACTATGAGCAAAAATGTGAAATATTTGTCTAAGTCTGGGTTACCTCACTAATGGTTATTTCTAGTTCCATCCATTTACTTGTGAATTTCATAAATTCATTTTTCATAACAGCTGAATAATATTCCATTGTATAAGTGTACCACATTATCATTAGCCATTCATCAGTTGATGTACATCTCGGCTGTTTCCATTTCCTGACTCTTGTGAATAGAGCAGCAGTGAACATGGATAAACAAGTATCTCTGTAATAGGATATAGAGTCATTTGAATATATACTCAGTAGAGTTATAGCTGGATCATATGATAAATTTATTTTTAAAGAACCTCCATACTGATTTCCATACTGGTTGTACCAGTTTATACTCTCACCAATAGTGAATAAGTGTTCTCCTTTCCCCACACTCATACCAGCATTTGTTGTCCAACTTTTTTTAATCTCTTATCCATTCAAACTAGGGTAAGATAAAACCTCAAAGCAGTATTAATTTACATTTCCCTATGGCTAAAGATATGGAACAGTTTTTGAATGTTTCTAAGCCTTTTGTATTTTGTCATTTGAGAACTTTATTTAGTTACATACCAAAAATGTTAAATTGAGTGTTTTGTTGGTGCTTAGTTTTTTTAGTTCTTTGTATATTCTAGACATTAGCCCTTTATGAGATGTAGAGCTTATAAAGAGTTTTTCTCATTCTATAGACTGGCTCTTCACTCTAATGATGGTGTCCTTTGGTGTACAGAAGCTTTTAATTTCAGGAGGTCCCATTTTTCAATCGTTGATCTTAATGCCTGCACTACCCAGAAAAGGTTATTTCAATTAATGGTGTTGGTTGAACTGGATAGATACTCTAAATTGATCAAAAATCTCAACATAAGACCTAATATGCTAAATCCAGGAACACTATTAGCAACACGACTAGAGGTTGTTCTGGTGATATTTTGGATAAACTCAAGAGATTTCAGACAAGAACAATATTAGCAACTTGGCTAGAGACTGTCCTGGTGATATTTTGGATAAGAATATGGCTGCCTTTTGTCCTTGTCCTGAGGGTCTTCATGAGGTTAAATTAAAGTTTTGGATTAATTTCATCTGCAGAAGAGATTTCAAGACAGCTAAATAGTGACTGTCATGTGATTATTAGTGATCACTCTTACGCTGATCTACAATGAAAAAGAACAAGCAAGGCTACAAGAAATACAAAATACACAGTTTGAGTAGAAAAAGACCAATGGGAAATTTTATGGTGGAGCCTTGGTTTGTGCTGAAAGAGATTAGGAGAAATGGAATAAAGGGAATAGTGACCTCAGGGCAAGATCCCACCCAGCTAATTCTCCAACTTGTGCAAAGGCCTAAGGTATTTTCTGTTCCTTAAGAGCAACAACAAATCAAAGTTGAAGGAGGGAGCCAGGTTCCATCCCAAGCTGGCAGCAGAACTTGGCAGCTTCAGCCCATGCTCTGGTTTTAGAGTCAAGAAGGATACAAGAGTAAAGGGGTTGTGGAATCTTCCTAGACCATTAAGGAAAGCTGCTGATGCCAGGAGTGTGTCAGGGAAGTCTCTGCATGGAGGCCCAGAGAGGCCATTGCCTGAAGTTGTGAAAGTGAAGTCTGGATTATTTTGGAGCCCCCAGGATGTTAGAGGTGACAGAACTATAGGATACCTTCCAAGGAGAGCTGCACATAGTGAGTAGAACCAATTCAAGAGAGAGAAATGAGCCAGGTGGCAGTGACACATGCCTTTAATCCCAGCACTCAGGAGGCAGAGCCAGGTGGATCTCTGTGAGTTCGAGGCCAGCCTGGTCTACAGAGCGAGATCCAGGACAAGCACCAAAACTACACAGAGAAACCCTGTCTCGAAAAACCAGAGCGGGGGAGGGAGGGAGGGAGAAGGGGGGAGAGAGATGTGTTGCAGTCAGCAAAGCTGGAAGGGCAGAGCCATCTAAGCCCTTTGACATCTGACATAGAGCTACAGGATTTGGAGTTTTCCCTGCTAGGTTTCAGTCTTGTTTTGGTCCAGTATTTCATCACTATGCCCCTATTCCTCCCTCTTGGAATGGTAATGTGCATTATGTGCTGTTGCATGTTGGGTATATATAATTTACTTTTGATTTTACAGGGGCTTACATTTAAGAAATCACCTCAAATCTCAGAAGAGACTTTGGACTTTTAAACAGTTTCAATGTTGAAAGACTATGGGGACTTTTAAAGTTGAACTAAATACATTTTGTATAATGATATGGCTATAAGCCTATGGGGACTATGGAGTGGAATGTGGTGGAATGAGAATGGCACCCATAGGCTCATAGGGTTGAATATTTTGTCCCCAGTTGCTAAGACTATTTGAGAAGAATTAGGAGGTATGGCCTTGTTGGAGAAGATATGTCACTGAGGGAGGTCATTGAGGTTATAAAAACTCATGCCAATCCCAGGTGTTGTTCTCTCTCTCTCTTTCTCTGTCTGTCTCTGTATCTCTGTCTGTCTGCCTGCCTGCCTGCCTCATGTTCATGGGTCAGATGTCAGCTCTCAGCTACTGCTCCAGCACCATGCCTGCCTGCCTATTGCTATGCTTCCCGCCTTGATGGTCATGGACTCTAACCCCCTGGAACCATCAGCTTCCAGATTAAATACTTCCTTCTGCCTTTGTCATGATGTTTTGTCATGGCAATGGAAAAGTAAGACAGCCTTCTAATAGTATTTGAGCTCTTGAAGATAAGTTCTTTTCTCCCTGTAGTATTGTCTCCTGAGGGACATGGCACGTCTAAAATGAAAAGTTTTTCTGAAACTTCTAAGAATTCATCAGTAGGTGATTCTTTGTATCCTGCACATACTTCAGTCTCCAAGAGTGTTTCTGACATTGTGTCAAATACTCAAGTATATCCATAGTTATGAAAAAGTCATCTATCTCAAAAACTTATAAGCACATTAAATTCCAATGGAAGAAGAAAAATGAAGGTATATTCAAGAATATTTCAGCCAATGTATTTTTTTTCCTTGAGGATTCCATGCCTGACTGTTCCTCCTGAGTACCTCTTAAAATGCCAAAATTAGAGAGGTCAGGTTCTCTCTTTCACATTGGAAGGAACAATACTATTGTGGCTGATCCTGTCCTCGTGGTATTACAGAACTGTCTCGGGGGTTTGGACCACCAATCATATTTGATAGAGACTTCTCAGATTAGTAGTTCTCAAACAGGTGTAAGCAACTCCTGAGGTACTGTGAGGACTCTAAAACCTCTCATGACTCTAAGACCAAGAAGGACACATTCCTTCTCCTTGTTTCTGATGTGCTGTCATATCTGTTGAGACCTGGATCAGGTCTCTGGCATTCTGTTTCTGTAACCACACCATTTCCCTAATCACCACATCCTCTGTCATTCTCTTAGATCTTCCAAGAAAAGATGGAATCTTATTTTTGTTAAAAAAAAAATAGCCTTTCCTGCTGCTACCATTTACCCTTTTAAGGGTTAAGAGTACAGGAGAGTGAAGGAAGTAATAAATGTTCTAACCATTTTCTCTAGGCTGGGTTGAACAGTAAAGAACCTAGAAAGCAAGTGACTTCATTGTTTTTTTTTAAATCATGGATGTTATCTATGAGCAACCTCACTATACACATCTATGACACATTTAATGTTACCCCAACTCCTGTAGTGATTGTTTCTGTTTTTAAAGTGATAATGTTTACCAGAGGTCTAAAGATTGATATTCCATAAGAACTAATATGAAATGTTAATTCTAAGTATGTTAACTAAATATCAACTTGTGATAAAAGGCTTTCTTAGTAAAAGGATTTAAACAATTTCTAATGCTAGTTATCTGACTTCCAAATGTATGAGTACTACTATTGGCAACCCTAGGAATGTAGAGAAAAATAGTAATGATAATGCTTAATTAGTACACTATGATGCTAGAAATCATCATTATGTGACATTATTGCCAGGCACATATTTTTATATGGCTGCATACATAATAATCATTTTTTAAATTCATTGAAGAATAGCTACTGGTAAACATTTTCAGTGAAAAAGATCTCAGAAGTCACTTGACTATGATCCCTGAGACAAAAAGGTGGCTGGATCAATCGTTGAATCTAGACACTGGCTGCCTGCAGCTCTAGAGAAAAGATAACCATTTCATTTCAAAGTTGTCTAAAGATGTCATTATTTTCTTTCAGATCCTGTGACTGTTAGTTTAAGCTTAATTTTATCACTGTTGCTCACACAAACTACTATTGTGTCCTTCCCCCATTGTTTGAATAAAAGAAGATTGTTGACCTCTACCTTATGGAGAAATTCCATGATAGTCAGGGAGAAATCAAATCACTTTATTTCAGATATATTTATTGATAACCCAATCTATAAAGGCAGGAAAAAGTATGACTGGACTTTCTTTTCTCATGATTAGTTTGTTTCATATATTATTTGAGTAGTAGCCATGTAGCATTTATAACCACCTCTGATTATTTTTGAAGACAAATCCCCAATTTTGTTTCAGTAATAGAATAGAAACAGAAGATCTTATAGTCTTACTTTAATTTAAAATTAGTTTTATGCTAGAAATAATATCTTTGCAATACAGTCTATCTGTAAAGTAGTTACATGTTATGCAAGACATAACTATACCAGATTCTGATGACAGAAACTCTTTAAAACCTAGGTTGATTTAGAAATATGATGATTAACATTGTAAATATTTAATGTTTGTGTCATTGGTGAGTTAAAGATAACTGTTTTAATTGTCCTAATTCCCAAATGGTACAGCATTGTCTGTAGACTTGTCCAGCCTGGGGCTTATGGGTCACATGTGTGCCAGGATAGCTGAGAATATGGCCCAAAAGATTTGTAGATGACGTCATGTTGCAGTGTCAGAATGCTGGAAACTGCTGGCTTCATTGTCACCACTTTCACCTGAATTGATAAAGTCCAGAAAAAAATTGATTTATTTTTTATGACAAGTTAAGGCTAGAATATATTGTAGTAGAGAATTCATGTTACAGTTGTGGTTTTGGAAAGAAAAGAAATTAGAGCTACAACCAGAAAGCCATTATAATTTTGAACACTTTTTCTTTTCTTTATACTTCTTGGGGTAAATACTCAAAGCACCCATAAATTTGCCATGACCCAGATAATAGGAAAGAAATTATACACCTTTAACTAATTCATACCTAGAAATATAAACAGATTTTTCCTAGCAAAGTCTAAAACCACCTTTAGTTATCATCACACACTAACAGTAGGAAGTTGAGCATTCTCCTTGAGTTAATGAGTATTTGAACACGAAGAAATTTCTACACTTTAGTAAACAGTACCTCTAAAACCTGAACCTCGTCAAGATGAATACCTTATTGTGGTTTGTCTTGTTTCCTTTTTAGTAAACATCTACTCAAAATAAATATCTATTGCTATACAGTGAAGCCTAAAAGAGGGATCAAATAAAAATACTAAAGCTACTTTCTGACTTAGCTGAGCAGGAAATAATTTTTTTTTTTTTTTTTTTTTTTTTTTTTTTTTTTTTAATTTATTTTAATTTATTTTGCAATACAATTCAGTTCTACATATTGGTCACGGATTCCCTTGTTCTCCCCCCTCCCGTCCCCCTCACCTTCCCCCCAACGCCCCCCCCCATTTGTGTTGTTTCTTTTTTTTTTTTTTTTTTTTTTTTTTTTTTTTCCCCTTTTCTATTTTAATAAAAAGGAAAAAAAAGAAAAAGGTTATAACTAACAAAAGAAAAACTATATACAAAAGTACAATGACTATATACAATATAGAGGAAATAATTTTGTTTTCTTTAAAATTGAGATTAACAGTGAAGCCAGAGATGAGAGTCTAAAGTGTAAAGGTGATGCTAAGAATGTCCATCCTGAATAATTAAAGTGGTTCAGACAATTAATCCCCTTCTCAAACATAGTGGAATTATTGAAATACATTTAGTTAAAATTGAACAAATAAAGGGAATTATAATCCTGTAAACTTGAGAGTCCCATAATATTGAACAAAATAAAGTCAACTTAGAAGAAAAAGATATTAAGAGCAATTTGTGAGAAGTTTGTTGGATCCATTCAAGGAAGACAGTACTGAGTTAGCTCATTTTATCCCACTTTAATCCAAGTAGCACCTTTTCCTGTACTTGCTTGTGACCTAAGAAGTCTTGGATTGCTGCTACACGTGTTTCATGAACATTGAAGCTTTAAGGTGCCTTCTAAAGTAAAACTGTTCCTGTTCCTTGGGGGAAGTCCATTGACACACTTACGCAGCGCTCCTTAGATCATCTTCCTTCAGGCTCTCGTGAGATTTTACAGTTGGAATCTTGAGTCTTTAGTTCGGTACTTAAGAGAAGGTTCCAGGAGTGAGACCATTACTTTCTACCTAACATCTCTTCTTTCAGGATTATGATCAGGTCAAGTATGATTTGTTTTTTTTCCCCTCCCATTGAAGCTTCAAGTTATATAGCTGTACCTGACCCCAGTGTCCTGAAACAAGGCTTCTCTAAGGACCCTTCAACCTGGTCTGTGGATGAAGTGATACAGTTTATGAAACATACAGATCCTCACATATCAGGCCCCCTCGCCGACCTCTTCAGGCAACATGTAATGTATCTTTTGATCCGGTTTTCCTGCTGCCCTAATGCCTTTGAATGACCTCTGTGCAGGCCTTTCAGTTTGACACTGAGTTGTATGGATGGTGGGGGAACCCTATCAACTGATCTTTTTCATTTGTGAGAAAGATTACTTTGCCCAACATTCAGGCCTTAAATGGTAGGTTAATTGCCTGTTCTTTAAATGGGTATCCAAGTATCTAGTACACTGAACAGCTTTAGGATTTCAAAAGGTGGTATTACAGGATTGCCACTCTGATGCAGACCACCTCTTCTTGTAATGACAAATACAAGAACCCTCTCCTGACCTGCTCCCTGTTCTACTCTAAGACTACGAGTAGGAGGGGTGGCCTTCTCATGATACCCAGTGAAACCAGCAACTCCGTTATGATTTGAATTCCAAATAATAGGCTTCTATAACATAAATTGTATAATTACAATAATAAAGGCTTTTTAAAGAATTCCTTGTGACTGTTAAGCAATGTGTTCACAGTATTTTCTAACAAAATTATTGATTTAATATCTGGTGTATACTATTTTATGTGTGCGTGTGTGTGTGCACTTGTGTGTGCAGGTGCAAATGCACATGTGTATGTGCCTATGGGAGTCAGAGGACAATCTCAGGTATCTTCAGTAAGGCTATCCAAAATCCTTTGAGACAGGGTCTCTCATTGTGATCTTGGGGCTCATCAACTAGGTTACACTGATTGGCGAGTGCACCCCAGGGATTGTCATGTCTTTACCTCTTCAGTGCTGGGATTAAGTACATGCCACTATGTCTGGCATTTTTACATGGATTCTGGAGGTCCAACTCCAGTCTTCATGCTTTCAACACAAGGGCTTTACTGACTGAGCAGTCCTTCCCAGCCCCAGCCCCTCTTCAATATTTTAAGTAAATCAATATTTGTTTCAGCACCTAACTAGCTTCAGACAGCTGATTAGCTTTCAACATGAAGATGAAACTGTATAGCATGTTTACAGTTTGCATTGATACTGACATACTCCTTTCCCTTCTCAGAAAGTTAATAACATGAAATTCATTTCTGCTATTCACAGTCTTTAACCATTTGTCATAAATAGGTGGTAGTATTTTGTTCAATACACAGTAAAGTCTGATACTTTGGAAATACTGGGTTAAACCTTTTTCTTAAAATTTAGATTAAGTTTACAAATTATCAAATGATGCTCCATTGTAGAGATCAAATTTTATTAGTTTTCATAGAAATATATTCTGAGACTATATATACATAAGTATCTGAAATGTACAGTATTTTATACATTCTTATAAGTAAATAACTTAAACTATGGAAGAATTTTTACTGTAATTTTCTTTTCTCTGTAGGAAATTGATGGGAAAGCTCTGCTACTGCTGAAGAGTGAGCTGATGATGAAATATATGGGGCTGAAACTAGGACCAGCATTAAAACTGTGTTACTACATTGAAAAACTTAAAAGTAAAATATAATTGAAAATGTGCAAATTTAGATTAGAGACAATTCTCAGGTATACTGAAAATATTTTACCCTAAAAATAGTTTTCTTCTCATCAGTTTTTGTTTTATAAAAGGTTTTTATAAAAATGTTTTATCAAAATTGTAGTACAATTACATTGACAGTATACTTTTACTCTTCAAACACCATTGAATATGTTTTATTAGCATACTTATAACTGGCAATTTATTATTTATGTCTTTATTTTTATTGTGTTTATAAGTGTACTTCATGTAGCAAACAGAGGAAAACCTTTTATTTGGATTAATCTTTATATCGAGAACCAAATAGCTAAACCCCAAAGGGGAAAATACCAGCAACTTAACCTCTATTATAAAAACATGAGAATTTTTCCTCAAAAGAGAATTTAAAGATGCACTTAACTCTCAACTCCTTCCCAATTATTTTATATGTATGCTTTTACAGTGTTCTGTTCATGATATACTACTACTAGAAAGGGAAGAGCCATATAAATTATTTTCCTTTCTGATGGTGCCCTTGGTGGTGTATTTGTTCATACAAAGGGGGAAAAGCAAGTTTATAAGCTTGCATAAAGTGTTCTTACTAGTCTTTGATATTTTTTTAAACTGTGGGATAGGTTAAAGTGAAAAATTTTGTGCAGGAGATGTATATTCTACCAGAGTGAATTTGATGCAATTGGAAAAACTTTATACCTATTTTACAATTTTCTGTATTTTTGCTAAGCTCGAACATAAGACATTCAATTCTGACTTCTCTATTTCCAAAATATTTGTGTCCAGATTTTAAAAATGTGTTTTATTTTGTGTTTATTACTCATACAGATACTTTAGCATATTTATATACTATTCTATATCTGTGAGAATACACAAGTGATCTTTTGATTTATTATGGCACTTTACACTGCCACAGAGGTAATAAAGAACTATATATAGATGTTTATTCTATTAAAATATGTACATCATTTTGCTATCAACAGTACCTCTCAACTTATTATTCAGGTGATAAGAAACTCTACATAGATTGACTCCCACACAGGGAAGCTCTCTATCCTATGCAATATTTCTAATTAATTTACTTAGTTCTGAGCCATCAGTTCTACTACATTTTAAAAGATAACATTAGTTCTGACATCAGGGCTCTATTTTTATAAATGAGAGCTTTCAAAAGAAAATGATGTTGCATGCCATTACTTTATATAGTGGTGTAATGCATTATAAGCTATGTACTAGCCATTTGTTCTAAATGTCAACAAAATGTTCACCAGGACAAGAATATACATTTTGCTCTTTAGAATACCAAATGTGTTTTATATAACAATGCAAATGTATAAAAGATTACTTCACCTATGTCATTTCTGATACGACAAGATTCTTACTTAAACTTGATCTTCTTGCAAATTGTTTGTATGAAGATGCTATGTCCAGTTGAATGGTCCTCAGGTGTTTATAATACTATGTTATGTAAACCAGATTTAAAGAATATAATAAAGTTAAATAACCACAGCAATTAACACCTAAGCCTGACATTTTATTTTACTTCTTTACAGTGTATTAATATGTGGGCTTGTTAGTCTTGAAAAAAGGGACTTTGAGACTCCTTACTAGTGTACTTAAGAGTAAAACTCTGATTTTTCCATACTACAGGAGAGATTTTACTTGAAGTTTTCTGTGTAAATGAAGTAGGTTGAAATTTTTGGAGCTCATTCTACAGGGTGAAGCTGTCACATCTTATGAAGTTCCCTGAAACTGAACCAATATGGAACAATGTAGGATAGAATATATACATACACAAATGCTCATCATCAGAATACATGGCAGACAATCTTTCCTCTACTTCCTTTGTATTTCAGAATTTCACATAAACAATAAAGTTAGGATACCTTTCTTGAGTGTACCCAAAGTGATCTGTCACTAAACTATATCTCCAGCCATTAGTGTTTTCAGTCTCATCTGTATAACTTAAACTGACCTTGAACTCACAATGCTTCAGCCTCCATGGTGCTAGAATTGTATGATGTATGCTTACTCTCCACTTAGAGACTATTTAGTTGATATTAATATTATTTTATTTTAAATAAGGTAAAGTGAGGATCTGGAGAAATTAGAGCCCTTCTGTATTACTAGTGGAAATTTAAAGTGTAGCTACTGTGTAAAACAATTACTGTATTATATATTATGTCTCAAAAATTTTAAAAGTATCAGTATACCATTGCTTAGGATATCAGCATTCCTAACAGTCAAAAAGTAAAAAGCAAGTATCATCAAATGAATGAAGGAAGTATGAAACTCACTCTGTATGTATCTCTGTGTGTGTTATTTAGTCTTTAAAAGGAATGATATTCTGATACATACTACCAGATGAATTACATTTAGCTAGGCACAAGGACAAATACTGTATGAATCCACTGAAACTCAGGGGAAATAGAAGTTACCAGAGGATTGTTGAAAAGGGAATGGGGAGTTACTGTTGAATTGTCCCAGAATTTCAGTATGGACTGAAAGGAAAATTCTGGACTCAGATAGTAGTAATGATTGTACAACATTGTAGATATACTTAGTACTCTTTGTATATTTACAGTAGGAAAAGTAGTAAATTTGTGTATATCTATCAAGGTAAATTAGAATAAAAGAAAACAGGGTTGAAATAATAGATGTGAAATGATATAAAACTTAAAGCATTTTTTCCTCAGCAAATTCTCTCAGGCCTCATGTAGAAGAGTTCCATTTTAAAGTTAGGGCATTCTTAAAATACCTCGGCTGATTATTTCATCAGTCCCTCTTTCAATCCCATGTCTCTTAGCAGCTGTCTTTTGATTACCAGCAACCAAAAAAGAAAAAAAAAGAAAAAACAACAACCTCAAAATCAACACAGTAACATACAGGATCAAGTTTCCCTGTGTATATCCCATCTTAAGTGGCTTTCTTCCTCTATATTACTTCTCTCTATTTAAAGACTTTATTATTTTTAAACATTTTTTTATAACTCTATACCTTTTCTTCTTAAGCCTACATACATTTTTAAGCACACTGTTACCTGTTAAGAGGTTTTTCCATTTGGACCTCTTTTATTGCATATCTTTTAGTCTTTTTTGACCGCATGAACCTTTAAACTGCTAAGTGGCATGGCTAGGACCTCTGCACGGCTTTTGTGGCTGGTTCTGCCCACTCCTTGGGTCATGAAAGCCAAGCCTAAAGCCTGGTTGGAGGTTCATTTGACCAGGAACTGCATTCAACCCCCCAACTCTGGAATGCCGATGCTTGCACTGTGGCAGGCAGTTTTTACTTAGATTTTTGTTTTGTTTTATTTTTACTTAACGTACTGGTTGCGCAAGGGCTTGCTGTGAGGCAGAAACTCTTAAAGGAGCTGTGTCCTGTTTTGTTTTTATAGCTTTCTCAGGCCCTATATAGAAATATGGGCCCATGTTGGAATGCCAAAATGTTGGTTTTTATTTTTTTTTCTCTTTGGGAGACCTGCCACCTAGCTCCCAAATAATCACATGGAGACTTATTCTTTGTTATGAATGCCCAGATTTAGCTTGGCTGATTTCTAGCCAGCTTTTCTTAAATTATCCCATCTACCTTTTTCCTCTGGGCTTTTATCTTTCTCCATTTCAGTATACCTGTTCTGTCCTTATTTCATGTATTCTGTCCTTATTTAATCATCATCTCCTTTTCTTGCTCCTCTTTTTTCTCTATTCTCTCTGTTTGGCAACCCTCCCCCCATTTCTCTTTTGCCTAACTATTGGCTGTTCAGCTCTTTATTATATCAATCAGGTATTTTAGAAACACAAAGTAACACAGTTTCACAGAGTTAAATAAATGCAACACAAAAGAATGCAACACATCTTTGCATCATTAAACAAATGTTCCATAGCATAAACAAATTTAACACATCTTCAACTAATATTCCATAACAGTACTATATTTCTATATCCCACATATATCAGAAGCTTTTCTCACTATTTAAAGCAGCTTATCCCTTATAATGATTTGGAATCTCAGGCTCCATATTGTGGTTCATAATTCCCTTGGGCCCTGAGATCTTTCCAGGTAGCTATGATACATGTCATGTTTGATCCTATTGCTGTGGACTTTGGTCATAGGTCCACCCTTACTGTAACAGTGTCTGACCAAGAAGATGAGGAAATGGATCTTTGGTAAATAGCAATTTGAACTACTGTTGATCCTAATAACAATGCATACCATTAATGCCTCCTTTAAACCTGTCAAATGTCCCTGTTCCACTTCCAATGTACCAGTATACCTGGCTCTTCCCAGCCTCTGCTTTATTTTATTTTATTTTATTTTATTTCATTTAACCTTGTGAATTTTTATATTGTTCCCAGTTGATATTGCATCCTATTGTGAATTCTTGTTTGTCTAATGGGCACAAGTGCCTTAAGACTACCACATCCAACTAGAATCCTTAAACACTGGCAAATGAATCTCAGGTGTATTTTATTCTGCCACAAGAGTGGTTTACACCAAATAGTTGCTGCCTTAAGACTGGGTTGTGTTGACAGCAGTGAGGCTGAGCTAAAGGCATTCTGTCATCTTCATATTACATGAACAAGTTAGTCAGTGATTATGTGTCACTGGGATTTGGGGACTTTTGTGGTTCAAATATATGGTAATATGTAACTGATAAACTTACATCAGATTAGTTCTACATTGACTGTTTTCCCACTAAAATGAATTCTTCAAGGGCAGTCAGTGAGTTTCATTAATTTGATTATTGTTACCTAGCACATACATAGTCCAGTCATACATTGAATGAGTAAACTTGGGACTCAAATATAGGTTGGTGCTTTAGTACTAAACCCATAAGCTTTCCACATATGAGTAATGCCATAAATTGCTATTTAATCTTTAGATTTTGTTTGAATGTTTTGTTTCCTGTTTTAAATACATACTGTAAGGTACTTAAACAGTAGGAAGAAGTGAGTAAAAGTCCTTATCAGTCATGTAGGTTAACAGGATGTTTTGCTGGCAGCCACTGAGGCACTCTTGCATTCTCACTAAATATTTATATGAAAATGAAAACCAAGGTGGGCAGGCAAGATTTTGCTTGAAGATTTCTTTAATCCTACTAGTTCAAAGGTCAGTGATGCCAGATTGATAAGATGTGCACCACTAATTCACAGATGTCCTACCCCCACACCCAAACACACATGAACATGTCTGACTTCTGGGTACATTTTAGCATCACATCTTCAGATTCCATAAAGTATGATGATTAGTGACTTGGCCATGCTTCATATTGTTATTTTTTCTACTGTTCAAAACACCCTCCAGATCCTAGCCAAGGAAACAAAGGAAAGTGGTGTAGTTCTTGGGGTATGAGACCTGTGCAACTAGCCTCCATAAATAGAAAATGCACTACAGGAAGGTACTGAAGCAAAAAAAAAAATTAACAGGAGCAGTGACTAGAGTCTGTGTATGTGTGTGTGTGTGTATAGTGTCAAGGAACTAGGATATGGGTTAGTTAATTGTTGCTGTGACAAGCAACAGGCATGAAAAAAGGTTTATGCGAGCTATATTTTTGGTCAGGAATTAGGGGATAAAAATCCATTATGGTGGGAAAGGCGATGACAATAGTTCATGGACAGCTGTAGAGATATAACTTGCTCATATGTGAGATCAGGAAGCAGAGATAGGTATCAGGGTCAGGATATCAACTTCAAAATCTATCCCACACTCACCCACTTTGCCCAGCTAAACCTCTCCTCCCAAGCTGTCAGAATCCAAAACAGTGTTCACCCATGTGAGCCTGTAAGGGAGATTACACATTGAGACAATTGTAAGGTTGAAGAAACTGATCCCATGAAGGTACTGAATAATGACTGTCAATTTAGCATGTAGAAGTAAACCAGATAAGCCCCTTGACCTCAGGAAACATGCCATAGGTCTTGGGAAAGAGCTCTAAATAATAAAAATATGTAAGTAATCTGTAACTGTAAAATATCTGGCAAAAATGAAGTAACCATGTAAAAGTGACCTTTATAGGGTGAAGAGCACAGTGGGCTTGCCTGTATAAGTATTGATTTCACTAAGAACTGCAGGACAGCAGGCAAGTGTAAAGGAGATGTGTGTTGAAGGCAATGGCTAATGAACATGATGATTTCTAGCAATATATACCTCTATCTTCTCTAGTAGGTGTGTGCGTTTCTTTTGAACATAAGAATATGTTCTATGAATAAGAAAGAAAAGTTTTTCTTTTATTATTACTTTGTATTTATTTCCAATGTTTTTTCTTTAAAATAGCATACAAAGTAATGGGTTCATCATGTCTTATATTGTATTCTTTGCCCATATTCATCCCCTATTACCCTCTCTTGTTCCCCCTTTCTCTTCTCACTGGGCTCCTTCCTCCTCCCCAGTATTTCTCCTTTTAGTTTAATATATCACATTTCTTTGAATCTTGTCTATTTATGTAAAATAAAATGTTATATTTGTCTTTCTTAATCTAGCTTATTTCACTTAATATCTCCAGTTTGATCTCTCTTCCTGCAAATAACACAATTTCCTTCTCCTTCATGGCTGAATAAGGTTGCACTATTCATAGATACAATTTCTTTTGTCTGCTGATCTTTTCTTATCTGCCTAAGGTGATTCTGTATCATAGTGTCAATAGTGCCACAAAAACACAGATATATAGTTATTTTTCTTGTATGCTGACTTAGATTTTTTTGAGGTGTATAGCAAGTAGTGGTATAGCTGGACCAGATACTAGTACTATTTTTAGTATCTTTCAGGAAAACAATATTGATTTATATAGTGACATTCCCACCAGCATTGTATAAGGGTTCCTTTTACCTCCACCCTTGTCTGTTTTCATGATGGCCATTCTGACTGGGAAGAGAATGAGTCTCTGAACAAAGGTTTAATTTTCATAGCTAAGGATGTTGAATATTTTTTTCTCTAAGAGATAAAACATCTCAGTGTGGTCTCTTGACAAAGGCATGTACCTCAACCAGAGACTCGTTACTACACCTTCTCAGACCCCATCTACTTGCTGAATAAGAAAGTGTAGTGGAGGAATCTGTTTCATAAGTCTTCCATGAGTTCTGATGCACCATCAGGTATGAGAACCATTTCTGGGGTCTAGGAGCCATAAAAGATTTTAATGTGTTTGCCCTCTAAAGCCTATATCCTCCTATTTGGGACAATTTGAGTCAAGTTGCAGGACATGATGCTAAGGGAAAGAAATCCGTCATCAAACATGAGCAATATAAATTAATCAAACTCACAAAAAAGTAGAGCAGTTGTCAAGGACCAGAGGAAGGATAAATGGGATGCGTTATGCTAAGGGTATAAAGTTTTGGTTGTGAAGGATAAGTCATAGAGATCTCCAGCAAAGCATAGTGATCATAGTAAGCAGTATTGTATTGTGCAGTAAAACACTTGCTAAGAGGGTACACCTTAACTTGTTTTAGCTACTGACATGACTGCGACCAAATACCTGACAAACAGAAGCTTGGAGCAAGGACTTAATTATGCTCATTGTTTCATACATATATTTAACATCCATTTATGAATGACAATCAAAGCAAAACTAATAGGGTGAACACTATAGAGTATAAAGCTTAGTAAGGGTGAGGCCTGTCAGTAGAGACACAGCCAGCAGGGGAAACGTGGGGATATGGAGTAACGAAATAGTGGGAACAGGACATTGGAAATAAGTCTTTGGTAGGTTTTGTGGTCTGAGGCCCCATTGATGATATATGTAATGGCTATTGAATATTGGGGATTGTTTTCCGGTTATTGTTGGTTCCAGAATTGTTTATATGAATGCCTCCCAGTTTAGTATAGGATATAAACCTAGGTAATAAACTAGAAGAGTGGAATGATAGTAATTTGAGCATTTGGGTATCCAGAGAAGAAAAAAAGTGTAGCCTAAAGGTAGTAAAGCAAATCTTTGGCCAATGAATGAAGGAAACTTAAACCCTTGCTGCAACCTGCACAGAGGCAATGAAAGCTTGAAGAAAGGACAGATACACAGACACATGTACCAAAAAGCTGGCATCAGGTGGGCTGTGCACTCTGATGGAGATGCATGAGAAGCATGGAAATTCATTACTTTTATTATATATACCATTGAGAAAGAAGGTGAGTTTGTTATCTAGAGCTGAAGGAGGATGAAGCAAGTAAGCAGGTAATCCCTGTTCGGGAGTAGTTTGAGGTTGCAGTCATCTATAAGGAAAAAGCTATGGTTGAAGGTTTCTATATACATTGATTTTCACTAAAGGCCAATCATTCAAGGTATCTGTACATGAACCAGACAAAGGCTATGCC
This sequence comes from Peromyscus californicus insignis, assembly GCF_007827085.1. Taxonomy (NCBI): domain Eukaryota; kingdom Metazoa; phylum Chordata; class Mammalia; order Rodentia; family Cricetidae; genus Peromyscus; species Peromyscus californicus. The sequence goes on along the minus strand of NW_026294391.1, from coordinate 28,843,651 downwards.
ATTTCTCTGAACCTGACCTGGGGAAAGCTTTGTCATTGGGGTTCCTGACATAGCTGTGCTCATATTAAGAATACACATTCACTTAGGACATAAAATTCCCACAAGCCCTCTATTTTTACTTGTTTTAGTGGCTTATTTTTTTTTTTTTTTTTTGGTTTTTCGAGACAGGGTTTCCCTGTGTAGCTTTGCGCCTTTCCTGGAACTCACTTGGTAGCCCAGGCTGGCCTCGAACTCACAGAGATCTGCCTGGCTCTGCCTCCCAGTGCTGGGATTAAAGGCGTGTGCCACCACCGCCCGGCTAGTGGCTTATTTTTTAAAGTAACTACATGAGAGGGGCTGGAAAGATGTCTCAGTAGGTAAAATGCTTGCTATGCCTTCATGAGAACTTTAGTTCAGATACCCAGAATCCACATAAAATTCCAGGCATGACTAAATTTACCTGTAATCCCTGCAGAGACAGGGGAGGCAGAGACAAGGATCCCTTGGGCTTGCTGGCCAGTCAGACTAGCCAAATAGGTGAGCTCCAAGTTCAGTAAAACACCCTATCTCAAAAAAGGAGGTGGAGAGTGAAAGAGGAAGATCTCTGGCCTACACACACACACACACGCACACACACACACACACACACGCACACACACACACACACACACATACTTTGTGGCTGGACAATATCTACAGGATAACAATGGTTTGGGGCCATGTTCCCCTTTTCTGTGCTTTTTTGATGTTTGTGTATTCCATTAAGTTCATTATTACATTTTTACAGAAGAAATGGTTTATTCAGCTTATGGTTCTAGAGAGGTAAGAGTCCATCATGGCAGGGAAGCATGACAGCAGTAGGCATGTCAGCTAGAGTAGAAGCTGAGGGCTCACATCTTAAGCCACAAACATGAAGCAAAGAGAGCAAGTCCATGTTTTGATTTTTGTTTGTGTGGTTTTGTTTGTTTGTTTGGTTTCTCTGTATAGCCCTGGCTGTCCTGGAACTTGCTCTGTAGACCAGGCTGGCCTCAAACTCAGAGATCCACTTGCCTTTGCATCCCAAGTTCTGGGATTAAAGATGTGCACCACCACTGCCCAGCAAAGTCCATGTTTCTTAAGCTGTGATTCATAACTATAAATGGAACTGCATAACTTAATGTGATGTCACAAACTCTTATCAACAGTAAAGGATTTCTGAATGCCCAACAATAAAAAAATTGGAAACCAAATACATAAAGAATCTGAGGTGTTTCTGATAACATATGCCTGTGTTGCATCTCTGTACTTGTAACCTTAATTCTGAACATGCAATGTGCACTTTGTACTATGCATTTTATTACACCATGAAATGCCTACCAAACACTACCTGAAACATCTCAGCTCAGATTCAAGACCACTGTGTGTTATAGACTGCAGTGTTTTTACTATACATACAAAATTTTCTGCTCTGATAGAAACATAGTGGTTGAATTATGGAAATTAAGACTTTAACATTTTTCCTACTGTGATAGTTATTTTTTGTAAAGAATAGTCTGGGATGAGAAAACTTTAATTGAAGAATTGCTTCCATCATATCGACCTGTAAACAAGCGTGTGGACCATTTTTTTAATTAATAATTGATGTGGGAGGAGCTAGTCCATTGTGGATAGTGTCACCTATGGATCCTGGGTTATATAAGAAAAAACTAAGCAAGCCATGAAGAGCAAGACAACATTCCTCCATGGCCTCTGCTTCAGTTTCTGCCTCCAGGTTCCTGCTTTGAGTCCTTGTTCTGACTTTCTTCAGTGATGGATTATGACCTTAGAGTTATAAAATAAAATAAACCATTTCCATACCTAGTTTTTTTGGCTAGTGTTTTGTTACAACAACAGAGAAGCAAACACAGACACCTACCATCATTCTTTAGTGTGTATCAAATTAGTTTATCATTGGATTGGATCGTGTTAGAATGTTTGATTAGTAGCACGTATCTTTAAACCCAGCACTCAGGAAAGAGAAACAGATGAATGAATTTGAGGCCAATCTGATGTACATAGCTAGTTCCAGGCCAGCCAGGCCTACATGGTGAGAATCTGTCTTTTAAAAAAAATGACACCATTCTTCTTATCGTTTTGTACTATGTATTTATGGGAAGTGGTGGTCTCAGCATTGATGAATATAACATCAAAGTATTGATCAAATATCAATTATTCAGCTAAGATTAAAAGCACATCCATTTAATCAGTATGCAAATTTGCCTTAATCTTTGATAAATAGTAAAATTGTATGTACAGCAAAGGATTATTTTTGAACAAATTTCCTTAAAACATTCTCAGCAAATGCTTTATTTGTATATAGCATTAGGGAGGTTGAGAACCACTGGGCTAGAGAACGTCAGCTCACTTTGTACATCAGAGGCTACTACCTATCTTGACTAACAGCTGAGGGGAGACAAAAGGAGCCTGTCTCAGAGAAGGATTGCTGCCATCATCCTTCATATTCCAACTCTAAAGACTAAGAGGCAGATTTGAGAGTTCCTAGGTATAACAAGATAGTGCTGTGTGGTATTGTGTTCCCCGAAATATTGTGCATGCTAATAAACTTATCTGGGATCAGAGACAGAACAGCCACAATATTAAACATAAAGGATAGGCAGTGGTAGCACATGCCTTTAATCCTAGCATTCCAGAGGCAGAAATCCATTTGTTCAAGGATACAGCCAAGCATGGTGACTCATGCCTTTAATCCCAGAAAGCGAGCCTTTAATCCCAGGGAGTAGTGGTAGAAGGCAGAAAGGTATATAAGGCGTGAGAACCAGAAACTAGAAGCATTTGGCTGGTTAAGCATTTGGTTGGTTAAGCTTTCAGGCTTCTAGCAGCACAGTTCAGCTGAGAGCCATTCGGATATGAGGACACAGAGGCTTCCAGTCTGAGGAAACAAGATCAGCTGAGAAGTTGGCCAGGTGAGGTTAGCTGTGGCTTGTTCTGTCTCTCTGATCTTCCAGTATTCACCCCAATAACTGGCCCCAGGTTTGTTTTTGTTAATAAGACCATATAAGATTCATCTACATTGCTGCCTCTGGGTACCAGAGTTTTGGGAAGTAGCAAGGCCTCTATACACCGACATGAACAGGGCACTGAGCCCCTAATCTGGACTGAGACTAAACATAAAACATCTGAGGTTTTAAAAACAGCTCTGCCACCCCTGTTAGCAGAGGTGTGGGTGAGCAAGCCCCAAAGTTGTGAGCATGGGGGAATTGTCCTCGTGATTCATCTGTCTTGTGGCAGCATGGGTGGGGGAGGGCAACTCTCTCTACCATCCATCAATACCTGAGGCAGATGGGAGAGCTGGCCCTACAGTCATAAGAATGGGAAAGCTGTCCCTGACCCCCACCAGTTACAACAGTCAGGAGAGCAGGCCCTGAACCTTGCCTGGGCAATACAATGGAGCCAGCCCTGTTGGCTCAGGTGTGGATGAGCAAGGGAGAGACATTCCTATCCCATCACCCATCTGTCCTGAGGCAGCATGGGTAGGGAAGAGTTGCCTTCCCCCCCCCCCCCACAACCTATCAATGCCTGAGGCAGAAGTGAGAATTGGCCCTGAGGTCACAAGAGAGGGAGACCTGTCCCTGCCCCCCCCCCAGCTGCAACACTTGGGAAAGCAGGCCTTGAACCTCACCTTGGTAACATAATAGAGCCAACCTTGTTGGCTGAGGTGTGGGTGAGCCAGCCCCAAGGTTGTAAGCGTGTGAGAGCTAGACCCACTACTGTCTGTTATGTGGTGGTGTGGGAGGGTGAGAGATGCCCCCTTTATCCCTTGCCCTTTACTGCCTGCAACAAGCAAGAGAGCTGAGCCCCCCCCCCACCAGCTGCAGCACTCAGGAAATGGGCCCTCCCCTTGCCTAGGCGGCACAGCAGAGCTGCCTGGTGGTCGGAGGTGAGGGCGACCCCCCCCCCCAATGTTACAAGGGAAGGAGAGCTGTCCCCATTATTCATCTGACATGTGGTAACATGGACAGAGGAGAGATGCCCTCCCCCTCACCTCCCACCCATCAACACCTGAGACAGGTGGAGGAGCTGGCCTTGGGGTCATTAGAGCAGGAGAGCTGTCCCTACCCCTCACCAGCTGCAGTACTCAGGAGAATGGTCCCTGTAGCTTGTCTGGGCAACACAGTAGAGCTGGGCCTAATGGTGCACATGTGGGAGAGCTGACCCTGAGGGCATGAAAGCAGCAGAACTGGCCCACCCCTCACTTGTTGCTCCAAGAGGTGAATTAGCCAGGGCACTTCTGGAGAGCTCCCCCTGGTGGTGAGGACAGGGGAGAACTGGTGGGTGGACCCTGCAGCTGCCCAGGCCCAGATCCAGGATTATGATTTGGCCCATCCCAACATCCACTCCATCTATGATCTGCTGGAGTATGCAAAGGGTCCTGACCAGCAGACACAAAGCTACAGGATCTCCACAATGAGGGGAACGACAGGATATTCAGGAAGAGTCCTCCTGAGGGCCCAGCATTGATAGTGTAGTAGAAACCAGAGACCTCAAACCAGACCAATCACTCTTTGCAATGAACACTGGCAAGTAATGATCTATGGACAAAGGGATTTACTGCGTGACTCACTGTGTCACACTGCAGCTTCCACGATGAGATTTTTAATTTTTCCCTTTTTAAAAAAATTTTCCCCTTTTTTCTCTTAAATTTTGTTTCATTTGGTGGAAGGTGAAAGGGCAGAGAGTGGATGTGAAGGGACAGAAAAATGAATGAGATCAAGATACGTGATGTAAAAAACACAGTATAAATAAAAATAAAATAAAAGCAGTTCTGACTTTGGCTCCAGCCCTAGCTCTTCCAGATGTCTCAAAATCTTTTCATGTTTGTCCACAAAACAAAAAACAATACAAAAAGGATTTTAACCCAAACTTTGGGGCCATGGAAATGCCCTGTGGCGTACTTCTCCAAATAACTGGACCCTGTAGCCACAGGATGGCTCACCTGTCTAAGTATCTAAGAGCTGTAGCAGCTGCCACTAGTATGATGGGGAAAAAAAGGCAAGTTAACTCTAGATCAGGATCTTGTACTCACTATACCCCACAAAATGGCTGAAGCCCTCCTCTGAGGAATACAAGAACACTGGCTGTCTAATGTCTGTATGACTCAGTACTAGGCCCTACTCTTGGACTACCTTCAAATCTGATTTGAGAAACCCACCACCATCAATCCTGCTTCCCTCTTGCCTGATGAGGTGCTTATCCATGACTGCCGTGAGTTGAAACACACAAGCAAGCACATGAGAACTGCAGTAGCTACTTTAACTGAAATGATTTGGGCCCAAGCCAGCTACATCAGCTCAGAGCAGAGTGGATCAATCTGACCCAAGATCTCAGATAGGGAAAAGGAAAGTCTACTACCATATACCCAAACGGTTGCTATGCTTTTACTACCACACATGTCCACAGTATGATCTATAGAGAAAAAGGGCTTTTACCAATGAAGGAAAAACATTAAAAACAAAGAGAAAACCCTCACCTTTCTAGAGGCTATTTGGCTACTCCTATTAATCGGTATCCTCCACTGCCAAGGACATAAAAAAGATGACCTCCTTGAGGCAGGTAACTGGGCTACTGACCTGGCTGGGCTGCCAGACATTCAGTCCTAGGGCCTGTTGATATTCTGTAGGCCCTAACTGGGTGCTGCCTGAGACTCCATGGTATAACCAAGAGGAAATAGAGGATGCAAAAAGAAAAAAAATGAGCAGCTTAAACCCATAGGTTGGTGGAGGACACCAGAGGGAAAGATCATTCTTCCAGAAACAATTGGCAAGCAGGACTCTGGTAACTGACCTTCACCAGGCTACACATCTGGGGTCCACAAAACTTTCTGAGTTGCTCAGACCAAGGTGTGTTATACCTAGACTGGACAGCCTGGTGCAAGATGTCTCAGCCAGATTCCAGATCTGAGCTCACGTAAATCCAAAAGAGCCCTTCCCCATGAAGGAGTTCAAAAGAGAGGCCAATACCAGACGAACTCTCAGAAAACTGATGTCACTGAGATCCAGCCTGTGGGAAGGATACAGGTACTTACTAGTTTTTGTTGTTGTTGTCTATCTATTTAATTTAATTTATTTATTTTACATCCTGACTCTAGTTTCCCCTCCCTTCTCTCCTCTCATGCCCCCTACCCCCTCAATCTACTCCTCTTTCTATTCAGAAAGGGGCAGGCCTCCCATGGGTATCAACAAAGCATGCCATATCAAGGTGCAGTAAGACTAAGCCCCTCCCATTATACTAAGGCTAAGCAATGCAACACAGCATGAGGAATAGGTTCCCAAGTGCCAGCCAAAGCATTAGAGACAGCCCCTGCTCCCATTATTAGGAGTCCTACAAATTTATAAATACGTCTTCCCAGTGGGTAGAAGCATTCAGCACCCAAACTGAAATTGCTCAAATAGTAGCTAAAAAGCTCTTCCAGGAACTGGTCCCCTGATTTGTCCTCCCTCAAGCCATGGGGTCTGACAATGGCCTGGCTTTCATAGCCAAACCTCTCAATTAATAGCTAAAGCTTTAGACATAGATTGAAAATGTTATGCATATAGACCCCAGAATTCTGGGCAGATGAAAAAACAATAAACAATGCTAAAAAACAAACAAACAAACAGTACCAGGCCCGACCCTGCTTAGCTTCTGAGATCAGACAAGCTCAAGAGCATTCAAGGTGGTATCCCAGCACTCAAGAGGCAGAGGCAGACAGATCTATGTGAATTCAAGGCCAGCCTATTCTATGGAATGAGTTCCAGGACAGCCAGGGCTACACAATGAAACCCTATTTCAAAAGACAAAACCAAAAAAATCAAACACAACAACAACAACATACTAACAAAACTCTCATTAGAGTCCAGTGAAAGGTGGAAGGACCTTTACTTTGCATTGCTTTGGGCTCCCTACACCCCATTTAGGGAGGGATTCACTCACTATGAGATTATGTTATGATTACTGCTTCCCTGGTAAAGAGACCAGCAGTTGGTAGAACTCTCTAACTATTCCTTTCTCAAGTCAATACAGACCTTCCAAACCTCCATAAATGCTATTCATCGATCTGTCCAAGAGACTCAGTTGACCTCCAGGTCCACCATTAGTTTACCCTTGTTCAAGATGGTGATACCATCTGGGTCAACAAGTAGCCAAATGAGCAGTGAAACCAACTTGGAAAGTTGTAATGATTACTCTCTAGTTCACTTGGGAAGATTGTGAGCCGCTCTTTCAGGTACTGTTCATAACCATGGGGCAAAAATGGATTCTAGCTGCTGCCTGGAAGTTGGTTCTGGGGCCGAATGACCAGCCCATGGCTATTCAGGCTGATATCAATGAGGCATTTTCCTTACCCTGCCCAGAATGGGATCACAATGACCCTGCAGGTAGGGAGAGGCTGAAAGTCTACCTCTGGATTCTAATGGTGGGTTTTTGAGAGGCTGTGAGAAGGCCCACAAATTCATCTAAGGTAGAATAGGTAGTTCAAGGTAAGGACAAGACTCCAGGAGCTTTCCTGGAATGGCTGACAGATGCTTACAGAACCTTCACTCCTTTCAACCTGGAAGCAAGAGAAAATCAGTCTGCTGTCAATATGGCTTTTGTGAACCAGGCAGTGACGGATATCTGATAGAAATTACAGCAGCTGGATGGATTTGCAGGTAAGCAATTGGCTGAGCTTGTGGCAATAGAAGAAAAAGTTCATAACATTAGAGAAACTCCTGAAGAAAAACGGACTAAGGGGCTTGCCAGAGTATTGCTGGCAGCCACAGGGAAAGAAAGGCCAAATGCAAAGGAGTTTCAAAACATAGTGTAGGGGAAGAGGGAAAGGAGACAGGACCTTCCCCAAGAGGAGACGTGGCCATGTCCCCTCCTCCAGAGAGACCAATGTGCCTATTGCAAGGAGGTGGGACACTGGAAAAACAAGTGCCCGAAGAAACAAGGAGAGAAGGGGACAAAGATCTTAGAGATAGAGGAGCTCAGTGACTGAGGATGCTGGGGCTTATGTCCCCTCCATGAGCCCTGGGTAACCTTAAAGGTGGAGGGGAAGCCAGTAGACTTTCTAGTGGACACAGGGTCACAGCACTCTATTCTAAAACAGCCCATGAGACCCTTGTCTAACAAAAAGACCTGGGTGCAAGGGGCCACTGAGACTGACCTATATTCGTAGACTACCCAAAGAAGGGTAGACTTGGGAATGGGATGGGTAACCCACTCATTTATGGTCATTCCTGGATGCCCATACCCACTCCTGGGTCATGACCTCCTGATAAAAATGTGAACACAGATCCACTTTGGCCCCAAGGGAGTGCAGGTCCTAAGTGAAGATGGACCCGAACAGTGTTTTAACTGTGGCACTGGAGGAAGAATGTAAGCTCTATGCCACGTCCCCTCTAGACATTAACAACAATCTGTTCCTGGAGAGACCATGGAAAGAGATTCCAGGGGTGTGGGTGGAGAAAAACCACATGGGACTGGCTAAATAAACACTGGGCCTCAATTGTGGTGCAGCTAAAGGCAAATGCCAGTCTGACCAGAGTCTGCCACTACTCCACGCCCCAAGAGGCCAAAATTGGAATAACACCACACATAAATTGACTCTGGAAACAAGGGATACTGGTCCCTTGCTAGTGGGCCTGGAACACTCCCCTCCTTCCAGTGAGAAAGCCCCATTCCAATGACTACTGACCTGTACAAGACTTGCAGGAAGTTAACAAAAGGGTAGAGGACATATATCCCACAGTGCACAGTCCATACACTTTATTATGTAGCCTGCTGCCTGAATGGGTTGTTTATACTGTGCTGTATCTCAAGGATGCCTTCCTCAGTCTGCCGCTGGCCCCAGTCAGGCAGCCCCTGTTCTTTGAATGGAATGACTCAGACCATATCTTTAATAGACAGCTGACCTGGACCAGGCTGTCACAAGAATTCAAGAACTCATCCACCATTTTCAGTGAGGGAACTCATCCACCATTTTTGATGAGGCCCTTCATGAGGATTTGGATGAGTACAGATGATCTCACCCCCAAATAAATCTCTTGCAATATGTAGATGACCTCCTTATAGTGGCTCCAGATGAGGAAACCTACTATGTGGCTCAAGGAACATGATCAGATGGGGTACCGTGTGTCGGTAAAGAAAGCACAGATTTGCAAGAGAGAGGTGATGTATCTTGGGTACATACTAAAAGGGGCCCAACATATGTTGTCCCAGGCTCAGAAAGAGACAATTCTTAACATTCTGACCCGTAAGACTCAGAGACAGATTTGAGAATTCTTGGCATCAATGGGATTCTGTAGGCTCTGGGTACCAGTATTTACAGAAATTGCTAAGCCCTTCTATGAGGTTACAAGAGGGCAGGAAAACACCTTGGATTGGACTTCTAAAATGGATGAGGCTTTCCATAAGCTAAGGAGGCCCTCCTAAATGCCGTGACCTTGGACCTACAAGATACCTGCAAACCCTTCCACTTATATGTGGATGAAAACAAAGACATAGCTAAAGGGGTATTAACACATACTATGGGTCCTTGGAAGAGACCAGTGGCCTACTTGTTCAAGAAACTGGACCCAGTAGCCCAAGCATGGCTGGCCTGTCTTCATATCGTGGCAGCCATGTCTTCATATCGTGGCATCATTGGTTAAGGTCAAAAACAAAATCACCACAGAACAAGAACTTATCATTACCACTCCACATGCCATTGAGGGGACTCAACCACCCCCCAAATCAATGGATATCCAATGCCTGCTTAGCCCATTACCAGACACTGCTCCTAAATCTACCCAGGATCCAATACAGCTCCTCTTCTGCCCTTAATCTGGCCCCTGTTGCCTGACCCTGACTTGGATATAAACCATTACTGCTCAGTGGTGCTGAGCCAAGTCCAAAGTTTGAGACCGAACCTGACAGACATCCCATAGCCAGACACTGAGATAGTATACTTCACAGATGGAAGCAGCTTCATGCAGAAAAGAATCAGGTATGCAGTTCCTCAGTGGTAACCCTTGACTCCATAACACGGGCTTCTGCTCTGCCACTGGGGACCTCAGCCCAGTGGGCTGTGGGAGTCCCTGAGCCTAAGTCCCTGTTCAGGGCACCATGTGTGGGAAGCCAGCTCCCACCTTTTCAAGTGTTCCTATGAGGAGGAGAGAGGAATAAGACACTTTTAGATAGAAAGATAGCAGAGAGGAGATAGACAGGAACACATGATAGCTTCAGGAGGAACCAGATCAAAATCCAACAGCCCCTTCTGTTTATTCAAAAGGGCTTTTTACAATAATGCCAAGGGGTGGGACAAAAGACCTCCCCCTTGCTAGATCAAAGCACACTGCACAGCCAAGTGCAGCCCCTTCCAAACACCTGGTAACCATGCCCATGGTCAAATCATCTCCTTATGCAGCCCTGCTGGGTAAAGTAAGCTCAGATTCTCAGACCCTGAGTAAGTTCTCGCTAGGAAACCTCTGTGGGTCTCCATAGCTCCCCCTTCTTAATATATTAAAGGGTCCCTCAGACCCCTCAGATAGACTGTACCTGCCTTAGGTCGTCTTCTTCAGCTAGACAAGCCTCACCCATCTTCAAGATACATTTTCTGCCAAGGGTGCTCTGTCTTAGGTTGGAAGCTAGCAAGAAGAACTTTGCCCATCCCTGACTACCAGCCTGTAGCAGAGGGAAATACAGAGCCTAACTCAGCTCTGACTCTGGTCCCTACTAAGAGCTTGCAAGTATTTGAAACAACCACAGCAATCCCTATGGCTGCCACACACCCCAGTAAAGGAGTAGAGGCTGATAAAGATGGAATTTCCTTTTTGGATGGGTCTAAGATGTCTATATCAGCCTTAGCTGTGTCAAGCCTTTTTTAAGTCAATAAACTCTTGATGCAAATGCATCAAATAAATCAATAAACTCCTGATGCAACTGCATCAAACTTAGACTCCCCTAGCTTCATCAAACCATGGTTCATTAATATCAGCAAATTAACATAATTCTAGTATGAATATTACTATACATATTTACAATTCTTACATTCAAAGCAAACTCTATAGCACTACTTTACAAACTTAAGCAAATATCTAAAAGAGATCTCTTAACAGAACTATTTACATTTTCTTCCAACAAGACAGAGAGTATGTGAATTGTGAGTCACCATAGTTAAAATTGTAGGTGAACTCAAAACTGTTTCATTTCTGAAGTTTGAAGTTCAGAGTCAGTCCCAAAGTTCAACTGACAATTTGAAACCAGAGCCTAATTTGTCAGTGGCTGTAGAGTCTGTGTATCCAGTTCCCTTGACCCCAGGATTCGGAGAGTGATGCTGCTAGGGGGCTGTAACACTCAGGATGACATTACTCCTCTGCCCCCAGCCACCTTCCCAGCTTGGCCTTACCAGCTATTCCAGAACTGGCAAAAGTGCACCCAGTAGTGGACAGTCACTGGCTAGGGGGTGGTCTCTTTACCCAAATTGATTAAAGTTCCCCTGTATGCAAAAATTCAACTGAGTTCAAACAAACTTTGCTGAAACTTCATTCCCAGCTACAGCAGCACTTTATGACAGTCTTTCCCAGGGTGAAGGTGGTTGCCATGGTAACTGAACTGCTACAGAGCTCTTTGGAAAGTTGTCTGCTCTGTTAGCAAACAGAAACTGTGTGACTTTAGCTGCTAGCTCTGTTCAGGCTTTTACAATCCCATTCCTGAGGCCTGAGGTCTCGACTGCCTCTCACCCCAGGGGCTCAAGATCCCTCCCGCTGCTATGAGTCCAAGCTCTCAAGCAGCCCTGGCTCCAGGAGGAAACCCAGTCACTATGAGCTGCAGTTCTCAAGCAGTCCTTCTGGGTCTTGGAAGAAACCCAGCCATGGCCAATCATAGCCACTGCACCACCTTAGTCTCCTGCTTTCCCCAGACTGCAGGATGGAACATGAATATCAGGAACATTGGTTTACCAGCAGCTACAGTGTCATCAGAGCTGATATTTCTCTGTTCCATGCACCATACCAAATGCTCAGGCAACCATTGAGCTTCATTTGGTGACTGAGGGTACAATTTCCCCCTCTTAATTTTTTGAAGCTGCATCTTAAGACTGCCATGAGCCCTTTCAATGATGCCTTGTCCTTGATAGACTTTTATTAGCTCAATGGATCCCCCTTTTGCATCTCTGGCACAACCCAGGTTCTTTTTTTGCCCTTAATCTTTTTCCACACCCAAAGCAACTTCCTGGTGTACCGACAGCTTTCCCTTGCCATGAGCCCTAAAGGGTCTCAAAGTGACCTGACAAGTGGCAATAACGTTTAATTGCCTCCTGACAGGCAAGCTTTAGTCAGCTGCTTCTAGTCCCTGGGAGGTAAGCAAAGTTTGTAAAAACAGTGGCATTTCGGCTGGCATTTTGGGCTGTACTGGCAGGAAACCATTTTTAACTCCTTACATTGTTTAAAAGGAATTGGAACATGTGCTCACACTATATTACCCTGGGCATCTTGCTGTTCAATTTCGCGGAACATTTGAAAGCCTTGCACCTCTTCTCCTCTGCTCCATGGGAGGTTTCTGTCCTCCCTGAGCTCTCCTTAAAACACCTGTGTTACCATTTGACAGGTGTATCACCCCAATCAAACTCCCCATCTGACACTATCTGATAAGAATCCTTGAAACAAGAGCCTTTTTAGATAGATCCCCTCCTGATAGATCCCTTTTGTCCCTGCTTGTCCCCTCCCTCAAGATGCAGAGTTCCTGATGCCACTGCCATGCCTCAGGCCCTATACTGAGTGACATGCTCTTCTCTCACAGCTACGCCCAGCCAAGCATTCTGCAGCAACTGTGCCTCCTCTGCACCTCTATGCATGCTCTGCCCCTCTGCTAGCTGCTTTTCTAATACTGGCTTGAAGTGGAGACACAGGTTAGCAATGATGGCTTGCCATATTCTTGGAGGTTTTTGTGCCAGAGCAATGATGGACAACCTTCCCAGGTGAGTCTAATTCCACCCCTACAGAAGGAAGAGAGACCTGAGGAGCTTCCAGTTTTTGCGAAAGTTTACTAAGTCTCTCAAGCCCTTTAGTTCCTCTCTTGTCTCATCCCAAGACTTCTGTTCCTTAAACTCAGATTCATGCCGGGCGGTGGTGGCGCACGCCTTTAATCCCAGCACTCGGGAGGCAGAGCCAGGCGGATCTCTGTGAGTTCGAGGCCAGCCTGGACTACCAAGTGAGTTCCAGGAAAGGAACAAAGCTACACAGAGAAACCCTGTCTCGAAAAACCAAAAAAAAAAAAAAAAAAAAAAACCAAAAAAAAAAAAAAAAACTCAGATTCACGTCCAAGAGGGAACTGACCCTGATTGAACAATGTTGTAAAAGCATTCTCATCTAGTGGCACTGTCAGCAGAGTGGAGGGTTTTGTCTTGTCCACATCTGACTCAGTGAAAATTCCCCCACTGGTGCTCAAGGCATAAATCTAAGCTATCCTGAATTTATGCCCACAAGTCAAAAACTTCTATAGGATTTTTTTCTGCCTCATGTTCCTCATAATGTTGTTGCATTTCGACTCTGGTTCTCTCCTAGGAGTCTGCATCCAGAGTCCCATAGTCAGAGAACCAAGGACACAGTTCCTCTATGAACTCCAAGAACTTCAGTACTTGTTGCTGTTCTACCTTAACTCCCTAGTTTTCAAACTTTCTACACGTGAATATTCAAACATCTGCCTATTATTTCCATGCCCCATATTGCTGTGAGATAATGCTTTTATACATTGGTTTAATAAAATGCTGACTTGTCAATAGCCAGACAGGAATTATAGGTGGGATAAGCAGACAAGGAGAATTCTGGGAAGAGGAAGGCTGACTCAGGAGTCACCAGCCAGACACAGAGGAAGCAAGATGACAAGACAGAAGTGAGAAAAGGTACCAAGCCACGTGGCTAAACATAGATAAGAATTATGGGTTAATTTAAATGTAAGAGCTAGTCAATAATAAACCTGAACTAATGGCCTAGCAGTTATAATTAATTAAGCCTCTGAATGATGATTTTATAAGTGGCTGTGGTACCACGGGGCTGAATAGGACCAGAGAAAACCTCCTGACTACACTGCTAAGTCTGCAGTGACTGCTTGTTCCCAGATGCTGTTTTCTTTGTGCCAGGTCAGCACTAGGGAAATTCTACTCTTATCCTAAGTTTCTTCCTACACAATATTCCTATACCTAAGCCCTTTATTTTTTTCCTAATTTAATAGATAGTAATTAAGAGAGCAAGCAAGCAAGAAACCTAGGCAGAGAGATACTTGCTGCAGCCCAATCTTTTCTATATACAGTTTTTGCTCCCAAAGAATAAAATACTACCACCTAACCTTTTCGCAATTCATAACTGGACATACTCAACTGCTTCTGTAGGATTTTTCTATTCTCACTTATCTATCCTCTGCACCCAAGTCCCTAGTGCCATCTGTGAGAGGCCAGCTCCCACCTTTTAAATGGGTTCCTATGAGGAGGAGAGAGAAATAAGAAACTTTTAGATAGAAAGATAGCAGAGAGGAGATAGGCAGAAACATAGGATAGCTTTAGGAGGACCTGGATCAAAATCCACCAGCCCCTTCTGTTTATTCAAAAGGGCTTTTTATAACAATGCCAAGGAGTAGGGCAAAAGACCTTGCTAGATCAAAGCACACTGCACAGCCAAATTCAGACCCTTCCAAACACCTGGTAACCATGCCCATGGCCAAATAATCTCCTTATGCAGCCAGCCCTGCTGGGTGAAGCAAGCTCAGATTCTCTGACCCTGAGTAAGTTCTCACTAGGAAACCTCTGTGGGTCTCTATAGTGGGATGAATTTATTGCCCTGACCCAGGCCCTTAAGATGGCCCAAAATTTTCACACATAGCTGGTATGGCTTTGCCATGGCTCATGTTCATGAACTCATTTATATAGAGAGAGGGTTACTTACAGAAAAAGGGAAAAGTATTAAAAACAAGGATGAAATCCTGGCTTTACTAGAGGCAATTTGGCTACCTCTTAAGATATCTTTCATTCACTGCCCAGGGCACCAAAGGGGGTCAGATGACTGGACCAAGGGAAATAGACTGGCAGGTGAGTCTGCTAAAGACACTGCCCTGGGAAGTGCCACGACTGCCCTGATAACCATAGTTCCCTTGGAACTTCCTTCAGCCCCTTATTATATCCCAGAAGGCAAGCAGGACCAGGAGAAATGTCAACGACTTTATAAAAAAGATAGATGGCTCCATGCAGCAGATGGTTGCATAGTCCTTCCTTTGGATTTTGCTAAACAATTTATTCATCAGATATTCCTAAATACCCACTTAGGACATAGAAAGCTTAAAGAACTGTTGAGAAATGCCAACTACAAGATCATTCACCTAGGGCCCCTAGTGGATAAACCGATCTCACACTGCCCTACTTGTAAGGCAGTAAATCACCTGACTACAAGACAAGGGACCCCAGGGACCAGGCTGCATGGATGGAGACAAGGTGCCAAGTGGGAGATAGATTTTTATGGAAATCAAACTGAGTTTGTATGGGTATAAATATCTCCTAGTCTTCATAGATACATTCTCATGTTGGGATGAGGCATTTCCCATTAAGAAACAGCTAACATACTGGTCAAGAAGATGCTAGAAGAGATTGTTCCCAGGTACCTACACTACTAGGATCCTACAATGGACCTGCATTCATCTCTCAGGTAACACAGTCACTTATTAAGATTATGGGGACACATAAATCCAGTTACTCTAAACCTGATAGAAGAGAAAGTAGGAAGTAGTCTTGAACGCATTGGCACCGGAGATCACTTCCTAAATATAACACCAGTAACACAGACACTGAGAGAAACAATTAATAAATGGGAGCTCTTGAAACTGAGAAGTTTCTGTAAGGCAAAGGACATGGTCAATAAGACAAAATGACCGCCTACAGAATGGGAAAAGACCTTCACCAACCCCACATCTGACAGAGGACTGATATCCAGAATATATAAAGAACTCAAGAAACTAGACATCAAATACCCAACAGTCCAATTAAGAAATGGGCTATAAAGGCCGGGCGGTGGTGGCTCACGCCTTTAATCCCAGCACTCGGGAGGCAGAGCCAGGCGGATCTCTGTGAGTTCGAGGCCAGCCTGGGCTACCAAGTGAGTTCCAGGAGAGGCGCAAAGCTACACAGAGAAACCCTGTCTCGAAAAACCAAAAAAAAAAAAAAAAAAAAAAAAAAAAAAAAAAAAAAAAAAAAAAAGAAATGGGCTATAGAGCTAAACAGAGAATTCTCAACCGAGGAAGCTCAAATGGCTGAAAGACATTTAAGGAATTGCTCAACATCCTTAGTCATCAGGGAAATGCAAATCAAAATGACTCTGAGATACCACCTTATGCCTGTCAGAATGGCTAAGATCAAAAACACTGAAGACAGCTTATGTTGGAGAGAATGTGGAGCAGCAAGAACACTCCTACACTGTTGGTGGGAATGCAAACTTATACAGTCACTTTGGAAATCAATATGATGCTTTCTTAGAAAATTGGGAATCAACCTCCCTCAAGACCCAGCTATATACCCAAGGCATATACCCAAGGAATGCTCAATCATACCACAAGGACACATGCTCAACTATGTTCATAGCAGCATTATTTGTAATAGCCAGAACCTGGAAACAACCTAGATGCCTTTCAACTGAAGAATGAATAAATAAAATATGGTACATATACACAATGGAGTACTACTCAGCAGAGAAAAACAATGACATCATGAGGTTTGCGGGCAAATGGATGGAACTAGAAAATATCATCCTGAGTGAGGTAACCCAGACTCAGAAAGACAAACATGGTATGTACTCACTTATAAGTGGATACTAGATGTAAAGCAAAGGATAACCAGACTGCAACTCACAACTCCAGGGAGGCTCCCTAGTAAAGAGGACCCTAAGAAAGACACAGGGATCACCCAGCAACAGAGAAATGGATGAGATCTACATAAACAAACTGGGGGTGAGGGAGGGTAATGGAGGGCAAGGGTTGGGGGAAAGTAAGCTTAGGAGAGTGGGACGTCCCAGCAGGATCAGGATCAGAGTGGGAGAACAAGGAAAGAGATACCATGATAAATGAAGACCCCAGGGGAATAGGAAGAAACAGAGTGCTAGAGAAGGCCACAGAAATCCACAAAGATACCTCCACTATAGACTACTGGCAATGGTCAAGAGAGTGCCTGAACTGACCTACTCTGGTGATCGGATGACCAAACACCCTAACTGTCATGATAGAACTCTCATCCAGTGACTGGTGGAAGCAGATGCAGAGATCCATGGCCAAACCCCAGGTGGAGCTCCAGGAGTCCAATCGACGAGAGAGAGGAGGGATTATATGAGCAAGAGATGTTGAGACCATGATTGGAAAAAGCACAGGGACGAATAGCCAAACTAGCAGAAACACATGAACTGTGAACCAATAGCTAAGGAGCCCCCATGGAACTGAACTAGGTCCTCTGGATAAGTGAGACAGTTGATGAGCTTGAACTGTTTAGGAGGCCCCCAGGCAGTGGGACTGGGACCTGTCCTTGGTGCATGAGCTGGCTTTTTGGAATCTAGGGCCTATGCTGAAACACTTTGCTCAGCCTTGGTGCAGGGAGAAGGGGACTTTAACTGCCTCAACTGAATGTACCAGGCTGGGCTGACTCCCCAGGGGAGGAGACCTTGCCTTGGAGGAGGTGGGAATAGGGGGTGGATTGAGGGGGGGGAAGGCTGGGGGGGGGTGGGAGGAGGGAGCACGGGGGAATCCATGGCTGATATGTAAAATTAAATTAATTATAAAATAAAAATATTTATAAAAAAAGATTATGGGGACAGATTAGAAACTCCATTGTGCATACTGTCCCCAAAGTTCTGGCTGGGTAGAATGAATGGATCTGACTTAAAGGAGACCTTAACTAAATTAACCCTAGAAACTGGTGGTGACTGGGTGGCATTCCTTCCCTATGCCCTATGTAAGACAAGAAACACCCCTTATACTCAGGGCCTGACCCCATTTGAGAAAATGTATGGCAGGCTCCCTCCCCTTCTGTCTAACCTCCAATCTGAGATTTTTGTAGAATTTGACCACCAAAGCTTCTTGAAATCCTTGCAATCCCTACATGGGGTCCAGAAACAGCTCTGGTCTGATATATGCCAGAACTATGAATCAGCTCCCCCCACAACCCTCATTGCTTTGAACCAGGTGATGAAGTCTGGGTTAAGAGACATAATCACAAGACACTTGAACCTCATTGGAAAGGCCCTCACATGGTGATCCTGACAATATCCATGGCTATAAAAGTTGACAGGATAAAGATTTGGATTCACCACTCCCATGTTAAGTCTGCAGGATGAGAGACAACCCAACAGTCGAGCCACAGCCATGAGAGGGACAGACTCTCAGGCCAGCATGAAACATGCTGATAGAGAGTCCAGTGACATCCCTGAGACCCATTAAAGCTGAGACTCAAACACTCCTCATCCTCCTTGTTGTGGTCATATCACGAGATCCCCCTGAGCAAGACCATCACAGAGCCGATATCTGATGTAAAACATACTGGGGTTTATTGATAACCAGCAAGCCTGGGCTTGGGCTTGGTCTGCATCCAACATCCGACATAGTGGGTGGAGGATGATGACCCTGAGCTCTCAGGGTGAGGGGTTTTTAAAGGGAAAAACCACAAGCAGGGTGGTACAAGCCTTGGCATCATATGATTGGGTGAGGGTATGTAACCTTTGAATTTACTGGTTGGGGGTTACAGTTATCATTTTTGGGCAGGCTTGGACAATCCCAGGCTCTGTCCTTGAGATGCCATGGAGGCTGGCTAGCCTTGCACATACTGACTGTGGGGACTGACTCAGTGGCCCAGGCTCTGTCCTTGAGCTGCCATGGAGGCTGGCTGGCCTCACATGTTCACATTGACCCATGCATGTAGCTCTAAGTTGGTGAGGGGTCCCAGACAGTAAACAACTGGCTGAACCTTCATTGGTCAGAGTATGTGCAGAAAGGGAGCTACTGCAAGGACTATGTCTTTTGTTTATGGCCCTCCCAGAAACTGCTTGCTTAAGTCTCAGGAAACTGAAATTGAGGCCTGATCTCTGAGAGAAGACTTAGCAGCCTGTTATGGCATCTGCTTGGTCCTTTCATTCCCCCCTTGAGTAGTATATCATCTCCAATCTTGGAGATACTACTTTTTGGTAAAAGACTTTTTCACCAGGGTAGTAGATTATTTTGGATACTAATTGGACCAGGACATAAATGTTTTCCCATTATCAATGGTAAAGTGAGCTTCCCCTTATTTATATTTTGCCATCTGCAAGTGTGTCATGGGTTTGGTTCAGGGGCTGATATTGTGATTCAGTTTAGTGGTACCCAGACAGGAATTATCATTTAGTTAAGACATCAGTGACATAAGAGCCAACAGTAATTAGCAGAAGCACAAGGGCCAAAAGCCCTGTGATGGTTGACAGAGTTCCTTATCCTGAAGGAACTTAGAAATGAGAATGGGGCCGGGCGGTGGTGGCACACGCCTTTAATCCCAGCACTCGGGAGGCAGAGCCAGGCAGATCTCTGTGAGTTCGAGGCCAGCCTGGTCTCCAAAGCAAGTTCCAGGAAAGGTGCAAAGCTACACAGAGAAACCCTGTCTCGAAAAACCAAAAAAAAAAAAAAAAAAAAAGAAAGAAATGAGAATGGGGACCAGTTATTACTTTATCTCAGGTTCCCTATGGTAAGAAATTCCCTTTTGATCTAACATTCCGGGAGGGGGGGTAGGGCAATGGTTTCGCTTCTGTAATTACTTCCTGCTGACATTGGGACATTGTTGTCCCATTGTCATTGACATTTGCCCTGGAAAGCCAAAATGCTAGTCAAAGGCAAGGAGGGAATGTTTTATTGACCAGCTGAAGAGATGGCATTTATATTGGCTGGATTGGTCCATATCAGCTTTCAGCAAGTTCAGAGCTTGTCAGCAAATGATGCTTGGATGTGTCTTTCAGCCAAGTGGAAACCTGTTGAGACAGATATAAACTAGGAACAGGAGTTAAAATTTATGAACTTATTTTGAATTTTCAGACCCACAGTCTCAGTAATTGTAGTATTATCAATTTGCATTGAAATCCATATTGTGTTTTCTATTTAGAAAGCCAGGTATAGATTGGACTGAAATGTCTTTGGCCCTATGAAAAGCATCTGTAAGTCTATATTCAGAACCTATTTCTCTCTCTCTCTCTCTCTCTCTCTCTCTCTCTCTCTCTCTCTCTCTCTCTCTCTCTCTCTCTTTTAAGAGACTTAGTGGCTTTAATTAATTAATGCATTGATCAATCAATTAATAAGGTAGCTGCAACCTTATGGAAGACTCTGGTTGACTGATGTTACTAAGCTGACAAAGATATACCTAGCCCAGTCATCAATGCCATCAAAGATCTGAGAAGGATAAATTTTACCTGAGTGCAAACTTCCAAATCTATTAAAAAATGACAGAGACTATCCATTACTCAGACAGCCATCATCCCAGTCTCCTATAATCTTCATAACTTTAGCAGGATAGGTGTCAGGACAGCATCAGTCTTGGCTACTTGGCCCATAATGTGAAATTTTCCCTGTGGAGGAGCAATTTTGGGAAAGACTGACCTTATCTTGTCAGTGTCTCATTTGTCCCTTCTGAGTTGGATCCCTGGCAGCAGGTGTTGAGTTGGGGCATCTTGCCCAGTGGTCGGTGTTGTGTGTAATTCAGGTGGCATCTTCTTGTCATTGTTCCATATCTTCTTTGGAGACCTTGGGAGTCATTACTAGGAGCTGGGAGTCTCTGTTTGCTATAGTAAGCTTTTTATTAAATAATCTAAATGCCATATTCATTAGCTCTTTGACGGGTTTGAGAACTATTATCTATTAAATATATCTGAGCCAAACAAATCTAGGCCTAATCTTGAAAACATCTCTAAGTTAGGTAACAATAATCATGCTACTTTGTTATCCTGTAGATATATTAGTCAAATGCACCTCTCAGGTTCTGTTTTTTCTTATTTAAATGGCTTATAATTAAATAAGAGTTAACAGTTTATGCTTTAAACTAGTATCTGGATAACAAGATGACTAGTATTAACTTGTGTTCCTTAACACAAAGGACATGCAAACTCAGGCATTCAAAACCAAACACACATGTGGCCACATTTTCATTCATACCTGCAGAATAGACAGACTTTTTTAAACTATGAACATTTGGAGTCTCAATGTAACAGCAGAATAGCAAGAAAAAGATATCTGAAACATGTTTTATTTTTTATATACCTCAAGTCAATTATTTTTATTATTACTTAAGCCTTCTTTTTTTTTTTTTTCCTGAACTAATACAAGATTTATTAATTAGAACAGAGTCATCAACTGATACATGGTTTAAAATGCTATTATTCATTTTAACCCATTTGCAGGTATTTTAGTTATGTATTTAGACATTTTGTTATATATCATTTCTATGATCATCATTACTATTTCCTACATAAAAGTTGCCACTTATGCATCAGAGACAAATGTAAAAGAAATGCTGAGGATGACATCATTCTATTTATCATATAATGTCAACCCCATCCACTTTCTCTTTGATTGTAAGGTTGATTAAAAAATCTTTTTTTCTTATTATAAATATAAAATACATATTTCTAAACCTTTGACAATCTGCTCCATCTATGTGAAAGAATTAGACTTAGAAATATGATGCTTGTGGTTTGTAGTTTTGAGACTACCATGGAAAATCTACTTAATTGCTTATTATTCAATGGATCTTATTTGTCTTCTGTCTTTTGTATATTACTTAAGACTCCTGATTGCTATTTTTTTTTTCTTTCCTTTTTTTTTTTTTTTATTTTTTTATTTTTTTTTAAGCCACGGATTCCCTTGTTCTCCCCCCTCCCGTCCCCCTCACCTTCCCCCCAACCCCCCCCATTCCCATCTCCTCCAGGGCAAAGCCTTCCCCATAGACTGAGGTCAACCTGGTAGACTCAGTCCAGGTAGGTCTAGTCCCCTCCTCCCAGGCCGAGCCAAACAATCCTGCATAGGCCCCAGGTTTCAAACAGCCAACTCATGCAATGAGCACAAGATCTGGTCCCACTGCCTGGGTGCCTCCCAAACAGATCAAGCCAATCAACTGTCTCATCCATTCAGAGGGCCTGATCCAGTGGGGACCCCTCAGCCATTGGTTCATAGTTCATGTGTTTCCATTCATTTGGCTATTTGTCCCTGTGCTTTATCCAACCTTGGTCTCAACAATTCTCGCTCATATAAACCCTCCTCATTCTCGCTAATTGGACTCCCAGAGATCCACCCTGGGCCTAGTCATGGATCTCTGCATCCAGATCCCTCAGTAGTTGGATGAGGTTTCTAGCACAACAGTTAGGGTGTTTGGCCATCCCATCACCAGAGTAGGTCAGTTCAGGCTGTCTCTCGACCTCTGCCAGCAGTCTGTTGTGTGGGTATCTTTGTGGATTTCTGTGGGCCTCTCTAGCACTTTGCTTCTTCCTATTCTCATGTGGTCTTTATTTACCATGGTCTCCTATTCCTTGTTCTCCCTCTCTGTTGTTGATCCAGCTGGGATCTCCCGCTCCCCCAAGCTCTCTTTCCCTCAACCCTCGCCTTTCATTACCCCCACTCATGTCCAGGCTGTTCATGTAGATCTCATTCCATTTCTCTGTCATTGGGTGATCCCTGTGTCTTTCTTGGGGTCCTGTTTTCCAGGTAGCCTCCCTGGTGATGTGAGTAGCAGACAAGTCATCCTTGTTTCATGTCTAGTATCCTGCTATGAGTGAGTACATACCATGTTTGTCTTTCTGAGTCTGGGTTACCTCACTCAGGATGATTTTTTCTAGATCCATCCATTTGTCTGCAAACCTCATGATGCCATTGTTTTTCTCTGCTGAGTAGTATTCCATTGTGTATATGTACCACATTTTGTTTATCCATTCTTCAGTTGAAGGGCATCTGGGTTGTTTCCATGTTCTGGCTATTACAAACAATGCTGATATGAACATAACTGAACAAGTGCTCTTATGGTGTGGTTGAGCATTTCTTGGGTATATGCCCAAGAGTGGTATAGCTGGATCTTGGGGGAGATTGATTCCCAATTTTCTAAGAAAGCGCCATATTGATTTCCAAAGTGGTTGTACAAGCTTGCATTCCCACCAGCAGTGGAGGAGAGTTCCCCTAGCTCCACATCCTCTCCAGCATAAGGTGTCTTCAGTGTTTTTGATCTTAGCCATTCTGACAGGCGTAAGGTGGTATCTCAGAGTTGTTTTGATTTGCATTTCCCTGATGATTAGGGATGTTGAGCAGTTCCTTAAATGTCTTTCGGCCATTTGAGTTTCCTCTGTTGAGAATTCTCTGTTTAGTTCTATAGCCCATTTCTTAATTGGACTGTTGGGCATTTTGATGTCTAATTTCTTGAATTCCCTATATATTCTGGATATCAGTCCTCTGTCAGATGTGGGGTTGGTGAAGATCTTTTCCCATTCTGTAGGCTGTCGCTTTGCCTTGTTGACCGTATCCTTTGCTCTACAAAAGCTTCTCAGTTTCAAGAGGTCCCATTGATTGATTGTTTGTCTCAGAGTCTGTGCTACTGGTGTTCTATTTAGGAAATAGTCTCCTATGCCAATGCGTTCAAGACTACTTCCTACTTTCTCTTCTAGCAGGTTCAGAGTAGCTGGATTTATGTTGAGGTCCTTGATCCACTTGGACTTAAGTTTTGTGCACGGTGATAGATATGGATCTATTTGCAGCCTTCTACATGTTGATATCCAGTTTTGCCAGCACCATTTGTTGAAGATGCTTTCTTTTTTCCATTGTGCGCTTTTGGCTTCTTTGTCAAAAATTATATGTTCATAGGTGTGCGGATTAATGTCAGGGTCTTCAATTCGATTCCATTGGTCCACATGTCGGTTTTTATGCCAGTACCAAGCTGTTTTTATTACTGTAGCTCTATAGTAGAGCTTGAAGTCAGGGATCGTGATGCCTCCAGAAGTTGTGTTATTGTACAGGATTCCTTTGGCTATCCTGGGTTTTTTGTTTTTCCATATGAAGTTGAGTATTATTTTTTCCAGGTCTGTGAAGAATTGTGTTGGTATTTTGATGGGGATTGCATTGAATCTGTAGATTGCTTTTGGTAAGATTGCCATTTTTACTATGTTAGTCCTGCCTATCCATGAGCATGGGAGATCTTTCCATTTTCTGACATCTTCTTCAATTTCTTTTTTCAGGGACTTAAAGTTCTTGTCATATAGGTCCTTCACTTGCTTGGTTAGTGTTACCCCAAGGTATTTTATGTCGTTTGTGGCTATAGTAAAGGGTGATGTATCTCTGATTTCCTTCTCCGCTTCTTTGTCCATTGTATATAGGAGGGCTACTGATTTTTTTGAGTTGATCTTGTATCCTGCTATGTTGCTGAAGGTGTTTATAAGCTGTATCAGTTCCTTGGTGGAATCTTTGGGGTCGCTCAAGTATACTATCATGTCATCTGCAAATAGGGAATGCTTGACTTCTTCCTTTCCAATTTGTATCCCCTTAATCTCCTCATGTTGTCTTATTGCTCTGGCTAGAACTTCAAGTACTATATTGAATAAGTATGGGGAGAGTGGACAGCCTTGCCTCGTTCCTGATTTTAGTGGAATTGCTTTGAGTTTCTCTCCATTTAATTTGATGTTGGCTGTTGGCTTGCTGTAAATTGCCTTTATTATGTTTAGGTATGTTCCCTGTATTCCTGATCGCTCCAATACCTTTATCATGAAGGGGTGTTGGATTTTGTCAAATGCCTTTTCTGCATCCAGTGAGATGATCATATGGTTTTTTTCTTTGAGTTTGTTTATATGGTGTATTACATTGACGGACTTTCGTATGTTGAACCACCCTTGCATCCCTGGAATGAATCCTACTTGATCATGGTGGATAATTGTTTTGATGTGTTCTTGGAGTCTGTTTGCCAGTATTTTATTGAGTATTTTTGCATCAATGTTCATGAGGGAGATCGGTCTGTAGTTCTCTTTCTTTGTTGTATCCTTGTTTGGTTTAGGAATTAGGGTAATTGTAGCCTCGTAGAAGGAGTTTGGTAATGTTCCTTCTGTTTCTATTGTGTGGAACAATTTAGAGAGTATTGGTATTAACTCTTCTTTGAAGATCTGGTAGAATTCTGCGCTGAAACCATCTGGTCCTGGGCTTTTTTTGGTTGGGAGACTTTTAATGACTGTTTCTATTTCGTTAGGGGTTATTGGACTATTTAAATAGTTTATCTGGTCTTGATTTAACTTAGGTATGTGGTACCTATCCAGAAAGTTATCCATTTCTTTTAGGTTTTCCAGTTTTGTCGAATAGAGGTTTTTGAAGTATGACCTGATGATTCTCTGGATTTCCTCAATGTCTGTTGTTATGTCCCCCTTTTCATTTCTGATTTTGTTGATTTGGATGCTCTCTCTCTGTCTTTTGGTTAGTTTGGATAAGGGCTTGTCTATCTTGTTGATTTTCTCAAAGAACCAACTCTTTGTTTCATTAATTTTTTGTATTGTTCTCTTTGTTTCTATTTTATTGATTTCAGCTCTCACTTTGATAATTTCCTGGCGTCTATTTTTCCTGGGAGACTGTGCTTCTTCTTGTTCTAGAGCTTTCAGGTATGCTGTTAAGTCTCTAGTGTGAGATTTCTCCAACTTATTTATGTGGGCATTTAGTGCTATGAATTTCCCTCTTAGTACTGCTTTCATAGTGTCCCATAAATTTGGATATGTGGTGTCTTCATTTTCATTGATCTCTAGGAAGTCTTTAATTTCTTTCTTTATTTCTTCCTTAACCCATTGGTGATTCAGTTGGGTATTATTCAGTTTCCATGAGATTGCAGGTTTTCTGTAGTTTTTGTTGTTGTTGAAATCCAACTTTAGACCATGGTGGTCTGATAGAACACAGGAGGTTATTCCAATTGTTTTGTATCTGTTTAGATTTGTTTTGTGGCCAAGTATGTGGTCAATTTTAGAGAAGGTTCCATGGGGTGCTGAGAAGAAGGTATATTCTTTTTTGTTAGGATGGAATGTTCTGTAGATATCGATTAAGTCCATTTGAGTCATGACATCAGTTAAGTCCTTTATTTCTCTGTTAAGTTTCAATTTGGGAGATCTGTCCAGTGGTGAAAGTGGGGTGTTGAGGTCTCCCACTATTAACGTGTGGGGTTTTATATGTGATTTAAGCTTTAGTAATGTTTCTTTTACATATGTGGGTGCCCTTGTGTTTGGGGCATAAATATTCAGAATTGAGACTTCATCTTGGTGGATCTTTCCTGTGATGAGTATGTAATGCCCTTCTTGATCTCTTTTGATTGATTTTAGTTTGAAGTCTATTTTGCTGGATATCAGGATGGCTACACCCGCTTGTTTCTTAAGACCGTTTGATTGGAAAGTCTTTTCCCAGCCTTTTATTTTTAGGTAGTGTCTATCTTTGAATTTGAGATGTGTTTCTTGTATGCAGCAGAAAGATGGGTCCTGCTTTCGTATCCATTCTGTAAGCCTATGTCTTTTTATAGGTGAATTAAGTCCATTGATATTGAGGGAAATTAATGACCAGTGATTGTTCATTCCTGTTATTTTTTGGTGGTGATGTGTGGGTACTTCTATACGTTGGGGTTTACTGCTGTGGCTTTATCTGTTGCCTGTGTTTTCGAGGGTGTATCTGACTTCCTTAGGTTGGAATTTTCCTTCTAGTGCTTTCTGTAGGGCTGGGTTTGTGGATAAGTATTGTTTAAATCTGGCTTTGTCATGGAATGTCTTGTTTACTCCATCTATGGTGATTGAAAGTTTTGCTGGGTATATTAGTCTAGGTTGACATCCATGGTCTCTTAGTGTCTGCATTACATCTGTCCAGGTTCTTCTGGCTTTCAAAGTCTCCATTGAGAAATCGGGTGTTATTCTGATGGGTTTGCCTTTATATGTCACTTGGCCTTTTTCCTTTGCTGCTCTTAATATTCTTTCTTTATTCTGTACGTTTAGTTGTTTAACTATTATGTGGCGAGGGGACTTTTTTTGGGGGTCTAGTCTGTTTGGTGTTCTATAAGCTTCTTGTATCTTCATAGGCATTTCCTTCTTTAAGTTGGGAAAGTTTTCTTCTATGATCTTGTTGAATATATTTTCTGTGCCCTTGAGTTGGTATTCTTCTCCTTCTTCGACCCCTATTATTCTTAGGTTTGGTCTTTTCATGGTGTCCCAAATTTCTTGGACATTTTGGTTCATGACTTTGTTGGTTTTAGTGTTTTCTTTGACTGATGAATGTATTTCTTCTACTGTATCTTCAACGCTAGAGATCCTCTCTTCCATCTCTTGCATTCTGTTGGTTATACTTGCATCTTAAGTTCCCAATCGTTTTCTCAGATTTTCTATTTCCAGCATTCCCTCTGTTTGTGTCTTCTTCATTTTTTCTATTTCCCTTTTCAGGTCTTGGACTGTTTCCTTCATTTGTTTCATTGATTTTTCTTGATTTTCTCTCAGTATTTTATTGTTTTCTTCCAGGACTTTATTGATTTCTTCTAATTTGTTTGCCCTTTCCTCTAGTTGTTTACAGCGTTCTTCACATTTTTTTGTCTTTTCCTCTACGCAAGCCTCTAGCTTCTTCATGATGTCATTCATAAGGCTGTTTTCTTCTGCTTCTTCCAATTTCTGATGTTCAGGTCTAGGTGTTGGAGGAGGGCTAGGGCCTGGTGATGCTGTACTGCTATTCATTTTGTTGTATATGTTTCTGCCTTGACGTCTGCCCATCTCCTTGTGGTTCGTTCTTGGCCTTATCCGCACACTTGGTTCAGACAGACCAGTGTTCCAAAAGGGAAGTCAGTGTTCCAAAAGGGAAGTCCGGAGCAAGATGGGAGCTGGGGCCGGCCTCTAAGTCTCAGGAAGAGGCTTGGGGCTCAGGCGGATGGGCGTGGTGGCAGGGCGTGGAGACT
This sequence comes from Peromyscus californicus insignis, assembly GCF_007827085.1. Taxonomy (NCBI): domain Eukaryota; kingdom Metazoa; phylum Chordata; class Mammalia; order Rodentia; family Cricetidae; genus Peromyscus; species Peromyscus californicus. The sequence continues at coordinate 28,815,747 of NW_026294391.1, read as the reverse complement.
GCAGGGTCTGCCAGGGGTCTTGGAGAAGGGGATCCTTCCCGGTGGGGTTAGCAGGGAACCTGCCCGGTGGCCAGAACCTGGGGCCGAGTTGGGCAGGTCTTCCCTGGAGTGGCTGGTGCCCAGGAATGGGGTCTGGGGCAAGGAAGGGTACTCACGATTGTTCCAAAAGGGACGTCCGGAGCAAGATGGGAGCTGGGGGCCGGCCTCTAAGTCTCAGGAAGAGGCTTGGAGCTCAGGCGGATGGGCGTGGGGGCAGGGCGTGGAGACTGCAGGGTCTGCCAGGGGTCTTGGAGAAGGGGATCCTTCCCGGTGCGGTTAGCAGGGAACCTGCCCGGTGGCCAGAACCTGGGGCCAAGTTGGGCAGGTCTTCCCTGGAGTGGCTGGTGCCCAGGGATGGGGTCTGGGGCAAGGAAGGGTACTCACGATTGTTCCAAAAGGGACGTCCGGAGCAAGATGGGAGCTGGGGGCCGGCCTCTAAGTCTCAGGAAGAGGCTTGGGGCTCAGGCGGATGGGCGTGGGGGCAGGGCGTGGAGACTGCAGGGTCTGCCAGGGGTCTTGGAGAAGGGGATCCTTCCCGGTGCGGCTAGCAGGGAACCTGCCCGGTGGCCAGAACCTGGGGCCAAGTTGGGCAGGTCTTCCCTGGAGTGGCTGGTGCCCAGGGATGGGGTCTGGGGCAAGGAAGGGTACTCACCAGTATTCCAAAAGGGACGTCCGGAGCAAGATGGGAGCTGGGGGCAGGCCTCTGAGTCTCAGGAAGAGGCTTGGGGCTCAGGCGGATGGGCGTGGGGGCAGGGCGTGGAGACTGCAGGGTCTGCCAGGGGTCTTGGAGAAGGGGATCCTTCCCGGTGCGGCTAGCAGGGAATCTGCCCGGTGGCCAGAACCTGGGGCCAAGTTGGGCAGGTCTTCCCTGGAGTGGCTGGTGCCCAGGGATGGGGTCTGGGGCAAGGAAGGGTTCTCACCAGTATTCCAAAAGGGACGTCAGGAGCAAGATGGGAGCTGGGGGCAGGCCTCTGAGTCTCAGGAAGAGGCTTGGGGCTCAGGCGGATGGGCGTGGGGGCAGGGCGTGGAGACTGCAGGGTCTGCCAGGGGTCTTGGAGAAGGGGATCCTTCCCGGTGGGGCTAGCAGGGAACCTGCCCGGTGGCCAGAACCTGGGGCCGAGTTGGGCAGGTCTTCCCTGGAGTGGCTGGTGCCCAGGGATGGGGTCTGGAGCAAGGAAGGGTACTCACGATTGTTCCAAAAGGGACGTCCGGAGCAAGATGGGAGCTGGGGGCCGGCCTCTAAGTCTCAGGAAGAGGCTTGGGGCTCAGGCGGATGGGCGTGGGGGCAGGGCGTGGAGACTGCAGGGTCTGCCAGGGGTCTTGGAGAAGGGGATCCTTCCCGGTGCGGCTAGCAGGGAACCTGCCCGGTGGCCAGAACCTGGGGCCAAGTTGGGCAGGTCTTCCCTGGAGTGGCTGGTGCCCAGGGATGGGGTCTGGGGCAAGGAAGGGTACTCACCAGTATTCCAAAAGGGACGTCTGGAGCAAGATGGGAGCTGGGGGCCGGCCTCTGAGTCTCAGGAAGAGGCTTGGGGCTCAGGCGGATGGGCGTGGGGGCAGGGCGTGGAGACTGCAGGGTCTGCCAGGGGTCTTGGAGAAGGGGATCCTTCCTGGTGGGGCTAGCAGGGAACCTGCCCGGTGGCCAGAACCTGGGGCCAAGTTGGGCAGGTCTTCCCTGGAGTGGCTGGTGCCCAGGGATGGGGTCTGGGGCAAGGAAGGGTACTCAGGACTGTTCCAAAAGGGACGTCCGGAGCAAGATGGGAGCTGGGGGCCGGCCTCTAAGTCCCAGGAAGAGGCTTGGGGCTCAGGCGGATGGGCGTGGGGGCAGGGCGTGGAGACTGCAGGGTCTGCCAGGGGTCTTGGAGAAGGGGATCCTTCCCGGTGGGGCTAACAGGGAACCTGCCCGGTGGCCAGAACCTGGGGCCGAGTTGGGCAGGTCTTCCCTGGAGTGGCTGGTGCCCAGGGATGGGGTCTGGGGTCTACTTAAGCCTTCTTATTCTCAGACCTTTATAACTTGTATTTTACATACTTTTTTCTTTTCAAAACATTTTTTATATTTTTATACCTAAAACCTTTACATGTTACACCCTACATAAACTTTACTTATACTCAAACCTCACAACTTACTTAAACTTTAAAGTTCCACATTTTTATACTTTAAACTGCTTCATCAGACCCAAAATATAACATACTCAAACCCTCACGACATGCTTAAACTTTCAAATTTTTACATATTAAACTGTTTCCTCAAACCAAGAAATGATTTATTTAAACTTTGATCCTCATATTTCAAGCCTTCATATTTTTATAAAAATATTGTATCTTAAAACATCTTTTTTATTTAATTTATTGAGCTATCCTCTACTTGGAATTTGACAGTTATTTTCCCTTTATCTTAACCAATAATAATTTGTAACCAATTCTCTTAAATGATCACAAGTATTTGTTACCCACTGAACTCAAATGACCAAAACCCATGTAAAATTTTCTTTTTCTGTAGAAACAAAAGCATAATTTTCCCAATACATAATGTATCTTGGACTGGTAATTCAACATTTTTTTTCTTTTCAAACAATATCAGGACAGAGAAGGGTTAACAAGAGAAGATGCTGGCTGGCAGAAGAGACCTTGAAGCTATCACAATGAGGAACTTGGCTTAGTAAGGAAGGGAGGGGGAGCAGTGGGCGTAGAGTGTGTCCTTGCCTGCCAGTGTTCCTGAAAAAAAGTTTTTGTTAACTCCTCTGACTAAAGTCAGATTCTCTGTTCAGTGTTCACACAGTTTTTGTCAATTGCAAGCAGTCAATTCACCATTGCCCTGCCCATAGCTCCTGTCTCTGCCTGCCTATATGGAGAGCATACACCGCCACCCTCTGTGAGAGCTGCTGGCTGGCTGCAGTTCTGATAGCAAGAGAACTCCGGAGGGAGGGAGGTGGCTCTTGCTATGCTTCTCTCTCCTCCTCTTCCAGGAAAATAAGGGAGGTTAGTAGACAGAAACAAATAACATTTACACAGACGATTCAAGTACCGGTGCACCAGCACTGAGATGATGACCTCACTCACAGCTAGCAAGCCCCATCTAACAGATGGCCCCTCTTGCAGTACACAAGCCCCACCTGGCAGGAGCTACCTGCTTATCTCAGTACAGTCAGGGGGACCCAGTTCCCTCTATTGTGGGCAGTGGCTTGCACATCCTTCCAGTGGGTTAGGCAAAGGTCTAGTGGAGAAGAAGGGAACTGTCCCATAGCATCTGTCACAGTCAAGTCAACAATGAGAACAGTTAACACACTACACACAAGACCAAGGGCACATGAAAAAATTTTGCCCCAACGAGACAACCAACAAAGCTCCAAGAACAATGACGGCCTGATGTGCTCTGGGGGAGTGACCCTTTAGGCTCAATCACACCAAAAAACATCCAGACTCGAGGATCTCTGTCCTTGATGAAACAGACATCAGGGGGCTTCCACATCCCCATCAATCAGACTGACAGAGGAGGCTTCCACATCCCCATTAAACAGACATGCACCGGGGGCTTCCACATCCCTGTCAGTCAGACATACACCTAGGGCTTCCCCATCCCTGCCCCCAGGGCTTAGAATGTCTCCTGAGACCCCTGTGATCCCGGCTCACCAACTTGTCTGCTGGCTGCCTGCCACAGGCACTGTCCCTTACCGGGTCACATCACAGACTTTAGCGTGCCTCAGAAAATGAACATACAGAGTCACACAAAGACAGGGACACACAAAGACACAGAATCTTACCAGCTGGTCAGGAACCCCTCAGATCGGGGTCTGGGTGTCACAGGGTATCCTGGACAAGCCACCAAATGTTGTTTCCATGTCATGAGACCCCCGAGCAAGACCACCACAGAGGCGATATCTGATGCAAAACATGCTGGGGTTTATTGATAACCAGCAAGCCTGGGCTTGGGCTTGGTCTGCATCCAACATCTGACATAGTGGGTGGAGGATGATGACCCTGAGCTCTCAGGGTGAGGGGTTTTTAAAGGGAAAAACCACAAGCAGGGTGGTACAAGCCTGGGCATCATATGGATTGGGTGAGGGTATGTAACCTTTGAATTTACTGGTTGGGGGTTACAGTTATCATTTTTGGGCAGGCTTGGACAATCCCAGGCTCTGTCCTTGAGATGCCATGGAGGCTGGCTAGCCTTGCACATACTGACTGTGGGGACTGACTCAGTGGCCCAGGCTCTGTCCTTGAGCTGCCATGGAGGCTGGCTGGCCTCACATGTTCACATTGACCCATGCATGTAGCTCTAAGTTGGTGAGGGGTCCCAGACAGTAAACAACTGGCTGAACCTTCATCGGTCAGAGTATGTGCAGAAAGGGAGCTACTGCAAGGACTATGTCTTTTGTTCATGGCCCTCCCAGAGACTGCTTGCTCAGTCTCAGGAAACTGAAATTGAGGCCTGATCTCTGAGAGAAGACTGAGCAGCCTGCTATGGCGTCTGCTCGGTCCTTTCACTCCTCATGCTATGTTAGTATATACTCATAGCCCCAGCTAATGCCAACCAACATCTTCCCATCAACATCACTTGAACACTGTCCAGTGCTGATACTGGGACAATAGTCTGCTCCATTTCAAACGTAGCCCTCCTCAACACATGGTTTCCTTATTTCCTTATTTCAAAACTGGGGTGTGTGTGTGGAAATGGCAGGCCTTTGACTGGGAAAGGACCAATGGATGTGGTTGGGGGGGATGGCCATATGTACCTAAATAGAGATCTATTTTATGTTTGCCTTGGGAGTGGGCAGTCCCAAGCCCAAGCCAATAAGTGTGTTGGTTCACATCATCATTACAGTGCACAATGGGACAGTGAATCTACCAGGACTGTTCCATGGGACCTACCCATTAAAAATGACCTTCTCACAGTCACCAGAATCTTAGGAGGAGGGCCTTGCCTTCCCTTGACCTGTAACACACTTCTGATATAGTTCATCCAAAAAGGAAAAAGCACCCCAAGATGGGGGTGGGGAAAGACCTGGGGGCTAAAGTTGTATTCAAGATCAGGCACTGATTTGGGATGGTCATTTACCATACAGCACATTGTCCAAACTGTAAACCCAAAAAGAGTCCCGCTGAAGCCCAACACCATCCTGCCATTGGCACTCCACGCTCAGGTTCTCCCTCAAAGGCCACAAACTCCTGCCACAGTGGTCCCTCAGACTTTTCCTAGGTCACTCCCCTGACTGGATCGACTCCTTGGGACCTCCTACAGGCCACCTATACAGTCCTGAACATCTCTCATCCAGGATGAACAGCTGACTGCTGGCTTTGCTTGAAAACACAGCAACTTTATTATGAAGGCATAGCTTTTTTGGCCGACTATATGCAGACTCCAAAAGAATTCTCTTGTAGGTGGGCTCGGGGACAAGCCCTGGGTGTCACCTTAGAGATGGCTAATGGCACATGCACATGTATTGCCGGTCAAAGGAAACAAATTCCCCAAATCCACATACACTTTTGTAATGAGACCCTAATTGTCCCCGAAGGAAACTCAGACAATCTGGTACCCCCTGATAAGGTCTGGTGAGCCTGTTCATCAGGTCTTACCCCTTATGTTCACTTCCAGATACTGCAGCAAATGGGAGAATTCTGTGTCTTGGTTCAGTTTATAGCCTGTGTTCTCTATACAGCAATGAGGAGATAGAGGCAGCTCTTTTATTCCCTTTGGACCAGACACAGATGGGCAATGGGAGTAGCCACTGTTCTGGTCTCAACTGTTCTTGGTCTAGGGGTAGCTGCACCAACAGTAGTAGGGGCTTCAGCCTTCATATTATAGGACAAAAACTATATTGCCCCAAGAGAGGCCATTAATAATGACCTCTTAGAACTGGGAAAATCCATCACCCACTTAGCCCTCTCTTCCCTAGCTGAAGTTGCTTTACAGAATCGCCATGGCTTAGATTTATTATTTCTCCATCAAGGAGGACTGTGTGCAGCCCTGGAGGAACATTGCTGTTTTTATGCTAACCACTCTAGAGTTATTAGGGAATCTCTGTCACTGGTTAAAACAAGGCTACAATCCACAGCCCTAGAGAAACTAGGTAACAAGGAGGAACTTAAGAGGAATGCATGAATCGCCCTGGGAAGGGGAAATAGATGAGATCTCCTGGGTAAACTGGGGGCAGGGGGAGGTTTAAGGGGAGGAGATAGGGGATGGTCGAGTTGGGGGAGGGACAGAGAGGGATAGCAGCAAAAGAGACATCTTGATAGAGAGGGAGATTATGGGGTTAGGGAGAAACCTGGTGCCAGGGAAAGTCCTAGGGATCCACAAGGATGACCCCAGCTAAGACTCCTGGCAATAGTGGAGAGGGTACCTGAACTGGCCTTCTCCTGTAATCAGATTGGTGACTATCCTAATTGTCATCAGAGAGCAATCATCCAGTAACTGATGGAAGCAGATATAGATTTCCACAGCCAAGCATTGGGCTGAGCTCCAGGAGTCCTGTTGAAGAGAGGGAGGAGGGATTGTGAGCTGGGGGGCTCAAGATCATGACAGGGAAACCCAAAGAGCCAGCTAACCTAAGCTCATGGGAGCTCACGGACTCTAGACCGACAGCTAGGGAGCCTGCATGGAACCAGCCTAGGCCCTCTGCATGTGGGAGATAGTTGTGTAGCTTGGTCTGTTTGTGGGGCTCTTGGCTGTGGGACCAGGATCCACCCCTGGCACATGAGCTGGCTTTTTAGGACCTATTCCCTGTGGTGGGATGCTTCGCTCAGCCTTGATGCAGTGGGGAGGAGCTTAGTCCTGCCTCAACTTGATATACCATGTGTTGTTGACTCCCATGGGAGGCCTTCCCCTTTCTGAGGAGTAGATGAGGGGTTAGAAAGGAAGTGGGAAGAAGGAATGGGAGGAAAGGAGAGAGGGGAAACTGTGGTTGGTATGAAAAATAAATTTTAAAAATTAATAAGAGAAAAAGGATACAGGAACATTGACTGGCCAGACAACAGAGTCAAAACTGGTTCGAGTCACTGTTTAATTGGTCCTCTTGGCTCACCACTCTCTGCTCTGCAGTAACCGGACTGTGATTTTGCTATTGCTCATTTTAGTCTGTGGTCCCTGCATTCTCAACACCCTTATAAGATTCATTAAGGAACAAATTTTCACAATTCAGCTAATGGTGCTAAAATCCCAATATCAGCTTCTAGACCAAATGCAAGGATTTGAGATAGAACCAATCTCAAGGGGAGAATGAAGGGTTTAAACTTTCTCACTTTTACAACTGAATTTAGGTTTCAGTTCTCTGAGAGGGGCAAAACAGGTTTCTCTCCCAACAAAAGGCCGTTAATCAACAACACCCTTACATTCAGGGAAGAGGGAGAGAGCACCAGGCCTGAGTCAGTCTCAGTGTCTCAAGGACAAATCCTGCAACCCCCCCCTTCTGAGTAATAGACTCGCCCAAAGATGCTCAAGTATGTCCAAAAATGGTAAGACTGAACTTCAGCCAATTTAAAGTATACTAGTGTAACTGCTGCTTGCTTGACCACTTATATTTGAGATGACCTAACTGCTCCAGAAATTCCCCTAGCTGTGCTTAAAAGGAGCCTGCACGCTCCTCTCAGGGTCATTACCATTTTGTACAGTGTTTGACCCCACATACTGGTAAATAAACCCTCCTTGTTCTTGCATATTATTTGAGTCTGGGGTCTTCCTTCAGTGTTTTCTCAGACCTTTAGAGTAGGGCCAGCCTTTTGACATTGTGGAATGATGTTGTAGTCTACAAAGTCCATGCTCAAGAACCACACAATAGAGTTACCAAAAAAAGTAAAAAAAAATACTCATAATGGGGCTGGCAAGATTGCTCAGTGGATAAAGGTAATTCCCTCCAAGCCTGAGGATCTGAGTTCTCTTCCTGGAACACATATAAAGATAGAAGGAAAGAACCAACTCCTGTAAGTTGTCTTCTGACCTCTACACTTGTACTGTGGCATGTTCACATACATACACACACAAAATAAGTGCATTTTTTGGTAAAAATTTAAGTAAGTTTATAGTTTTGTGTTGGGCCCCATTCACAGCTATCCTTGCCTGAATGCCACCCAGGTGCCACAAGCTGGATATATTTGATAGACATTGCACGATATTCCTCTGTACATCTATGGGAAATGTCTGCTAAACCACCTTGTGAAGAGACATGCTATCAAGTGTCTGTGAAAATGATGTGCAGGGTTCCATGTTTACAGGGTCAACTACCAGTGACTTTGCTCCATTAGTAAAAAGCCTCTTATGGTGTTTCCTTGCTCCCCTTTAGAGTATCCTGTCTGCAAGGACATCAGCATCTTTGAGGATTTTAATAGTTTTGAAAGGGAAATACTGACCCCAGCTTCTTGGAGTTGGACCAACACACCTCTGCCAGATTCTGCAGACCAGACTTTGGTTATATGGCCTCAACAATTGCTTTCTCATTGGTAGAATAAGATCACAACTTCCTGTAGGAGTGTAAGCAGCTCAGGGTGGTGAGAAGAGGAAGCATCTTGAGACAGAGGTACTGGAATGGTCCTTTATCTGTATTTTCTTTTCTCTGACTCCAGCATATTGACATTAATGGTGTACTGCCATACCCACCTGACTTTTGCCCCTGGATTATGAGCATCCCAACTCAGGTCCTGAATCTCCAAAGTGCTTTGCCTACTGAATCATCTCCGTACTTGTACATATCTGGCCTGGCCTGGATGAAAGGAAGGCTGAAGAATTCCAGGCTTGAGTACCTGCCTGCCAGGCTTAACTGGCTTCTTTTCCTTGTGGTTATGGCTCTTTGCTGAATGCTTGAACTCTTTGGGACTTTCTATCTGAATGGTTGTTTGAAGACACTAATTAGCTTCTTTCAGGGGACCATAGTCACTGGCTAGGAACCTGTCATAACAAGCACTTTCTTGTGGTTGTTAAGGAGAAAAAAAAAGAGTGAACTAAGAGACTATTCCCCCAGCATGCATACATTTATTGTTTCTTTCTCTTGCAGTGGTTTTATTTTGTTTTGAGACAGGATTTCATGTAGTTCAGCTCCTTGAAGTCCTGGTCCTTCTCCTACCTCAGCATCCCAAGTGCTTTGATTACAAGTATATGCCACCACACCCTGGCCTCCTGTTGTCTTCTCTATCTGGTTTTATTTCACTTTATGCTGAATATTTTACTTCAAACTTATTTGTAGAAGTAAATCGATATTCTCTTCCCAGGATAAAGTTTTTACTTGCTTTTTGCTGTGGGGTAGAGACTCAAAGAACACTCAGCAGGACCAAAGGCAGAATTGAGAGTCTTCATTAAGCTGCTGGCAGCTACTCTGGAGAGAAACTTCTCACAGAGCAATCTCAAATGAATTTTACAGGGAATTTTTAAAGGCAAAGAACACAGAAAAACTACAGCCTGGCTGGCAGCTGCAGGGGGAAGTAAAGCACGTGAGCCTGAGGTTTTAGAACAGGATTAGGTACTTTCCCCTGGGACTTCTCATGGAAGAGGTAGGGAAAAGGAGAGGATCCAGTTTCAAATTAAATCAAGGATGGTTTCGGCTGAGACAAGATGGAGGAATCTTTGCCCTGTTACACTTTCTGTCAGTCACTTTTGGTGCCCATGTATTAATAATTTTTACTTGGAATGCAAGTCTTTTTCTGGTTCTAGTCTGAGGCAGGGGATGGTGAAAGACATGGGGTTGTTCATCCCAGTGGTTAGTGTTACCACAATTCAGGTAGAATTATTTTGTTTTATCTATCATTTTGGAAAACATAAGGTTTCTGTTAGGGGTGGACATGTCTCTATAATGAGAAGCTTAAAATTTTGAATGTCATATTCAACAGATCTCTGAAGAGTTTGAAAACTACCTATTAAGTATACCTGATTTTGGGCTTAACTTTGAAAACATAAATAGGAGGCTAAATAAAATTTGTTTGTGTAGTGGCAGTAGTTTAGGCATGGGAGATGCGTCCAAACCCAGAGAGAGGAGGAGTTGGGCAGAAATACATTTGGAGAGATCTGGTTTGGGGCTGCTTCAAACCATGTGTGTGCACCAACCCTTCCTGCTGGGCTGGGCCATGCAGAGTGGACAGACCCAGGCTGGATTGGCCAGAAGAAGCAGAGAGAAAGAGAGGAGGGGAAAGCACAGTCAGAGGGAGGGACATTTGAGAGAGTACAGAGTAATATTAATCTGAGCTGCGCTGTGAAAGGAGAGGGGAGGAAGAGCCACTGACCAAGAGGGGTGGGATCAGGGAGGGAGAGGGAACCGAAAGAATGTGGCTGATGAGAAGGAAGAGAACTGGAATATCAAGGGCATTTATCAGTGGTAGGAAGCAGAGGCAGCTGCAGGTGGAGACAGGCTTTGGTGAACTCCCATGCAGGGGTGAACTCCAGTGGCATTCTTTGATGCTGTACAGCAGAGACAGTGGCAAGTTCACAGGGAGCCGCATCCCAGACTGGACAGCAGCTGTGGCTGCATGGGAGGCCTTTTGGAACAGGGCAGCCAGGACAGGCTCCTAGAGCTGTGGGGCTGGAGAAGTGGAGGAGGTAGTGGGTAGAGGCCATTGGAGGAACAGCAATGGGCCTAGGGTGCAGATCCAGAGTACTGTTTGGTTAGTCATGGTGTTCTTGTGGCAAGGTGGGAAGGCTTGGAGCAGAGGTTAGAAGCAGGTGGAGACTAAGAATCTTCAGGGAGGAGGAGGCAGGAGGGAAAGAGGTATCTCCTTCCATCTTTTCATGTGCCCAAAAAATTGTAAAGGCTGTCACTTTGATTTTTCTAGGTAGTATAAGGGCCATTCTTGGGTGCTAAGATGCACCAGTAATGTTGGGTGTTGGTTGGAGTCTTTAAGAGACGTCCCAAAGGTGTATCAGTCAGAAGGGAGCAGATCCCCTTGCTAATGGCAGCTGGAAGCCAAGGTCAAGGGCCAAGAGCATGCCCAAGATTCTTGAGTGTCTGATAGAGAGGGCTCTGGGAGGAAGGGGTCATTACCCAAGCACTGTCACCAAGAGAGGGACACAATATTCCAAGGAGAAATATGGGGATAGGATTTTCAGATGGTTAGCTGGATACTGGATTCCTGCAGAACAGCCACCCAAAGCAAAAGGAAGACTGACAACCAAGCCTGCCAGCCATCCGAGGGAGTCTATCACAGCTGCCGAAGGCCATGGCTGGATTGCTTCTCTCTACCCTTGCAAGACAGAGCAGGGATGCCAGACACTCAAAAATCATTATTTGATGTCCTGGGGAATGTTTAGGATGGCTAGTAAGGGGAAACTCACTAATTAGCCACCGTTGAATGAAGGGAGTAGGCAACAGATGGTTCGGAAAGTTCAAGAACTGGGTCAGGGGTCCTGTAGACCCATTGGAGTCATGATCCAAGTTACAGCACCAGTGAAATGGGGCCTCGGAATTGGCACAGAACACACCCAGGCATCAAATTCTCAGCACAATTGTGTTTTATTACACTGGAGGGACCATTGGGGAGGAGGCTGTCTCTAGATTGGGCAAAGACAGCAGCAGGTGTTTCTGGAGGAATGGTTTTTAAGGAGAAATTGGAAAGTCTATGCTAGGGTGAGCTGGTAAGTCCTGATTGGACATGTTATCCAGTATAGTCAAATAATGAATTTTGACGGATGGACCTTGGTGTTTTGATAGCTGGACATTGGAATTTTAGGCATAAAGAAATGGCTAAATAACGTAATAGACCTTGGGGACTAGCTTTAGGAATGTAATATAATGATTTAGCAAGGGAGAGGGAAGGAAGGGTGGGCAAGACCTGCTGGTGTCATGTTTGCAATACTTGAGCCTGTTAGAGAGCCCTTCAGACATTTGTCAGCTTCTTTCCATTGGTGACTTCCAGATTTTGATTTGACCTCAAAGTCTGACTGAAAATGAAACCCATATTCCTCCCTTTTAGTCTTTTCCCAAGAACAAAAGCAGCCTTCTTAGCTTTTTACATCTCTTCAGCTTTCTGGTATTCTCCTGTTCTTAGCTTAGTAAATCACCCACAGTTTTGTGGTTTTGCAAATTTTGTGTTCTTTAATGGTATAATATTTTAGAATATGGGTTATCAAGATTTCTGGGGATGGCTATTCTTCATGAGCCAGTCTGGTATAATGGCCAGCAGAACTTCAGGGTTCCATAACTATATTGGCTATTGACCAAACACCTGCTCTGTCTGTTATCTAAGTGGTCCAGTTTGTCCCTGATACTAGCTAGTGAACATTGCATGCATGTACTTCTTCCCACTCCTCCCACTGTTGGAACAGTTCCCTTATTTATTGGTCGCTATTGTCCTGCCCTAACCAGGACAATGCATTTTAGGCAGGTCTGTAAATGGAAAGGTAGCCTTAGGAATGACGGTAAGGAAACGGGCTTCTTTCCTTCATTCTACCTCCTTCATTGGAGAAGAAGAGCCAAGCAAATGTACTCAGAGGACAACAGAAATAAAAGGGAAGGGGATTGTCCAGTAACTCTTGGATTTTCAATCACATTCCATAAACAAACCATGTGTCCCTACTGAGCACTAAATTCCAGAGGGAAATCCAAAAGGGTGAGTAGACCAGACTGTGCAAGTATGAGGAAAAAACACACAGTAATTTGGAAGGCAAGGCTTAATATGAAGAAATATTAAGTAGAACAAAAGATTGGAGTATGCATTGAAATTGCTCTCAGTTGGTAATAGACACCTGGAGATTTATTATACTACTTTCTGTACCTTTAGGCCACTTCTAAATTTTTCATAATAAGCCTAAGCAATTCACAGCTATAAAATTTTTGGAAGATTTCCTTAGCATAAAGATTCAAATATTTTATGTAGTGAAATCAATTATTAGAAAATTAATTCAGGGATCTAAGGAAATGGCTCATTTGGTAACCTTCTGGCTGTGTAAACCTGAATTCAGACCCCGTTGGGAAATGTGCTTGTTTCCCACTGTACCCATGGGAAAACCCAGGTGCCATAGCTGAGATCCTAAGGCTGGGGATGTAGAGACTAAAGTACCTCCAGGACTTGCTGGCCAGACAGTCTGGCTGAATCAGTGAGCTCCAGGTACTCTGAGAGACCCTGTTTCAAAAGAGAAGGTGGAGAGCATTTGGAAAAGACATTCAGTGTTGATCTCTGGCTTTCATCTAAAGTGCATGAGCACACACACACAAGCACATATTCACATGGAATAAGTACAGTCAGCACTTGGACACTGAGGTGAGCTCAAGGCCAGCCTGGGCTGTATATCAAGACCCTGTATCAAAGAAAGAAAGAAATGCTAAAGAATACATGAACTAAAGCTGTAAGAAACAATTACTCAGTTTCTAAATCTGAGTATAAAGAAACATGCCTATACTTCCACCACTCAGGAGGCTGTAACAGAAACATTACAAACTCAAGGCTAGCCTGGACTACAAAGAGAGACCAATATCATAAACAACAACAGCTAAATGGAAGACTGAAGTAATGAGTAGCTGGCTGGTAAAAATTACAGAAAACTCTAAACAATATATGAATTACAGCTGCAAGAAACATGTAGTAAAGTTGGATATGATGGCATACACGTGCAATTCCAACATGCAAGATGCAGAGAAAGAGAGAGATGGCTTAGCAGTTAAGAGCACATGCAGCTCTTACAGAGAATTCCAGTTTGGTTCCCAGCAGCCACATGGCTGATAACAATCGTCAGTAACTACAGTTCCAGGAGATCTGATCTGGTGCCTCTTCTGACAATTGAAGACTCCTGCATGTAAGTGGTATACACGAATACATACAGCCAGGTGCACACACATACACATAAAGCATTTTTTAAAAAAAGCTAAGACAGGGGGATTGCAAGTTAAAGGCCTCTCTCCACAGTAAAACAAATAACAAAACAAGACAGGTACTACATTTGGAGCTAAGATAGCTTTTCCAAGGAGGTACAACTATGACTTACAGAATGTCAGACGTATCACTGTGGAATTATACCAGTGGAACTTACTGCATATCCATTCTCTGGAATTTTCTAGCTACCTACCTTCCAGAAGTTGCCAGAAATACATGCTCTGCAAGGTACTAAAACCATGCTTTCTAGAACTCGTCAAGTACTTGCCCTTTACAGTGTGGGGAAAGCTGAACTCTGCAACAGCCTCCCGAGAGAACATATGGCACTAGGCGCAGACCTCTTTCATCCTAAAATTTCTCTCCAAGGCCTTCTACCAACAAAAGCTGGAGTTATGCCATTAACAACAAGAAACAGTTTAACAGGCAAAGTTGAAAGACAAAACAAAACCCTTCCCCAAGTCTAATTTTGGGGAGATTCCCTTTTGGCAAGTTATTATCTGATTAAATGAAAAGGCATGTGTTAGTGGTATAAGTTAGTTTAAATTGGATGGTCATGCTGGTCGATGAACTATTACCTCTTCTAATTAAGAAGTCTCTCTTGTTCAAATCGAACCTTTATCAATTTTGATGATACCCACAGCTTATCTTCTCTTGTAGAAACAAAAGCAAAACCTCATCCCCAATGTAACACATATCCTGGTTTCCATTCTGAGGTCAGCACATCCTTAAAGTACATAGGCTGATTTAATTCTGTAGTTTTTTCTATTATCCAGTGTCTCTCTGCAACTCTTGTTCCTTTCTCATTAGCACTGAGAAAATTCAAAATTAATAGAGTATTATGTAATCTATTTCTAGGGGTTTTTGTTACCCCTTTCTGTTTATTTAGCATATCCTTTAGAGTTCTGTTTGATCTTTCTGTAACTGCTTGGCTTGCAGGATTGTGTCGTATACCTGTAATATGCTTTATATTGTAATAAGCAAAAAACTGTTTCATGTTAACTGAGACATATGCTGGAGCATTGTCAGTATTAATTTGCACAGATATACCAATGATGGCCATGACTTCTAGCAAATGCATAATTGCAGAATCAGCTTTTTCAGAAATCAGAGCAGTGCCCATTGAGATCCTAAATAGGTATCAATGGTGTATGTAGTGTACATATTTTAATTTTCCAAATTCTTCAAAATGAAACTTATTGTATATAGTCTTTCTTAGTAACCTTCTTTTTATTATTTTAGACATAAAAGAGGAAATGTGGTTGTATTTGTAATCTAAGAAATAAAACTTACCTGAAGATCAGAGGACAGAGCCAGCCACAGAGTTAAACATAGAGGCCAGGCAGTGGTGGCACACACCTTTAACCCCAGTACTTGAGAAGCACACACACCATTAATCCCAGGCCTAGGAAGACTGAGATAGGAAGTGAAAAGGAAGAGAAAGGCATATAAGGTGTGAGGAGACAGGAAAGAGGCCTTTTAGGCTGAAGACTCAGGGACATTTAGTCAGAGGATTTGTGGAGTTGGCAAGGTGAGAATTGGCTGTGGCTTGTTCCTTTGTCTCTCTGATCTTCAGGCAAGCTTCTTATCATGAGGTTTCATAAATCTTTTTGTGCAGTAACATCACAACAGACCTCTGTGTAGAGGCACATGCCTGAAATCCCACCACTGAAGAGGCAGAAGCAGGAGGATCAGTTCAAGGCCCAGAATATTTGAGAGCTTAAAAAAAAAGCAAGCAAGCAAACAAACAAACAAAACCCATCAAACCCCATAAAAAGCATACAAACAAAGAGAGGAATAATAAAGAATTTTAATAATATGAGGAATTTTGGGATGTAACTGAGACAGGAGTAAAGTAACTAGGGTAAGGGAGCATGTGCTATGGTGTCTGACCCCAGTGGCCAAATAATCTCGAGCTTGATGCTGTGGTACACATATAGACACAGGTACTTAGCGGGTGAGGCAAAAAGCTCATTTCAACCTAGGAGTTTATAGTCAGCCTGCATTGCATAATGTGAAAAAATAAAACTTCTTTGTCGTTGTTGTCTTCTTTTTTGTTTTGTTTTGTTTTTAGGTTTTTCAAGACAGGATTTCTCTGTGTGGCCCTAGTTGTCCTGGATCTTGCTCTGTAGACCAGGCTGGCCACAAAATCAGAGATCTGCCTGCCTCTGCCTCCCGAGTGCTGGGATCAAAGGCGTGCCCAGTCCAGCTACCTTTAGTTGTTTCATCTTTAAAATGGGATGCTATACCCATTCGGCTTTTTAGAACTGTGGAGAGTACTGCATAAATCATAGCATTTATTTCATGGAGGAATGAAGCACCGAGCTGTTTAGAAAACAGCAAACAGAGCAGCGCAGCATAAGCAGTTCGATAACTCGGAGGAGTGTGTTGGCACATTTTAAAAGTTTGAATTGGGTGCTTTTTTTTTTAGAGCACCCTTAAGGGTGGAATTGAGCAGCTGGCTATTGGCTGTGCTGTTACAAGGGATGTACTTTTTTTTTTTTTTTTTTTAAATAATGGCGGGAAGGTGAACAGCCGCCAAAAATCGGTGTCGCCCTTGCCCCCCCCCCCCCCCCCCGAGTTTCTCAACAGCTAGGCGCTACTGCGCTATTGCGCAGCCGCAGAAGCCTGCGTTTGCGCTCCCTAGGCGGGCTTGGCGCCTGTGTGAGTTTGCAGCTTCACGTGCACAGTAGCGATCCAGACGCCGCCGTCGGGGACGCTCGGTGCAAGGCACTGCCACCTCACCATGTCTGATGAGGGAGGTAAGGACCCCTACTTTTGCCTCACTTGCATGCAGCTAGGCCAGATAGGGTGACCCGGTTCCTTAGACGGCAGCCCTGGCGACTGCAAAAATGAGCCTGCCACCACCGCGTCGCGTTGCCGCTTTTGGCGGCTGATTTGCTTTATCGCCTGGTTCGCAGGAATTTGTCAAGGAGTGAGAGAGAACTCCAGATGCCCCCACTCGGATGCCCCTCCGAGGGGGCTCCCTGGGTTCTGGGAGATTGAGGTTACGAAAACCCTTGAGGTGCCACCTGAGGAACTCATTGCTTTCTCGAGGGGGGGGGGGCTAAGGCGAGGATTTGTGGTGTCTGGGGGTGGGGGTCCCTAAGGTAAAACTACGGCGGTGAATTGGGTATTTCTAGGTGATATGGCGTCCCAGAAACTCGGTCTTAGGGGCGGCGTCCCTCTCTCTTTGGCTTCGCGCTTGTTTGCGCAGTTCCGGGCTTCCCCAGGATCTCGGGGCACACGGCCGGCCGAGGCAAGCTTCGGGTTTCCTCTGGCCTCGTGCACTCGCCCCGAGCTCTTCGGGTTTCGTCTGGCCTCGTGCGCTCGCCCCGAGACGCCGCTTTTGCAGCAGCTGGGGCTTCGAACTGATGATCCAGTTCGGGGCTTCCCGGGGCTAGAGAGGCCCCAAGTCTTGGGACTCGAAGGGATCCCCAGGTTCTTCGTATTCTTGGCATTCGGCGTGTTTCTGGGGTTCCTGGGCTTTTGCCGTGACATGGCGTCCCAAAGGGTGGCCCGAGCGGTATTTAGGGGCTTGCGGTTTTCGCCGGGGCTTGAGGTGATAGGAGACAAGGGAGGATACCATGGCTCCCAGGGAACCGAACTTGGGCAAGTTCTTTCCAGCGTTTCAAGACGCTATAAAGCAGTTTCTAGAAACTGCCGACCCGGGGGATTGCTGCACCTCGATCGGATTCCCGAGCCCCCAGGAAGGAGGCATGGAGGGCTCAAGCGCCGGCGCCACTGGGCATCCATTTGGACGCAAACTTTGAAACATATTTCTCTCCATTTGCATGGTGTGCAGGCAAGGCACAAGTGGCAGGCACTTGTGATTGGGGAGGATTTTTCTTTTGGAGAAGAATGAGTCTGCACTTTGCAGTCTCACATGGAAGTAACTCTCATATTGAGCGTGGGACTTCTCTTAGGCCGCCAGCTCCTGTAAGCTTTTGCAGTTTGGCCACTTGGTGTGGACTTTCTGGGACCAGTTGACCTTTTTTTTTTTTTTTTAATCCCCTCTCCTCTTTGACGGAGACAGGCTAAGATAAGGGAGGATTAATATTCCTTTTTACTGAATTCTGAATTTAGGGAGTTGATTGTGAGAACACTTTCTTAGAGACCAAATAAAGCCCTTTTGGGGCCTTGGAGGTTAGCCGTATTTGTTTTAAGGCCGAAATCTTATTTTATTGTAGATATGTTAAAGAGGAGAAAGAAAATAAAGATGTAGAGGTGTTGTGGAGAGGCCTTCCCGTGTATTGAGTTTACTGTTTGCTTTTCAGGGGACAGATGTGCTGTCTGGGACAACTGTAAAATGTGGGGATCCTTGAAAAGCAGGGTGCCTTTCAGCATGTTACTGGAGAGGCCTCATGCTTAGTGGTCCTTTGATAGAAAAGGCTATCTGCTCTCTCCCAAATCATTCTGCTTTAGAGTTTTTATGGCATGAACTGTCAAACTGTTTTCAAAATGTGATTTTCCAAGCAACCTTTCTGCTCCCTATTTTATAAAACTGGACTTGGGCTAGATACAGGTTTTATTATTTGTGTTTCTTTCTCTCTCTCTCTCTCTCTCTCTCTCTCTCTCTCTCTCTCTCTCTCTCTCTCTCTCTCTCTCTCTCCCTCCCTCCCCCTCCCTCCCTCCCTCCCTCCCTCCCTCCCTCCCTCCCTCCCTCCCTCCCTCTCTCTCTCTCTCTCTCTCTCTCTCTCTCTCTCTCTGTGTGTGTGTGTGTTCGTTCTTGTGAGTGTGTATGTATGTGCATTTGTGTTGAAGTCTGTGGTGAGCTTTGGGTGCCATTCCCCGGGAGCTATTTACTTTGATTTTTGAGGCAGGATTTCATTTACCCAGGGTCTCAACTGGCTTATGTAGGCTAGGCTGCCTGACTAGCAAGTTCCAGGGATCTACCTGTTCTGTCTTTCCGCTGCTGCAGTAAGCAGTCATCACCATACCTATTTTTTCCATATGGGTTTTAAGATCAAATTCAAGTCAGTCTTGCTTAAGTGGGAAGCACCATACACAGCCAACTCTCCATTACTAAATATGTTGTTGTTCTCTCTCTCTTTCTTTTAAAACAAGGTCTCACTAGATAGCCTTGGCTGGCCTCTGCCTGCCCTTGTATTGCACATGCTAGAATTAGAGGGTGCATGCTACCATACTAAGCAAATGTTCTTTTTCTTTTCTTTTTTCTTTTTTTTCCGAGGCAGGGTTTCTCTGTGTAACAGTCCTGTCTGTCCTGGATCTCGCTCTGTAGACCAGGCTGGCCTCAAACTCACAGAGATCCACCTGCCTCTGCCTCCCAGTGCTAGGATTAAAGGCGTGAGCCACCACTGCCCGGCACAAAATGTTTTTCTTTTTTTTTTAAGGACAACTTTAAGAAATTAGAACGCCCACTTAAATATTTGACAGTATACATAATATTTAAATGGTTAGAGTTGATATTTCATATGTAGTTCATGTGTTGTGAGATCTAGTACATGTTTTGTTTCATGTTTTGTGAGATCTAGTTTGAATTTAATTTGTTTTGAAAGAATATTTTTTTTTTACTTTTATCCACCATCAATTATCATGAGTTAATTTTTTGAGAACAAGCTTGTAAATTATTGGTCACTATAAATGTGGCCATGAGACAACAGTTTTATAACTTAAAATTTAAAAGCAAAACATCGAGCACATCATAGCATGGAACATGTGGTAACATTTATGTCTTTTCTTGTACTGGGGATTGGATCCAGGGACTTGGGTATGCTAGGTGAACTCTGTATTGCCAAACTGCACCCCAAGCTGCTGATATTTCTTAAATTAGAAGACATTTATTGTTCTAGTGAAGAAATTTATTGTTCTGCAAAATTAGAAGTATTAGAAATTATAGTCTGTGTGTATATTCATATATCTCAATACTTTACAGTAAATAAGTGATTCTTTAGCTAACTATTGATTACAAGTATAAAAATACTTAATACAGTTTTGTGAACTAAAATGTGGTTTTTAAAAAGCTGTGTATGGTGGTACATCCTTTTAGTTCCAGCATGTGAGAGAAGCAGAGGCAGGTAGATATCTCTGAGATCAAAGCCAGTCTGGTTTACATAGCAAATTCTAGGCCAGGTAAGGCTATACAGAGAGGACCTGTCTCAAGGAATAGGAGTTTTAAACAACCCGTAACTTTATATCATAGCCCCCCAAACTGTTCATTTAATGTGGTACTTAATCTAATTTTTCTCTTATTCTTAGACTTTATTGTTGTAAATATGGATGGCGACACTGATAATGACGTCAGCGATGATGGAGATGAACTATTAAGTGAATATTTTGGTTCAGATGTTATTCCGGATACATCCAGTGATGGTGGCTTGACTGTAGACTCCGAACTTGAAGACTCTGATTACAGCTTTGAGGAACAATCCATACATGGTAATTTGTTAAATTTCCTCCTGGGTTAAATTTTGTGGTTTGCCTCTCATTTCTAGTAAACTTATTCCCATAATCTTTGTATTAATTAGCTTGTACACAAAGCCTAAATTTCGGATTAGAGAAATAGCTCAGCAATTAAGAGCACTTGATGGTCTTGCAGAAGACAGGGTTCAGTTCCCAAAACCCACATGGCCACTCAAAACCATCTGTAACTCTGGTCCCAGGGGATCCAACTCTCTTCTGACTTCTGTAGGCACCAGGCATGCCATGGTGCATATACATACATTTGGTCAAAACACTCATGCACATATCATAATTTTTTTCAAAGAAGCCTGAGAATCATGCTAATACAGTATTTCTGTGTGTTTGTGTTTTTCCTTCAGTATGTGCTGTGTTTCCCTTTCCCTTTTCACTGGAAGGGGAACAGTCTCAGTAAACATTACAGAAACTATATTCGGTGTCTCAAAAATTATTTATATCTGGCAGCTATAATTAAATTATTTAGTAGTAAAACTCAGGTAAATAGCTAAAATATAACAGCTTTGGTTAATTTGGTGGAATTCATGAATCGGTGACATAACATAACTGTCTATGTAGAAAATCTTAAGGAATAAAAATTATTGAACTAAAAATGGTTATTATTTGTAAAATACAAGCTTAACATAAGAAAGTCAGTAATTTTTCTACATACTAGTAATAAAAATTGGAAGTATAAATTAAAACACAGTACTATTTACATTTGAACATAAAGAGTCCACAGAAAGATCCCCCTTTGTGAGACAGAGTTTCATTATGTAGCCCTGGTGGGCCTCCAACTCACAGAGATTTGCTTGCTTCTGCCTTGTAAGTGCTGGGACTAAAGGCCTGCATCACCACAGACAGCCACAGGAGGAGGTTTCAGTTGTTTCACTGAGGATGAAAGTAGTTGTAGATTTTCCATTAATATCCTTTATTAGGTTGTAAAATTTTCTTCCATTTTTAATGTCCTGAATACTTCTTTGTGAAATGCTATTGAATTTTGTCAACTGCCTTTTGTGTATCAGGATGATAATGTGAATGTTCCTCTCTTTGTTTATGTATTACATTGATTTTTCTTATGTTTGAAAACACCTTGTGCATTAGGTAATAAGTTCTCCTGGTTATAGTAAATAATAATTTGGTAAAATAATGGTAACTTTTGCAGAGACTTCTAATAGGGAATGTTTTCCCTTTCAGTGTCACAGAAAACAAAAATGAAGCGAAGCATTAAGTATTGATAGTATAAGTTTATTCAGTGAACAACAACAACAACAGACAAGAGGGGGTCCAGCTCACAGCTAACTTCTCTGCTTTTATAGGGTAAACAGAATTAGAGGAGACACTGGCTGGTTAAGAGGAGGAATATTCCTGTCTTTTCTTGTAATAGGCAGAATATTTTTGGAACTTGGGTGCCTTCTCCTTTTGCTTCTGCTCTGGTCCAGCATTTTTTTTCTGCCATGGAGGCTGGCACATGCATAGAAATTCAATTCTAATGTAGTTTAAAATTTGTTCGACGTCTTAGGCAACCCATCTTGGTGTCTTGACGGGTGAAGAAGGAGACTAGGCAAGTACAAGTCAAATCAACCACGTGTTACGATTCTAGGGAGGGGAAGAACATTTCTCAAATGATCAAGCTATATTTCTCCAGGTATGAACAGAAATCTGACCTAAAGGTTAAAGCCACTAAGGAGATAGACATGACACAAAAAGCAACTTTTGGTGAGCTGAGAGCTATACTTTGTGTGAATATAAGGATAGGTATTTAGAATACACTTCAGGAAATAACAGGAGTTCTTTAGGGTCTGTGACCTCACCAGCCACAGCTAGGTTTATAGTACCAGGCAGGAGTTCCCTCCTACTGAGTGGACCCTAAGTCCAATTAAATAGCTAATGACTATTCACAAGGAAAAGTGCCACTATTGCACCCTTGGGCATATCTTTTTTTTTTTTTTTTTTTTTTCCGAGACAGGGTTTCTCTGTGTAGCTTTGCGCCTTTTCTGGAACTCACTTGGTAGTCCAGGCTGGCCTCAAACTCACAGAGATCTGCCTGGCTCTGCCTCCCAAGTGCTGGGATTAAAGGCGTGAGCCACCACCGCCCGGCGGGCATATCTTGATATGCTTGCCATTTGTGGTTTGTAAGCTTTATTCTGTGTATAACTACAAATTACCTTTCTCCATTGGGGGCTTGCATAGCACCTTTAGATGTAATGAGAGCCAGTCGACAGGGAGAAGTCTTCCAGATCAGTTTCAGCTCAGTTCCTCCATGCCTTGTGTTGAAAGTGTGTGATGTCTCCAGCAATAGGGACTGGACTCTCCCTCGAGTTCTGGTAGGCAACCAAGGGCAACAACAATAACCTGTATTGTTTTGGAAGTCTCTTGGACTCCCCTAACCAACAACTCAATGGGCAGTTTCCTATGCCTGACACTGGGGTCCAGTTGTTAGTCTGTGGAGCTTGGGGAGAATTATCATCTCAAGTGTCATGGCTTCATTTCAATTACTTACATGTATTTTTATTTTTTTCTTTTGGCTTTTTGAGACAGACTTTCTGCGTGTAGTTTTGGTGCCTTTCCTGGATCTCGCTCTGTAGACCAGGCTGGCCTCGAACTCGCAGAGATCCGCCTGGCTCTGCTTCTCGAGTGCTGGGATTACAGGCGTGTGCCACTGCCGCCCAGCCAGTTGAATGTTTTTCTAATCATTGTTAAAGACTGCATGTGAAAGCAGTTAAGAAATCACAACTATTAATGGGTGTGATAAGATTAAACAACTAATTCCTCCCTTGCAAAAATACCGGGATCACACCACCACCACCTGAGAAAAGCACTTGCTCCAACTGTACACTTTCAAACTTACCCATTATTACCCTTCTGATAGCAAGGACTCACACAGGAAACACAGTTGGGCAGTGAGCAAGGAGGCAGAAAAACTAGTGATTCACAGAGCAAGGTGGTTTTTTTTAAACTTTCTTTTTATTTATTCTTTGTGTCATGCCTCCCAATCTCACCCATTACCTCTACCCCTGAATAAAACAAAATAAAATTTAAGAGAAAAAAGAGGGTGGGGAAAAAGGGAGGATCTCATCCTGGAAGCTGCAGTGTGACAGTGAGTCACGCAGTAAATCCCTTTATCCATACATTTTTACATGCGGGCGTTCATCACAAAAAAATCATTGGTCTGGTTCAAGGCCTCTGGTCCCTGCTACACTATCAATACTGGGCCCTCACTGGGACTCTCCCTGGACATCCTGTTGCTGCCCTGTGTCATGGAGATCCTGCAGCCTTGGGTCCACAGGACCGACCCCACCCCCACCCCCAACTCCCACGCTCCAGCGGATCACAGATGGGGTGGATGTTGGGCTGGACCAACACATAACCCTGGTTCTGGGCCTGGGTTGCAGGGCTGGCCAGGCAGCTCTCCCTTGTCCTCACCACCAGGATGAGCTCTCCTGCCTTGCCCTGGCTAATTCACACCTTGCAGGGATGAGCAAGGGGCGGGGCCAGTTCTTCAGCTTTCACATCCTCAGGGTCCATTCTCCTACACCTACACCTTCAGGGCCAGCTCTACCATGTTGTCCAGGTGAGGTATAGGGGCCACTTGCCCAAGTGCTGCAGCTGGTAAGGGGGAGGGTTAGCTTGCTTCTCTGTCTCAGGCATTAAGGGGTGAGGGGTAAGGGGGTGCATCTCTCTCCTACTCACACTGTTGCATGACAGACTAGTAGTGGGGACAGCTCTCCCATGCTCACAATTTTGAGGCTGGTTCACCCACACCCCTGCCAACAGGTTTGGTTCTATTGTGCTGCCCAGGTATAGGGCCCAGAACAAGGGGTTTTAACAGACAGAGAAACATCTGAAAATGTTCAACTGCATTCATACTGAGAAAGATGCAAATGAGATGGGATATACCTTTCAACCTTTATAAAATTAGCAGTGTTTAAAAATTAATTCACTTTAGTGGTAATAGGGAAAAAAAATCACACTTTAATTCTTTTGGAGTGCAAATTTGTACAGCCTTTCAGGACCTCTGGGAAGCACCTACCAGAAGTCTTTCAAATGTTATGGACTTTCTTATGGTGATTCTTCTATAGGAAGGAATATTTGTTTGAATGCATATACATGATTATTTAAAAATAGTGAAAACTTAGAAGCCATAAAACTTAGAAGCCATAAAATGTCCAGTAACAGATAGTAGTAAAACCTATGTGCATCAATAAAATGAAATACTAAGAAGAAATTCAAAAGTATTTTGAAATTTTAAGTAATGTTCAAAATTGCCCAATATATATGCAATATAAAAGAAAAAAGAGAGGGAAATACATCTAAAACTCATATTTATTGGTGATGGATTACTTTATTTAGATCCTAAAAGGAGCTAATTTAAAAATATTTTATATTATGGATTTTTGCCTGCACACGTTCCTGTGTACCACATGTGTGCCTGGTGCTCATAGAGACCAGGAAAGGAGATCAGATCCTCTGGAAATGGACCTACAGGTGCTTATGAGCTGCTGTGTGAGTGTGGGGAATTGAAACCAGGTCCTCTGTACTCTTAATTGCTAAGTTATCTCTCCAGGCCCTAAAGAGCTTATTTTTTAGATAAGTTTTACATAGAACTATACTATATTAAAATATACGCACATCATGAATATACAGCTTAATTATTTTCAATCAATGCATGTATATAATCATAATTCATAATAACAAATAATAGGATAAGAACTGTGCATACCCTAGCCTTGTCTCCTTGTAGTCCCTAACTCCCTTGGCAAGGTAATCACTATGCTGACTTTTCATATCATGGGTTACTTTGGCCTAATTTCGAACTTTCTGTGAGTTGAATCATACACTGTATTTACTGTTATATCTGACTTCTTTTATTCAAGTTTTTGAGGTTCATTCTGACTGGAGGCCCCAGTAGGTGGCTTATTCTGAGTTTGTCGTTATGGTCACTCTATGGGTTAGTTATTCATAACTCATTAATTTTATGGTCAGAAAAATTCCAGTTAAAAATAAAATTTAGTGGCAATTACAGTTCAACTTGGATATGTCCATTTTTTTTGTTTTTGTTGCTGTTTTTTAATGCATTGCTCTTTATTTACCTCACCTGAGAGTTAATTCTCCCATTCTTTTTTTATCATCCCTTTGCACTACTTGGGACCTCCTGCAT
This sequence comes from Peromyscus californicus insignis, assembly GCF_007827085.1. Lineage (NCBI taxonomy): Eukaryota > Metazoa > Chordata > Mammalia > Rodentia > Cricetidae > Peromyscus > Peromyscus californicus. Next base: position 28,790,354 of record NW_026294391.1, on the reverse strand, counting down.
GCTACCTTTGAACCTTGGCCCTCTTTTTACTTTTTTTTCCATTTGAGACAGTCTAGCTAAGTTGCCCAGGTAGGCTTTGAATGTAAGTTCTGAACCTGATCCAGCACACCTTCCCTCATTTTGAAAGGAGACCATAGGGTCTTTATGTAATCCACATAGGCCAGCTCAGGCTGGCTCAAACTTGATATCCCCCTGCCTTGGCCTCAGGGATGCTGGCAGCATAGGTATAAACCATTATATCTGGTTAATTACAGTCTTCTTACTCCTTTTACTTTCTGTCAATTGAATTTTTTAGGTCATTAATATCTCCTTGACTGCTCTAGCTCAGAATGGATAAGGTGAATTAGCTTTTGTAGTATTGTGCATCTCCAGTAATATGAAGAAAGAGGGCAAGCCAGACCTAGTTCAGGCTAGAGGGTTACATCATTGTAGATACTTCTGATTCTAGTTCTGTATTGAATGACTTAAAACCATAACCTAACCTTGATATTTCTAGATTTTTCGACTTTCATTTCACATCTGTTTATTTAAGTTGCATGTAAAGTCTAATTGGTAAGGCGACCATGATTTTAGAGCTGCAACCAGTAGTGAAGATGTTTTGAAGGGTTTTCAGTTCAAGTGAGGAGGCAGAGTCTTTGCAGTGGCACTACCCAGGCAGCAGCAGTGGCCCCTGCTACTGCAGAGGCAGGGTTGGAGGCCAGAGGCCATGGCAGGTTGGTGGTAGTTTTATGGTTCATCCATTAAAGTGAAAAATCTGTTATGATTATACTGTATTGCTTTTTGAAAAAAAACATTGAGTTGAATTTCATAAAATGAAATGCACAGCTCTTAAAAGTACAGTTTGGTGAGTTTTGATAGAACAGACTCTTCTGGAACATATTTTGGAAGCATGCTAGCCTCCCTAAGTAAAAAACAAAACAAAACAAAACAAAAAACCAAAAAACTCCAGGAGACCCTTATAAAAGTCTTAGCAGTTGTCTCCTCTTGTGGAATTTAAGTTGTAAATCACTCCTTTGTAGTCTGGACTGGATTTTTAACTTCATACCTACTGCTATTGAGGGTGTATAGCCCTTCCATTCATAGATATTTATTCTAAATTACTCAGGGAAGGATTTTTGTTTTGTCACTCTCTAAAATTGAAACAGGCTCTGGTTTAAAGTGGTATGTTTAGAATACACACACACACACACACACACACACACACACACACACACACACACACACACTCTAAGGTTTTTAGGTAGCAAATGCATAAAATGACTTTTATCTATCTATCTATCTATCTGTCTGTCTGTCTGTCTGTCTATCTACCTAACTGTTTATTTATTTATTTATCTATTTTGTTTTTCGAGACAGGGTTTCTCTGTGTAGCTTTGCGCCTTTCCTGGAACTCACTCTGTAGAACAGGCTGGCCTCGAACTCACAGAGATCCGCCTGCCTCTATCTCCTGAGTGCTAGGATTAAAGGCATGTGCCACCACTGCCCGGCTAAAATGACTTTTTATGTGCTGCTTTACAGATACTGAAGATGAATATGATGAAGACAGTGGAGTTAATGGAGATGACGAAAATGAAGATGACAATGAAGATGTTGAAGAAAATAATCTTCCAGCAAATTTAAAAAGATACAACCCTAGCTCACTGAATTTTTCCCCAACAAACAAAAGAAGACGACCATCTGTTCCAGATCATTTTGCGGTTTGTATATTAAAGTGAAAGTCTTTGTTTTTATTATACTGTATTTCTTCTTTTAAAAAAAAACATTGAGTTGAAGTTCATAAAATGAAATGCACAGATCTTGAAAGTACAGTTTGGTGAGTTTTTATAAATATTTGTAACATATTCCTCTATCAAGATAATGAAAATTTATGCCATTCTAGAAACTTCTCATGTACCTTTTTCCATCAAATCTTTATTTTTCCTAAATATTTTGATTTTTTTACATCCTAGGTTAATTTGCCTGCTACATAGCTTCATGTAGAATTGTATAGATGAAAATATTTTGTATAACTAGTATTGTGGATTTTGTATTTCAGCATTTTTCTTAGACTAATGTATTAGGGATTCATTTTGTTTCCATTATTGCTCAATGATATTCTTAAATGTAGTTTTCCTATTCATTCTTTTCCTAGTGGCCATTTGGATTATCAAAATTTTGAGCCATTAGGAGTAAAGTGATTACGAACAGGTTTATGAAAGTCTCATTGTAAATGTCTTTGAATGCAGGCAGCTCTTAGGGGAAAGAAGCAAGGAAACAGGCAGAGTTCCAATAAAAGGAGAGGAGCAAGTGTCTTGGTAACTAGAGAGTTACCCACATGGTGGGGCCCCAGAGAGCATAGCAGGTTCCACAAGCCAGAGAGAGGACACTTAGCAAGTAGGAAAAGAGATACAAATGGTTTGAGCAAGTGGAGAGAAGAAGCAGCTGAAGAGTTGGACTCTAGATTTTGGAATCAAATTCTGTGGGTGGTAGAAGCCAGCAGAAACAAATGATCTGTACATACCATAGGAAAGTCAAATCAGCAGCTGGAGTCAAATCAGAAGCTTGGTTCAGAGTGACATAGTCCCTTTGCCAGTTGAAAGGAATGAATAAGAGTGTATCTGAAAGTTTTTCTGTGTCCCACCTGGTCCACACCCATCCAGACCCAAGTAAACACACAGAGGCTTATATTAATTAAAACTGCTCAGCCATTAGCTCAAGCTTACTTCTGACTAGCTCTTATACTTAAACTCAGGTCATTTATGTTAAGTATATGTTGCCACTTGTTCTGTGGCTTTACCTGTGTGCCATTACATGCTGCTCCCTGGACAGTGGGCTGGCATCTCCTCCTCAGCCTTCCTCTTCCCAGAATTCTCCTTGTCTGCTTAACCCACCTATACTTCCTACCTGGCTACTGGCCAATCAGTGTTTTATTAAACCAGTGTACAAAAGCATTATCCCACAGCATAAGAGCAGTTAGTTCATCCTGTTGATTAGTGGTTCTCGCTGGGAAGGCCCATGGAAGCTTATGAAAAGGCTTGGCAATGGGTGCAAGGAGGGCTCATATGAGGTTCCAAGGCACCTCATATAGGGGGCAAGCAAGAAGGGAGAAAGAGAGGACCCAAGAGTGTAAGAAACCAGCCATCCCTGGAAAGGACAGAATTTCATCCTTGGTACTGGGGACTGCAAGTGATTAAATTAAATATTTTCTACCTAGGGTAATGGCCTTGTGAGTTGGAGTAATAGCTAGTCCCAGATAAGTAACCTAAGGGGTGGAAAACTGGAACTTAGATGGTGAGACCCTATATCTCTGGCCAGACAGGAAGTTTAGTAGAGTAGAGGTGTCAACTTGGCTAATTTGTAGGAATGGATTACAGAGAAGATCATCTATGTATTGCATAAACTTGGATTTCAGAAGAGACAAAGAGGGTAAATCAGAGGGCTGAATAGATGTGGGCTGTCCTAGAACCCCTTGGGCAGGAAAGTCCAGGTAAGTTGGGTAGAAATATGAGTATCTGGGTCAGTCCAAGTAAAAGCAAAGATAATTTATGACTGGGAATCTAGAGGAATGGAAAAGAAGGAATCCTTGAGGTCTACAACAGAAAAATGTGAGGTCCCTGAAGGGATAGTAGAAAGGATAGTACAGGGATTGGGTACTACATATTGGAGAAACCATAGCAGAGTTAATAAGTTGAAGATCCTATACCAAGTGGTAGGTTCTGTTGGGGTTTTTAACTGCAAGTATGGGGGGGTGTTAAAGGGAGAAGATGTGGGCACAAAAGGCCTTTTCTTAAGTGGTCAGAAACATGAGGCTTAAGTCTCCTGAGACTTTATAGAGAGGGTAGATATTGAGCCTAGGTGATATAATTGGTAGGGGTTTGCAATTGGATGACAAGAGTGGAATGATATTTGGCTATATGGGGATTTTTGGGTGTTCGATACTTAAGAATCTACCAACTTGAAGTTGATAAAGGGAAAGGTGTGTCAGACTGTGTAGTTTGGAGAAGGAAAAGGGAAATGGTTGGCAAGCCTAGGGCTAGGTGGACTGGGGGAGCCAAGGAAGTACAGGCTCCCACTTTGGCCAAGAGGTTCCTTCCTAGTAAGGGGATGGTATAGGTTGGTACTACTAGGGAGGAGTGAGTCAGGGGAATACCCTTAAAGATACAACTAAGTGGCAGGGTTTGGTGAGGTTGGTAAGACTGTTCTCCTACCCCAACAATAGGGGAACAAGAAGGAGAGGTAGGCCCTCAAAACTCTGTCAGTACCAAGTAAGTGGCCATGATGTCCATAGGAAGGAGATGGGTTGCCCTAGTACCATGATGACTATCTGTGGCTCCCTGCTAGAGATTGTGGTGGTTCTGCCAAGGGAGCCCAGGCCCCCTCAGTCATTCTATGGCTAGACCTAGGAGGTCAGCTGAAGGGTATTCTGGGCATGATGTTGCCACACTACATGGGCCATGGGGGGTAGTCCACAACCCATGTCTCTATGTCTCTCTTGATAGCACCTAGGACATGGTTGGTAGAGTTTTTGAGGTTTCAGGTAGACCTCGGCCCAGTGCCCCTCCTGATTGCATTTGAAGCGGGGACTCAGAGGTTCTCAGGCTTTTGGGAGCATAAGGGCAGTGGCTATGGTTGGGTAAAAGGCCTTAGCCATCAGCAGGTAATTATGTTTGGGGGACTGTACCTAGAGTTTTCTAAGCTGGAATTTTCTCCAGTCCCACCCAGGCCCACAGCTGCTCAGAACCAAGTAAACACACAGAGGCTTATATTAATTAAAACTGCTTGGCCATTAGCTCAGGCCTACCACTGACTAGCTCTTATACTTAAATTCAGCCCATTTCTGTTAATCTATATGTTGCCACTTCTTCCGTGGCTTTACCTGTATGTCATTACATGCTGCTCCCTGGATGGCAGGCTGGTGTATCTTCACTCAGCCTTCTTCTTCCTGGAATTCTCCTTGTCTGCTTATCCCGCCTATATTTCCTGCCTGGCTACTGGCCAATCAGCTTTTTATTTATCAACCAATCAGAGCAACACATTCACAGCATGCAGAATATCCCACAGTACCTCCCCTTTTTTGTCTAATCAAAAAGGAAGATTTTAACTTTAAAATAGTCAAATTACATATAATAGAACAGTTATCAAGCAAGAATTATAGTTATAGTAATTAGTCTATTTGTATTTGGCAAAATTAAAGAAAATATTTTATCTAATATTTATACTATAAGTCTAAAGTTTTATATCTAATTTACCTTTTATCATAACCAAGGAAAATTATAACTATCTAGTCTTTAACTACATCAAAGACCCCCAGAAAGATATAATATTACCTAAGTAAACAGGAAGAGCATTGTAATAAAAATCTAGAATGACAGAGACAGCTGTCTGCCTGGACAATCATCCAAAGTTTCTCTGTAACATTGGGGCATCTAATTTTAGCCCACAGGCCTAGAGTCTCTCAGTTACTTTTTTTTGTGTCCTGTAGAATGTCTGGCAGTTTTTTTCTGTGAAGCAAGTACCTGAAGGACCATTTTGTCTTGTAAAGTTTAGTGGTTTTTTTTTTTTTTATGGGTCCTGCATGTCCAGCAGGTACAACATTTTGTCAAGCAGTCCAGGCAAGAACAGTCTCTTGCCAAAATGTCTATTTTTGCCAAGAAGAAGATAAACTCCATATGGAGTGTCTTTGACACCATTGGGCTCCATTTGTAGCCGGAGTTTTCTCAGGTATCACCTGGGCCTACAGCTGCTCAGACCCAAGTAAACATACAGAGGCTTATATTAATAAAAACTGCTTGGCCATTAGCTCAGGCCTACCACTGACTAGCTCTTAAACTCAGCCCATTTCTGTTCATCTATATGTTGCCACGTGTTCTGTGGCTTTACCTGTGTGCCATTACATGCTGCTCCTTGGATGGCAGGCTGGCATATCTTCACTCAGCCTTCCTCTTCCCAGAATTTTCCTTGTCTGCTTATCCTGCCTATACTTCCTGCCTGGCTACTGGCCAATCAGCTTTTTATTTATCAACCAATCAGAGCAACATATTCACAGCATACAGAACATCCCACAGCAGGGGACTTTTCATCTCTCCTATGGTACACTTTGAAGGTCACCACTAAGACTTGTGCCGTGTAGTTAGGGATCCCATCTCTAGGCATTTGGCTTTAATGTCAGGGAAACACAGGGAAAAGAATTAGGTCATATGGAGTTATTTTCCATCTGGGTTTTTGGGATCCAGGTTGGTAGCTTGTAGAAGGGTCTTTGTAAGGTGGTCCAGGAATTGGAATTGGTTTTTTGTTTGTTCTGGATGACCTCTTGGGGTGTGTGTGTGTGTGTGTGTGTGTGTGTGTGTGTGTGTGTGTGTGTGTGTGTGTGTGTGTGATTTAGAGCTTTTTTTATTTGTCGAGACAGGGTTTCTCCGTGTAGGATTGTGCCTCTCCTGGATCTCACTCTGTAGACCAGGCTGGCCTCAAACTCACAAAGGTCTGCCTGGCTCTGCCTCCTGAGTGCTGGGATTAAAGGTGTGTGCCACCACTGCCCCGCTATGATTTAGAGCTTTTAAGGGCAGCCTTCTGGAGGCCAGTCAGGAGGCAGGTTACAAATTGAGCCAGGAGGCAAGTTATAAATTTATCTCTAGCTGAAATCCCCCCTGGAGTATTGTAGTTCCATTCAGGATCCCAGTTGGGGACCACCTCAGTCCCAACTGGGTGAATAGTGTTAGATTGGTGGATTTTGTCTACATGCACCCTATCTTGTTCCCAGCCTCACCTGCACTCCTCAGGGATAAGGTTGTTAGTAGGATTCATATAAATGTCATGGAAGTTGAGGTTGTAAGATTGGATAATATGTTGGAACTCTTTAATGAAGGTAGAGAAATTAACAGTATAAAATGCTGTTTTTAAGTCCTATTTTTGGTAAGCCTTATTTTTTATTATTTTTCCTCATCTATTATTCTTATTCTCAGGACAAGTATCACCCACAAAAAATACACCCCAATCCAAAATAACTTGGAGACCTTTTGTCACCTCCTTGGTTAGCTTATACAATTTGGTTTTTAATCAAGATTGGAGTGAAGTCACATGGCATCCACCCTCTCCAACCCTAACAAGAACAGCTGCCAGCCACATGATTACCTCCATCCCTGTGGGGACAGTAGCTAAGATAGTGACAAGCAACATGTTGCTTATGTCCCCAAAGTGGTGTCATGCCATATGACTTCCTTAAGATTACCTACGTATAGATTTAAACTATCAACACCCTGTGTTATGAGTTTTAAGTTAACCCCTTTGTTATAAAATTTTTTTTTCTAGACAGGGTTTCTCTGTGTAGTTTTGGTGCCTGTCCTGGATCTCACTCTGTAGACCAGGCTGGCCTTGAACTCACAGAGATCCACCTGGCTCTGCCTCCTGAGTGCTGGGATTAAAGGCATACACCACCACCGTCCGGCTGATTTTACAGATTTTTAACCATATCCAATATACTTACAAATATTTAAATACAGAAAGTTTACATTAATAGTCTTACAAATCTTAGCAAAAGTTTTAGAGAATTAAATCAAAACCAAAAAGAGTGTGAAATGAGTAGCAATAATCTTCATTAGAAATAGTTTCCTGCCGGGCGGTGGTGGCGCACGCCTTTAATCCCAGCACTCGGGAGGCAGAGCCAGGCGGATCTCTGTGAGTTCGAGGCCAGCCTGGGCTACCAAGTGAGTTCCAGGAAAGGCGCAAAGCTACACAGAGAAACCCTGTCTCGAAAAACCAAAAAAAAAAAAAAAAAAAAAAAAAAAAAAAAGAAATAGTTTCCTGTTTTGCTTTCCTTTCTCTGTCACATAGTCAGGTGGCCTGTCTGACATGGGACAGAGATTTTGGAGGGAACCCTTAAATGAGCATGCTTCGGTCTAGAAGAGGGAGAGCCATAAACTAACTCCAGAGCCAGCTTTTCATTGAAGTGAAGCAGCATAAAAAAATAATTTAATAATTTGTGTACCTAAAAGATACCTGAATCCCTGTAAAACTCATTCCAGTAAGCTAAGAACAAAGAAGACTTAGGGATAGAAAAAAAATGAGCCCCTAGCTATAGAGGATGCTGCAGGAGGAAGCTTAGAGACGCTGCAGCCAACATTCACAATGTGTGTGTGTGTGTGTGTGTGTGTGTGTGTGTGTGTGTGTGTGTGTGTGTGTGTTGCACACATATGTGTGTGTTGGGGTGGGGGCAGAGAAAAAAAACAAACAGGGCTTGGACCAAAGATAAGAGAAAACTGGAACATTGGGAATAGGGAATCTCTTTCCATTTCTCCAATTGCCCACCGTAGTTGTAAAAGTCCTGAATAATATTGAGACTCTTGAATGCCATTAGGTGGCCATTTGGATTGGTTATCTAAGGGATATTGAGACCAGATTTGATTGCAAAAGTGAATAAATTAGGGGCCCTTTAGGTTGGGTGCCAGGTGGAGAGGCTGGAAGTTTTCTAAGAGACATCTTAAGGGAGAATGAGAAGATATGGATGTCACCATTCCCATGAATGAAGGGTGTGTAGGAAAAAGGGTCACAGCAGCCTGTAGTCGAGGGCATTTCCAGGACTCAGGTTAGACCAAATAGAAGCAATCAGCACCTGGTACCAGGGCTTTCATGGATGGGGCCCAAAGGCTTGCTTAAAGGCAATGAAAAACTGAGCTTAGGAATAAGGTCTTATCCACAGGAAAGGAACAGGAACATGATCTCACACTATCATAAAAGCCACAAGGTCATAGAGAAGCTGTGGAATTACAGGCAGCTTTGAGGGAGAGGCAGAAAAGGGGAGTGGAAAGGATCATACTAGCCTAGTTGGGCCTAAGGAAGCTGCAGGATTGTGGCTCCAAGGATGAGAGTGATGGGTTGGTGAAGAGGGTCTCCCATAACCTTAAAGACCATGGCTGGAGGTATCTCTGTCTGAAGGGGAAACTTAGAGAATTATTGCTGATGGATGGGATGCCAGAGTTGACTAGAGATGAGGGATAAGGTCCTGGTGCAGTTCAGACCCTGTATGTGGGGGGAGCACAGGCACCTGGAGAGCCCATCCAAGTCACATTATCAATTTAAGGGTTTTTCTGGCACTTGAGTATCTTGGCAGGAACCAAGGAATACCAAAAAGTCATACCATGCAACAATCTCACACAAAAGATTTATTGGGGAGAACATGATGACAGCGGCTTCTGAACAGGAAGAAAGACAGCAGAGGGCTGGGTGAAAGGGGAGGGATTTTATAGGGTTTTGGAGAATATGCAGTGAGCCAGTGGAAAAGTACAACTTGGCTGGTTGTTGTCCTGCTCTCCCCGCTCCCTGATATTGCTGAGTCACATGGGGGTTTATTTCTAAGCCAGGGGCTCCTGGTCAAGCCAGGGACAGGGTTTTTCCCTTGGCCTTGGTCTCAGACTTGGGGTTAAGTCAGGGGCAGAATGTTATTTCCCTTATCTCTGGTCCACAGTTATAAAAACCAGCTAAGGCCATGTGGCCAGTTGCAGAAACAAGGATTATAATTGATATGAAAGTTTCTGTCATATTTTGTTAAGAATGTTTGTACTGTTCTTTGTTTTCTTTCCTTGATTTCTTTATCATGTAATATAACATTAAGTAACAAAGTAACAGTGGTTGTCTTATTTAAGTTTGAGATACTAAAAGAATGTCCCTCAAGGAAAACTATCACCTATTCTAAAATTTATAATGTGTTTATGGTTCTGTGTCAAGTTGACAAGAGGTGGATTTGTGATAGCTGTTCTTGGTTGTCAACTTGGCTGCATTTAGAATTAAATAAAACCCAAGTGGCTGGGTACCTCTGTGAGGGATTTTTTTCTTAACCAAATCATTAGCAATGGAAAGACCATTTTTTATTCTGGATCTATTGAGTTGAGAAGATACACCTGTAATCCAGATCTTTTGATGTGGGAACATCCACCTTTTCTCTGGGCCATACCTGCTGGCAGCCTATATAAAGGACATGGAAGAAGGAAGCTTGTTCTCTCTTTCCCTGCTTGCTTTCGCTTTTTCTGGCAAGTCCATTCCTTTACTGGCATTAGAGCCTACTTCTTTGGGATTCTGTTGCATACTAAAGACCAGCTGAGACATCCAGTCTCATGGTTTGAACAACTGCTGGGTTCTTGGGCTGTCTGTTGGTAGGCAGCCATTGTTGAAATGGCTTGACCACAGCCTGTAAACCATTCTAATAAATCATATATATATATATATATATATATATATATATATATATATATATATTCATTCTATAAATTCTGTTCCTCTAATACAGATGGCAATATTTTATTTGAAGGGACTCACCTATTGTGGGGTGTTCCCCTCTGGGCCTCAGATTAGGCACAAACCACACCCAAACACCTATTTCCAAGCACAAAGAGATCCTTTATTAAGCAAGGCAAAGAGCCAAGGTGGTTGAATCTGAATCCGGCAGAAACAGCAGCAAATAGCTTTGCAAGTGTTGATTTTAAGAGGGAAAAAGGAGAGGTCTGTGTTAGAATGAGCTAGGATGGGTTGGTAAATTTTGATTGGGTATTTTAATTAGGGTAGGCAAATGGGATATTTGATTGCTGGGCCTTGATGTTTTGATAGTTGGTCCTTGGAGATCAGCCTCGGGAATGAGTCGGTTATAACAATGTGGCCAAATAAGGGAATAGACCTTGGTGGCTTGCTTTAGGAATGTAATCTAATGGTTTAGCAAGGGAGAGGGAAGAGAGATGGGCAAGACCTGCTGGTGCCATGTTTGCCATGCTTGGACCTGCTAGAGCCCTTCAGTATTTATATTTCCTTTCATAGAAATGATTCTAGGTTACTGGAAGACTAGTTTTTGTGCTCTGAAGTACTGAAAGTGTTATATTCAATGGGAATGATGACTTAAGGGAGGTTGGATTAATAAGAATATAGTTCTACTAGTACATGCTTTACTATAATTACATTTTTTTTGGCTATTGATTAAGTATATAATGCAAGGCTAACTCAAGTAATTTAATCATGTATTTTAGAACAAATGTTTTTCTAACTGCTTAATATATTTGTATTAATATTATCTTTAAAGTCCATAATTTAGCTTTTGAATAGTTATTATAGTTCAGTTATTATAATAGTTTCTTGTTTATTTAGTTATTTACATCCTGTTTTATTCCAAAGAAGGATTGTTTCCTGTCTTGTCCACAGAGTGTCACTGTTGGATTATTTGAAGATCAAGAGCCCTGTAACATTTTATTCTTTGCTTATGGCTAGAAATATTTCCTTTCATAGCAGAAATGATTTTAGGTTGCTGGAAGACTAGCCTTTGTGCACTGAAGTACAGAAAGTGTTATGCTCAATAGGAATTGTTACATAAGGGCAGTTGAATTAATAGTATTACCAGTACAAACTTTCATGTTTTTATATGTTCAATGAGAGGTCTTTTGATACAATCAAGAGACATTTGGGACTTCTTCAAACAAAATAGATATCCTGAACTTTCCTATTAATTTCTACCTTTATATCTCTTTTTGGTTTATAAATAAATTCTCAGTAGATGTTATTTACCTCTCTAATTGGCAGCATGAATCTGGGAGAGCAGTGCCTGAAAATAAGGTAGACTATATGCAATAACCAACTTTATTCAGAACATCAGGCAATTTATACTCTGAGGGTTAAAGAACAGTCACCTGAGTAAAGTATACAATTACAAGGGCAAGCCACATGTGGCAAAACCATGTTTTTCCACAGAGGCCTATGAACAAATAATAATGGCTAGCTGAAATGAAGAATCTAAAGTGAATTCACTCCTATCCTCTATGCCTGGGAGGGGCATGAAAGCACATTCCAAGAACAATTCCATGTTTTTTAAAAAACTGAGGTTACAAGACTATTGTTTTCTTAGAGTTTTCTCACAAGCACTCAGTTCCCCTCGCATGGCTCTGTTTTTGGACTGTGCTGCTATAGATAAGAATACAAATAGAGTACCTGTTTGTGAAGAAGAAAGTATTATTAACTGATATTCTTCAAAACTTGAATCTTTACATATCATTTGATAATTGTTAAGCACTTTCACACTTACTGAGGAGCCAGTTCAGGTTTTTTTTTTCAGTGTTGGAGATGGATTCCCAGGATTTTATTCATGCTAAGTAAGCTCTCTATCAGTGAGCCACAGCCTCAGGGTCAGATTATTTTTCAATTTTTGTCTACTGTGAACTTACTTTAGACTCATACCCAAGGAAATACTTCTCTATCCTGAATTTGTGTTCTTCTTTTGGGATAGTGAACTATGAACCATTTTGTTTTCCTCTTGTTTGAAATTCAGATTTTTTTTTACAGTGTTGGGGATCATACCTGCATGGCAGATGAGTGGTCCACTGCTGAGCTATGGCTCTGTTGCTCAATTCACAGCAGTTTTGATCCTAGTTTTATTGGGTTTTCTAATTTTGAAATAGTTTTAGGCTTTTGAAAGAGTAATAAAATACTACAGAGTTCTCCATATAGGCACCTCATTCAGCTTCCCTGATATTAATTATACTGTAATCAAAACTAGGAAATCAACATTGATTCAGAAATATTACTTAAACTATAGTTCTTACTTGAATTATGCCATTTTTCTAAATCTCACATTTATTTTTCTGTAAACAGGATCAATCCAGTATCTCACATTTAATAGTTTCCTATTTTTTAAATTTTATAATTTGAGAACTTCATTTATGTGTGCATTGCATTAATATCATTTCTACCCCCCCAACTCTTCTTGTGAGTCACTATTTCTTCTTGCGAACACATCCCCTTTCAAATTCATGACCTCTTCTTCTGTAATTATTATCATTTAATGCATGTGCGCGCGCGCGCGTGTGCGCGCGCGCACACACACACACACACACACACACACACACACACACACACAGGATTTAATTGTCTCCATTGTCTCTTTTGGATCTGTCACAGTTCCTCATTCTCTCCATGTTATTGTGACCTTCACATTTGATGACAGCTAGTCAGTTACTTTATAAAATGTTTCTCATTTTTTATGTGTTTAATATCCGCTTTTGAATACATTGAGATTATTCATTGTTGGCAAGAATATTGCACAAGTGATGTTATCTTCTTGTTGAGCCATCTCACAGGGTAGGTGTTGTCTGTATATCTTTTTAATGGTGATGTTAACATCAATCACTTGATTTGCAAAGTATCTTCCATTTTTTCCTTTTGTGAGTTGTAAATACACAGCATTTTCTGTGGTTCTTTTAACATCCTGCTTCTCCCAAACCCACTGAATTGAGTTATTATCTAACAATAGATTTTTAACTGTGGCCATCATTTCTGAGATATTTGCCTAATGGTGATTCTCTATTCCTTCATTTTTTCCATGTTTATTATAATTACTTGATTAGAATTTGTTAGGAAGAATCATCATTTATTTCTCACTCATTTAATTTTATTTAGTCATATAAAAAGAGACCCATGAACATTTACTGTATTATGAATTATGAGCTAATATTACTACTACCTATTTAAATACATATACATATATGTGTATATATCAGTATATCAAAACAGACTCGATACTTACTTTATTATGTTTTACAATTCAATATTAGCATCACTCATGTCATCGATCTGATTTTCCAGTTTGGGTAATCTTGAACTTATTCCCTTTGGCTCCTAAAGCCTTCTTGCTCTGTTTTCATTTTTCCTGAGCATTTTCTTCTTTTCTGGCATCAAAAGATGTTTTATGTTCATCAGTATTTTCCCTGCTCCTGCCTAGGAATTCAACTTCCGAAGGAATCCTTCTGTCTTGGAGAATAGAAATCCAGATCTGGATTCTAGGGGCATTCATTGTTAATTCTAGGGTCAGTAATCCTAGGCCCTCTCAGGTAATAAATAAGCCATGCAATACACATGGAAAAAATATCTTGGGCAAGCTAGGCAAGTGTTTTACCACCAAGCCACACCCCTAATCCTGTGTTTATTTATATTAAAATATGTTCATAGTAATTAATACTCATGAGTCACTTTCCCCAATTTAAGTCCTTATACAGCTTCTTTATTTTCTGCCTTTATATTAATTAGTGCTTTTTCTATTTCATTCCCATATGAAGGTGGGTTTTGGCTTACTTTATCTTTGTTTTATTGTACTAGATTTATGAAATCCTTTAGAATGTAGGTCAAAGTAAAAACTATTAAAATGGGTAGCTTTTTGAAAATATTTTTCCTAGTGCTTAATTTAGCTCCTAGTGATATTGATATTAAGCACTGGCTACTTGCTTTTATAATCTCTATAGAGGAACAAAAAATGAAACATTCTTCAAGATCTCTATAATTTTGTGAGACATTGAGAGTTCTTTTTTTTTTTTTTTGAGACAGGGTTTCTCTGTGTAGTTTTGGTGCCTGTCCTGGAACTCACTCTGTAGACCAGGCTGGCCTCGAACTCACAGAGATCTTCCTGGCTCTGCCTCCTGAGGGCTGGGATTAAAGGTGTGTGCCACCACTGCCCAGCTGAGAGTTCTGTCTTTTAAATGTATTTTTTGTGAGGTATCAAAGTTCTGTCTTTTAAATGTATTTTTTTCTAAAATATTGAGCAGGTTTTATTAAATTTAGTGACATTGTACCATTAAACTTTTCTCTTGTTCTGTAATTATCATCCCACTATAATGTACACTTTGAAATTCTGGTTAGAATATTATCTCAACATGAAAATTTTGAACTGTAAATATGGATATTATAAGTTATAAAAACAACAACAACTTGTAATTAACTGGGCCTGATAGTGCAGGCCTGTAAATCTCAGCTACTCAAGAAGCTGAGGCAGAGGGATCTTAAGTTCAGAGTCGGCCTTGACAACTTAGTGAGACTCTATCTCAGAATAAAAAGTGAAGAAAGGACCGGGGATATAGCTCAGGGGTAGAATGCTTACCTAACACATTTCAAGCCCTGGGTTCCAGCTTCATTACTAATTTAAAACAAAAGAAGAAGAAAAAGTCCATAATTAATTAAATGCAATTAAAACTCATGTAAATTCTTTGATGTTTAATTTTTCCTATGTAGTCTTCTATGACAATTGGCTGATTTGGATGCAGTTTTATTATGAGCTTAACTGCATATAAAGTTATGCATATAAGTTATTACAACTGAAACAATTTTTTGTGAGGAATTTATCTTAATGTCATTTTGAGGGGATATTAGAAAAACTAATTTTTTTAGTGGATATTAGAAAAACTAACTTTTTTAGTAGATACCAATAGAAATACATAACTATTAAGGCTTTTGTGAACTGCATACCCTAGAGCAGTGGTTCTCAACCTGTGGCTCATGCCTGTTTGGGGATTAAGTGACCCTTTCATGGGGTCACATGGCAAATATTCTGCATATCAGGATATTTACATTACGATTCATAACAGCAACAAAATTGCAGTTATGAAGTAGCAATGAAAATAATTTTATGGATGGGGGTCACCACAACTTGACGAACTGTATTAAAGGGACACAGCAGTGGGAAGGTTGAGATCTACTGCCCTAACACCGAACCATCTCTCCAGCCCCATGCTTCATACATTTTCACGTGTTACTTTTCTTTTAAAATGATAACTTAACAATTTTCTTATTTATAATAGCATTTAGAAGAACTTCTTGAAAGGACAAACAGGCAGATTACCCATATTTATGACACTGTTTCAAGAATGCAAGAAGTTTGTGAGATGTCACAGACAGAGAGATGTGTAAGTATTATCAGAATATCCTTCCACTTTTGCTAAATATCTAGTACCTAAAGATACGGAGCTAGAAACCATGAAGTTAGCAAGGTTGATCTATACTTGTTTCAGCAGCAGATGGTTGACTAAAATGCTATTGGTAAAATGCTTAAGTGTAGGCTTGCTAAATTACCACAACAAGTACTTTTATGTTACTAAATGACTACGCATAAAACTCACCTAAAATGTACTGGGATGGGGGGGCAGTATTTTCTTTTAAAAGTAGAAAGTAGTAGCCGGGCGGTGGTGGCGCACGCCTTTAATCCCAGCACTTGGGAGGCAGAGCCAGGCGGATCTCTGTGAGTTCGAGGCCAGCCTGGTCTCCAAAGCGAGTTCCAGGAAAGGCGCAAAACTACACAGAGAAACCCTGTCTCGAAAAACCAAAAAAAAAAAGTAGAAAGTAGTGTGGTAATAGATATAGATGTCCATGCTTTGATCAGCTTTTAAAAATATTTTAAAAGTATTTATGTTTGTGTGTGTGTGCATGGTTCCTGCAGAGGCCAGAATGGCGCACCAGATCCCATGGGGTGGAAGTCACCAGCAGATATGAGCTTCTTGGTATGGATGCTAGAAACCGAACTTGGATCTTCTGGAAGAACAATATACTAAGCCATTCTGATTAGCATTTTAATTCTTGTTTTTATTCACAGTTGATTTATACTGGGTTAGTGTCATTTTAGATGTAATGTGTATTCACACAAGATTATCTTGACTTTGGGTCTGGTTTATTTCCCTGCATGATTTTTTTTTAATTTGCAAGTTATTTATAATAAAATTTTAATTACAAAAAGAATGCTTGACAGCCAGGTTTGGTTAAGTATGCCTATAATTCCAGTACCCAAGAGGCCTGGGCAGGAGGGCTATCATTTGTAGGATAGCTTGAATGATATGACAACCTGTTTCAAGAAACAAACCAGTAACAAAAAGAAAAGTTTTGATTGGCTGATCTCATGGTGGAACTGAAGTCCAGGAACTGAGGGAAGCTTAACTCATTCTGTTCTCTTTTCTTGGGTAGGAAACTTGTGGTGACTCGTTAAATGAGACAGAGCAGGCAACCCAGGACCAGGACAACCCTGAGGGAACAGTTCCTCAGCCAGTGGCAGAGGCCGAGCCTGAAGAGCTAGTTTCCGACCTTGACATAGTGCCCGACGAGGAAGGTGCTCAAAGAATCGACAATGCCATCATCTCGTCTGAGCAGCCTGCTGTGGAAGCACCTGTGGCGTTGCTGCAACCAGTAGACCCCATTCTGGCCAATGACCCGAATGGGATGATTTACCCAGTTGTCGTGGGAGTTGAGAATATCAGCGCCAATGCTGTCCCACCATTTGTCTACATCCCTCCCAATTTGGGTGAGTTTATAAAGACACACAAATAGCATTCTTTATATTTTAAAACTCCTTCACACAAATTAGTATTAGTTTTTTTTTAATTGAAAGATTTATGTTGAGACCTTTCCAGATTCATATAGAGTGGTAAGAAATAAGGCAGAAATAGAATCCTCCTCAAAGGTAACATGTTATGAAAGCTATGGTTGTCATTTGTGCCTGTGAGTTTAGTTCTGTGTAGTTTATCACAGGAGAAAGTTGATGTGTCTCCCACAGTCAAGACACAGAATGTTCTATCATAAGGTTCGTTTCTATCTCACATGATTGTATTGCCACAAATACACACCCAAATCCATCCCTTTTTGGTTGTCCTTCCCTTCCACATGTAACCTTTTAATATAAGCTTCCCCTGCCCCCGCTACAATACAGTTCCCTGGGGACTCATCCAAATCGTTATGTGTATCAACAGTTTCATCCTTTTTTACTGCTGAACACTCTATTCCATGGTATAGATATGCCGTGACTTAACCATTCATCTGTTAAAGGAAATTTTGTGGGGGTTTTCCCCCTTGTTTTTTTACTGTTAGGATTAAGACTACTATGAGCATTTATGTATAGGCTTTTGTATAAATTTGAATTTTTATTTTCCTGATACAAATTCTCAAGAGTCTGATTACTAATACGAATTGCATGTTTAGTTTTTTAAAAATAAAATGTTTCATTGAGATGTAACTGATGTCTCAGTCTATTTCTGCTGGTAACACAAGATATCATAGACTAGTTGATTTGTAAAAAGTAGAAATTAGTTTTCTTACTGTTATGGAGGCTGGGAAGTTCAAAATAAAGGTGCCATTTTCTGGTGAAGGCTGCTTCCTCTAAAAGAGAGAAAGGCCATCTCCTCACATGGCTACAGGTTATAAAGGCAAGCTCCCAAACTGCTGCACTAAGCCTCTTTTACAAGGAACTTGATGCTATTTATGAGAGAGGAATTCTCACAGCTTGGTAACCTCTTCTCAAAGTTCTCTTATCTCAATACTAACAAGTTGTCAATGCTGAATTCTGAATGAGACAACATATCACATAGTAATTGATATGTAAAATCAACCCATAGTAATTGATATGTAAAATCCTACACAGGTTGAATGTATACAGCT
This sequence comes from Peromyscus californicus insignis, assembly GCF_007827085.1. Classification (NCBI taxonomy): domain Eukaryota; kingdom Metazoa; phylum Chordata; class Mammalia; order Rodentia; family Cricetidae; genus Peromyscus; species Peromyscus californicus. The sequence continues at coordinate 28,772,171 of NW_026294391.1, read as the reverse complement.
TGACAAATTTGGCCATATGCGTGTTCACTTTTGTGAGAAACTGCATGACTGCTTTTCAGGGTGACTAGACTATTTTATATTCCTGCTAGCATTTTGTACCTGTCATTTCTATTGTTTTATCCTTCTGGATGATTCAAAATTCCTTCTTTCATCACATCCTTTAGTATTGAAGATTTCCTTTTAATGTTTCCTATGAGTAAGTCTGTGGGGGACAAATTCTTCTACATTTCCTTTTTGTGTGAATGTCTTAATTCCTCCTCCTTTCCTAGAGGAAATAATGTATATATGAAAGATCTTATATGACAATAGTTAAATTTTTTTAACAGAAATGCCGGAAATTGCAGAAGCCAGTGTTGGAAACCACGCCCTGACAATGAACAATCCAACTTTTGAGGAAAATCACGAAGAGGAAGACACTTTCAATCCACCTGTCTTTCACAACTTCAGTGAGTTTGAAATGATATTCATTACAAATAGCACTCTATAATCCAAACTTACCTCAGTGTAAGATAGTGTCGACTTTTTTTAATGTTTGAAAATTTTGTGTATGCACGTGATGTTTTGGTTACACCTCTCCCTCTCCTCCCCTCCAACTCCTTCCTTACCCCTCCCCCATTTTTCATTCCCAACTTCATGTACTCTTTTTTTTTAATGCACTGAGTCCACTTAGTGTTAACAGTATTGCATGAATAGATGACTAGAGCCTAGGCAGTCTATAAGGGCTCTCATTGTTAAATAAGATTGACTCTCCTTTTCTCTATAGCTATCAATTGCCAATAGCTCCTCAGCTGAGGGTGGGATCTATTTTTATGTATTCATTATTTTATTTTTGAGATTACAACATTTCCTTCCCCTTTCCTTCCTCCAAACCCTACCATATACACCTCCCACTCTCCTTTAAATACATGTCCTTTTTAAATGCATTGTTATTGTATACGTATATGCATAAACATACATATTCCTAAATGCAACCTGTTCAGTCTGTATAATGCTACCTGTATGTATGTTTTCAGGGCTGACTGGCACTGGACAAACAATTGGTGTGCTCTTCCCAGGGGAAGGCTACCTCTCCCATTCCCAGCTTTCCTCAGTTGCCTATAGCTCTTTGTGTAGGGTTGAGGCCTCGTGGGCTTTTATCTGTTCAATTTGGCATGTCCAGTGCTGCCATCCTTGTTCAGCTCACATTTGGACAGTCATGTTGGTGAGAATTTCTGGCTATAGTTTCCATGTCACTAGGAAAAGAATCTCACAACAAATTTCCTGATCCTCTGGCTCTTACAATCTTTGGGTAAGACTTCTTGAGCCCCTCCCTCATCCATTCTCATTATACCTGTTCAATGTAGTGTCATTATTAAAATGAAACTTCTCACTTGAAATTATTTCAGATTCACACACCTTTGTAAGAAGCATTTCAGAGAGAATTTTATGATTTAACATCTTTAACATTATAATAAGTATATAAAATAATAATAAATAATATATAATATAATATAACTAAGATTTTGAAATTGGTTCAATCTATACATCTTATTGCAATCTGCTTCATTTTTTGTATTAATATTAATGGCCAACTTTATCACATTATAAGATTGTTTTGCAGTGCTGGGGATGGAACCAAAGTCCTTGTGCTTATTAGGGAAGTGTTCTACCATGATAACACATTTTTTAATTACTTATTAAAAATTTAAATATATGTATGTGTATGTATGCATATAAGATTGTTTTGCAGTGCTGGGGATAGAACCAAAGTCCTTGTGCTTATTGGGGAAGTGTTCTACCATGATAACACATTTTTTAATTACTTACTAAAAATTTAAATATATGTATGTGTATGTATGCATGCAGTGTATGTGAGTGCCCGCAAAGCAAAAAGAAGGCATCAGAACCCCTGGAACTAGACTTCAAGTAAGTTGTGAGCCGCCCAATGTGGGTTCTGGGAAATGAACTCTGATCCTCTGGAAGAACTGTAAGAAATATTAACCACTGAGTCATTTTTCCAGCCCCACTCTTGTTTTTGATTTTGAGACAGGTTGTCACTATGTTGTAGCCCTAGCTAGCCTGAAATTTGCTCTGGAGACCAGGATGGCATTGGACTCAAAGAGATCCAACTGCTTCTGCTTTGTGAGTTCTGGGAATAAAGGAATGTGCCACCAGGCCTGGCCTGACTATCTGTGCCTTCCCCTCTGCCATTGTCTTTCATTTTTGATTACTCTTACAAAGTTCATGCCACATTGAGCATATCTTGTAGACAGGTCATTATTATAACTCACAGGGTTCATAGCTGGATGAGATTGCTAGATAATAATGGCGAAGCTTCTGGTTGAGTATCAGCTTGAATTCTTTGTGTATTTTCTCTACCATTATATGGTAATTCTGACTAAATTTTACATATGTAGATATGTGTCCTATGGTTTCTATTGCTGGAATGAGACACCATGGCCACAGCAACTTTTACAAGGGAAAACATTTAACTGTGGATGACTTACAGATTCAGATGTTTATTCCATTATTGTTATGGCAGAAAGTATGGTGGAACACAGGCAAAAATGGTGCTGGAGAGGTAACTGAGAGTTCTACATCTGGATCAGCAGGCAGCAGGAAGAGAGATAGACACTGAGCCTGGCTTGAACATCTGAGACCTCAAAGCCCACCTTTAGTGACACACTTCCTCCAACAAAGCCACACCTACTCCAAAAAGGCCACACTTCCTAATAGTGCCACTCCCTGTGGGCCAATGGGGGCCATTTTCATTCAAACCACCATAGTATTTTAGGAAGCTTCTACAGTAGTAGGTTTCTATATGGCTTTTCAAAAGGCCTTTATCATTAGTTATGCCTTTATGTATTCTATCCTTTACCCTCCATTCTATCCCCAACCCCCTTTAATCTTCTTGTTCTAATTTCCCCATTATTCATTTATAACACTATATTCTATATTCCCTCCCTGGATGTTTCTCCTTTCCTTCTGGTCCCTTACTAGCTACCTAACCATTATGAACATTCTAAGTGAAACACACATATTTAAGCATAAAAGCTAACATCCACATACAAGAGAAGACAAAAATGTTTGTCTTTCTGGGTATTGGTTGCCTTGCTTAACATGATTGTTTGTAGCTTCATCCAATTACCTGCAAATTTCATTTTTCCTAACAGATGGATAAAATCCCATTATGTAAATGTATCATATTTTCATTATCTATTCATCTGTTGACGGGCATCTAGATTGTTTCTAACTTCTGACTGTTATGAGTAGAGCAGCAATGAACATGGTTGCACAACTATCTCCGTAGTAAGTTGTAGAGTTCTGTGGGTATATGCCCAAGAGTGGAAGTGCTGAATTATGTGGTAGATCTATTTTCAGCTTTTTGAGAATTCTTCACACTGCTTTCTTTTCTCTCTCTGTCTCTCTCTGTCTCTCTGTCTCTGTCTCTCTCTGTCTCTCTCTGTCTCTCTCTGTCTCTCTCTGTCTCTCTCTCTCTCTCTCTCTCTCTCTCTCTCTCTCTCTCTCTCTCTCTCTCTCTCTCTTTTGGTTTTTTGAGACAGGGTTTCTCTGTGTAGCTTTGTGCCTTTCCCAGAACTCACTTTGTAGCCCAGGCTGGCCTTGAACTCACAGAGATCCACCTGACTCTGCCTCTCAAGTGCCGGGATTAAAGGCATGCCCCACCACCGCCCAGGCTTCACGCTGCTTTCTATAGTGACTATCAAGTTTGCACCCACACCATCAGTGAAAATGTGTCCCCCTTTCCCCATATCCTCACCAGCATGTACTGTTAGTTGTTTTATTAATGTAGGCCCAAACTCAGGGAGGTGAATCTCAAAGTGGTTTTAATTTGCATTTCCCTGATGGCTAATGATATTGAACACTTTATTTAAAGTGTTTATCAGCCATTTGTGTTTCATCCTTTGAGAACTTTCTGCCTAGTTCTTTTAAAATTGGATTATTTCTTTTCTTGATGTCCAGTTATCTTTAGATCTTTGTATATTCTAGATACTAACCCTCTTCATGTCTAGGTTTATTAGAAACCACCACTCTTCCATCTCTTCTGCTCTATACATTTTTCATTCCCAGCACTTACATATGAATGATCCATTTTCTCCACCTTTGTATTTAGGATCTTTCTGTTATTATTTTATTCTTCCCAACGATCCACAGTTTCTTCTTTCTGTTAGAATAATTTCTTTTTTGCCTTTACTTAAGGCTCTTTTAGTTTTCTTCTTGGGAAAGTATCTTTATTTCCTTTATAATATTTAAGGATCTTTTTTTAAATAGAATTTGCAGTTTACACTTTATTTTTCGTCAGCATCCTTACAGCTTTATATTTTGAGATAGTTTAAAATCTGCATGTTAGTGGGAAGAAATTATAGAGACTACATTTAAGCTGTACTCATTTTCCTCAGTGATAATGTGTTGCAGAAATATACTTCAATTTAATCAAATGCTATGTAACTTTTGGGGTGGAATTTTTTATGAAACATAATTTGCTTGCAATTAATACCATTTTTTGCATATTTCAGTAGTTTCTTCAGTGTCACATAGTACTCTGTGGCATGGATGTACAACTTTTTCTCTTCACGCACTGAACAATGTTGAAGATGTTTCCAGTTTTTTACTGTTAGAAGTAAAGTGCTATGAGTGTTTACATATACATTTTATAAGTCTACATGAAATTCTGAGTCATAAGTTGTCACGTGCTTCATTTAAGAAATCACTGAAAAATTTTCCCAAAGAGCTATACCATTTTATCTCTTCACTAGTACTTGTGAGTGACACAATTTCTCTACATGTATATTTTTCTGTTTTCATTTTTCCTTTTTTGTGATTCTCAAAGTTTCATTCTCTTCATCATGTACTTTCTAGATGATTTTCTTTTAGCCTTTTAAAAAGGATAAGTCTTTTAAGGATGAGTAATTTTAGTCTTAGTCAATGTGAGAATGTATTTATTTCCTGTACATTACTTAAGGATAATTTTGCTATGCATGAATTCATAATTGGGAGTCTTGAAAATGTTTTTCTTATAGATATTCCAGTAATACCAGAAGCAGCCTTGGAAGAGAACCCTGAGACAGTGAATTACCCATCCACAATGGGAAATAGCAGTGTCCAGCAAAATTCATCATCATCTACTAGTCTCCCGTCTGATTCCGGTGAGCTGCAGATGATATACTTTATAGAAAGCATTCTTCAGTCCAGTCCATAAACATCTCAACATCCTTAATGCAAACCACTTGTAGTTCATTTTTAAAATTAAACTTTTCATTTTAAAATAATTATGGATTCTAATTATTTGTAAGAAATAAGATTAACTTAATCCCCTTTATACTTTATCATTTTCTCAAACAATATATAAGAAAACTAAGATTAAATAATACTACCAGGATATTCACATTGATCTGGTACCCAGATGTAATAGAGAAGTCCACAATTATCTTGTAGTTGTTTGTATGCTTATATTGATTTCCGTACAGATTTATTATATGAGTAGGTTTTATTGCCATCACTGTAGTCAAGATACAGGATAACTCCATCACCATTGGCTGCCTCTTTTGGTTTTTGTTACCCTACTTACCTCACTGAAGTCATTTTCTTCCCAACTGCCTGTTCCCTACCATCTGGTTAATACTGGTTTCTGGAATTTTGCCACTTTAATAGCATTATATAAAGAAAATCTTATGATCTGTAGATTTTGTTCCCATCAGCACAGTTCCCTGTCAACTTATACCATTTATGGGTATCTGTAGACAGTTCATATTCTCTCTCACGCCCTCCCCCACTATGTTGTTTTTAACCATTTACCCATTGAAAGATATACTTTTTCCATCCAATTTTTGGAATTAGGAGTAAATCTCCATGAACATTTGTGCACTGGTTTTGTGTAAATGTAAGTATTATTTCCTTTTCGTAAATTCCAAGAGTGCAATTTTCTGGGTCTCATGGTAATATATAATGACAATGATATTACCATCAGAAACCACCAGTTTTCCAGAGCCATAGTGCCATTTTATATCGCCAAATTTAAGGATGAAACAGTTTCTCCACATTTATGTTCCTAACCTTTCCATTGTTCTCCTCCCCAACTCCTTTCTGATTCTCTAACTTCCCTTCTTACAGCATATCCTTTAGTTTGCAGGTCTTTTGTTGGCTCTTTATATGGGTGAGTATGCTAGGGGAAGATTTATTCAGTTTTCCTTTGTCATGAGAAAACTTTATTTCACCCCCCTCCAGAAAGGTAGTTTTTCATTATATAGAATTCATGGTTGGGAATCCTTTATTTTCAGAGATTGAAGAAGTTGTACTGGTAGAAATGCCAAGAAAAACCGAAGTCATCGTGGATGACAATAAGGAGACAGTGTATTATCCTGCTTTATTAGGAAATATTGTTCCTCCGGATCCTGAAACTATAGCTGCCTCCCTATCTTCCGAGTCAGGTGAGTTTGGAAGAATACACACACAAGACAGGAAGTGCTTTCATTTTCGCACACATATGTATGCAGTATGCATGCACGCTATGTTTGCATTTGTGGATATATGTGGACATGTGTGTGTGTGTGTGTGTGTGTGTGTGTGTGTGCGCGCGCGTGCGCGTGTGCACGTGTACAGGTGCATGTCTGTCCGTATATGTGTCTGTGGAGATCAGAAGTTGTTGGGTGTCTTCTGTGATTGTATTCCGTTGTATTTACTGAGGCTGATATTTTCCTTTAGCTGCTCAGCTTGTCCTGGTGACCCCCTGTCCGTGGCCCATAAATGCTGATCTGAGTTTTGGGACCACAGGTAGGCTTCTATACCTACATGGCTTTTTTGTGGGTTCTGGGGAATCAGAACTCCAGTCTCCATGCTTTTGTGACAAGCTTTTTATCCATTGAGCCATCTTTCTTGCCTCAGATAACACTTTTTTTTTGTTTTTTTGAGACAGGGTTTCTCTGTGTAGCTTTGTGCCTTTCCTGGAACTCACTCTGTAGCCCAGGCAGCCTCGAACTCATAGAGATCTGCCTGGCTCTGCCTCCTGAGTGCTGGGATTAAAGGCAGGTGCCACCACCACCCGGCAACACTTTTTAAATCAAGATGCATTAACATTCTTTTAATTTTAATTTTATGTGTTTTGGTATTTTTCCTGCATGCATGTCTGTGCACCACTTTAATGCCTGGTGTTTGCAAAGGCCAGAGAGGGTCAAATCCCCTGGAACTGGAGTTACAGAAGGTTGGGAGCCACCAATTAGCATTCTTTTTTTTACAAAAATTATCTGTTTATTTGTTTGTTTGTATGTATATGAGTGTTTTGCCTATATATATATCTGTTTACTATGTGCATGTCTGGTGCCCAAGGAGCTCAGAAGAGTACATTGGATCCTCTGGACCTGGAATTATGGATAGTTATGTGCTAACCTGTGGGCTCTGGGAATCAAACCTGGGACCTCTAAAGAGGAGTAAGTGGTTTTAACTTCTGAGCCATCATTCCAGCCCTCTGCATTAATGTTCTTAATATTTTTAAAAGATTTATTCATTTTTGTTTTTTGTACATGGATGTTTTGCCTGTATGTATGTCTGTACACTATTTATAGGCAGTGCTCATGGAGGCCAGAAGAAGGTGTTGAATCCTTTGGAACTAGAGATAAGGATGATTGTGAACCATTATATGTGTGCTGAAACTGAACCTGGGACTTATATGAGAATAACAAAAGCTGTTAACTGCTGAGTCATCTATCTGGCCCCAACATTCTAAATACTAATTGTCAGTGACAGCTTTTATTTTCCTTTGTTTTATACAAGATTGCATATAGCCCAGGCTGACCTGGACTTGTTATGTAGCCCAGGATAGTCTTATAGCCCTCTTGAATGCCTTCTGAGTACTGAGATGATAGGCATGTGCTACCATACCTGTGGCAAGTAAAAGCTTTTTAAAAATAGTCTTTTCCTGCCATGCTTTGTACCTATTATATTTTTTAAATTACATTTTATTGTTATTATTATGTTTATTGTATGTAAGTAAGGAAGAGTTTGTGGAGCTACATGCACATCATGGTGAATACATGGAGGTGAGATGATGACTTTTGGGAGTAACAGTTTTTTTTCCAAATTAAACTTTTCATGGTAATGCATTGCAGAATCATATGTAGTTTTGAGATATAATATAGGGAGTTCTTGTATAATGTTCATTTTCCCCCATAGTAACATTTTTACAAAAACATAGCGAGTTATCACAACCAGGATTGTATATCCTGGTTGGTATAATCCACAAATTTTATTGTGATGCCCCAGTTTTGTTTGTATTTATTTGTGTGTGCAAATATGTGTCTAGCACTGTGCAAGTTCATCCCATGAATAGGAGTGTATGTCCACCACAATGGACAAAGAAGAAATCATTTCTGTTAGCACAATGTACTTCACTTGCCTTTTTTTCTTAAAGACTTATTTTACCAGTTGTTTTAGTTAGGGTTTCTGTTGCTGTGGAGAGACACCATGACCATGGCAACTCTTATAAAGGATAACATTTAATTATTACAGTTTCAGAGGTTTAGTCCATTATCATCATGGTAGGAAGCATGGCAACATGCGGGAAGACATGTTGCTGGAGAAGGAGCTGAGAGTTCTACATCTTGCTCTGCAGGCAACAGGAAACAACTCTGTCCCATAGCTTGAGCGTATAACACCTCAAAGCCTACCCCCCAGTGACACACTTCCTCCAACAAGGCTACACCTACTCCAACAAAGCCACACCTCCTAATAGTGCCACTCACTTTGGGGGACATTTTCTTTCAGATCACACAGGTTATAAAGCTGTTGTGAACATTTATGTATAGTTTTAATGTAATGCAAACTTTTGTTTTCTCTGTTATGAATGTCATGAGTGCAATTCATGTGTTTTATGAAAACAGCATTTTTACTTTTAAGAAACTGCCAGTTTTCCAGAAAGGCTGTACCATTTTACATTCCCGATAGCAAAACATGGAAGATGCAGTCTCTCCACATCTATATTTCTGATTGTTCCATTGTTATTTCTTCTTTCCTGGGAGGAACCAAGATTCCTGCTTTAGTAATATCCTTTCTAATTGAAGAATTTTTGTTTGTCATTTTTAAGGGTAAATCATTTGGGGACAAGTTCTTTGAAATTTGTTCTCTGTGAGGCTGTTTACCTTTCTCCTTGTCAGTGAAGAGTAATTTCTCATAGTACAGGATTCATGATTGAGAATTTTTTTATTTCAGTAATTGAAAAACTTGTACTAATAGAAGTGCCAGTTCATCCAGAAAATATTGTGGATAACAACCCTGAGACACTGAATAACCCAATTATACCAGAAAATGGTGGAAACCAAGAACCTGCTGCTGCATCATTTCCTTCAGAAATTGGTGAGTTTTGATTAATGTAGTATTAGTAGTGCTATTTCATCTAGATCCAGTAACATCCTCAGTGCACAGCTAGTGGTAGCTCCTTTTTAAACTAAACTTCCAACTATGTGGTAACTTAAGACACACATAACAGCTGTAAGAAATAATACAGAAATGCCCTTTATGTTCTACCCATGTTTTCCCAACATAATTCACTGAACATCTTTTTGCATGTGAATGTGTCAGTAGTCTTTTAAATGTTGCATTCTATGCTATGGGTGTATTTCATCATATTTATCCTCTCTTTAAGGGCAACTAGATTGTTTTCAGCTTTTAATTACAAGTAAGTTGCTACAACCATTCATGTGTAGGTGTTTTAAATTTTTCAGACAATATATTTTGATGATATTATTTGCTAATGTGTAGATTTTTGTGTAAGCATAAATTTTTTTTTTTTTTTTGAGACAGGGTTTCTCTGTATAGCTTTGCGCCTTTCCTGGAACTCGCTTTGGAGACCAGGCTGGCCTCGAACTCACAGAGATCCGCCTGCCTCTGCCTCCCGAGTGCTGGGATTAAAGGCGTGCGCCACCACGCCCGGCTGTAAGCATAAATTTTAACTTGGATAAATATTCAAGAGTGCAAATGCTTGGTTATATGGAAGTTTCATGTTTGATTTTTTTTTTTTTTTTTGGTTTTTCGAGACAGGGTTTCTCTGTGTAGCTTTGCGCCTTTCCTGGAACTCACTTGGTAGTCCAGGCTGGCCTCGAACTCACAGAAATCCGCCTGGCTCTGCCTCCCGAGTGCTGGGATTAAAGGCGTGTGCCACCACCGCCCGGCTCATGTTTGATTTTATACAACACTGCTAAACAGTTTTCCATCAAGGCTGTACCATTTTATATTCCCACCAGCTATAAGTGATCCAGTTTCTAGTTTCTCTGATCTCTATATATTTGGGGGGGGCAAATTAATTTTTTTTTGAGATAGGGTCTCTGTCTGTGGCTCAGGGTTTCTAGGAACTCACTATGTAGCTCAAGCTAGCCTTGAATTTAGGGCAATCCTTTGCCCTCAGCCTCCAAAGTGCTGGGGTTGCAGGCATGAGTCACAATGCCTAAATTATTTAGCTTTTTTTTTTTTTCTTATTTTCTTTCTCTTTTTTTTTTATTGTATCTTTTTTTTTCAGTTTTTTTTTAATTAATTTATTTTGCAATACAATTCAGTTCTACATATCAGCCACGGATTCCCTTGTTCTCCCCCCCTCCCGTCCCCCTCACCTTCCTCCCAACCCCCCCCCCCCCCATTCCCATCTCCCCCAGGGCAAAGCCTTCCCCACAGACTGAGGTCAACCTGGTAGACTCAGTCCAGGTAGGTCTAGTCCCCTCCTCCCAGGCCGAGCCAAACAATCCTGCATAGGCCCCAGGTTTCAAACAGCCAACTCATGCAATGAGCACAAGATCTGGTCCCACTGCCTGGATGCCTCCCAAACAGATCAGGCCAATATTTAGCCTTTTTTTAATGCTTCAAGATTTAATATTTCATCACTCTTTCTTATCTGAAGATTTTCCTTTAGACATTTATTTTCACAGTGCAGTCTCAATATGTTTGCCCAGACCTGTCAAACTTTGCATACATGACCCACTGACATCTTTCTCTCAGGTAGTAAAGACCATTATATGCTTGGGCCACAATGACCAACTAGCCATTCTTTTTTTTTCTGGTTTTTGAGACAGGGATTCTCTGTGTAGCCCTGACTGTCACAGAACTCACTCTGTGGACCAGGCTGGCTTCAAACAGAGATCTGCTTGCCTTTGCCTCCTGAGTGCTGGGATTAAAGGTGTGCACCACCACTGCACAACCAATTAGCCATTCTTTAAGTTTATGTCAGCCAATGACAAATGGGTCAAAGTTTTCCCTCATGTGAGAGCGTCTTTGTTTTCCCTTCATTCTTTATCCTTTTTGAGCATGAGGATGGGCAAGAGTTCTACTACTGAGTTATGTCTCTAGCCCTTCCTCTCTACCCTTACAGAATAGTATTTTCTGATAGAAAATTTGTGGTTTGTGCTCTTTTCTTTCAGCATTTCAAAAGTGCCAAAAATTATAACCAAAATATTAACATGATACCTACAGACACTATTGAAATGTCTTCAGTTTTATGTGTATTCATTTTTTCTCTTGTTATCTTATTAATTTTTAGTTAGCATATAAAATAATAGGTTTCCTTATGACATTTTGATACACATGTATCAATATATCTTACTCACCCTCCTACTGCCCTCCCCATGCCTTCCTCCTCTGTTACTTGTATTAATTTGTGAACATGCTTATATGTGTATTTTATTTCATTTTTACCATTTTTGGGGGATCATGTATCCTTTATCCTGGACATGTCTCCCAAAAAGTTTTAGTATCACCATAATCTCTCATATAGCCCTTTTATAGCCACATTGTTGCCCATCAACCAACATTATCCCCATCCCTGTCTCTGCCTGCTGGTCACTACTAATTTTTTCTCTAAATCTGTAAATGACCATTTTTGTATTCTGTGTGTTGAATCATGGAAGTGTGTCTTTTTGATATTGTGAAATGATTATGTCATCTACAAAGTTCACATTCAATAACTACACAATCAAGTTGCAAAAATTACTCTACAATAGGTCTCAGAATATTTTAAGTAATTTATGGTTTGGTGTTGGACCACATGTATAGCCATCCTTGGTTGCATGTATTTGCATATGGAATGTAGGATACAAGTTGGACAGACCTGATAGTGACTCTAAAATTGTTTAGATTTTGTTAGTTCATTTTACATCTTTATATAAGTTTTCATTTCTCTGGGATAAATATCAAAGGGTGATTACTGGGCTCTTTGGTAATTGCATGTTTCACTTTGTATGAAACGAAGAAACTTTTCCAGGGTAGCTGTGCCATTTTCCATTTCCATCAGCAGCGTAGGAATCACTGCACTTTCTCTACTGCCATATTACCACCTTTCCATTGTTTGTTCTTTCTTCTTGCTAGTATAGTCCTTCGGACATAACTTTTCTGATCAAAAGGATGTCCTATTTTTAAGGGTAAATTGTCTCACAACAAGTACTTTTGGTTGTTTTTTGTTTTGTTTTGTTTGTCTGTGAATGTTTTTGTTTTCACTTCTTTTCTGAAGGCTAGTATTGCTGGATATAAAATATGTGCATAGAAGTATTTTCTTACATTTGAAAAATATTTTCCTTACAGTAATATTGGGCACTGAAGAAAGCACCTCTCAGATAATGAATGACCTATATGTATTGGAAAATTATGGTAACCAAATTGTGCCATGCCCTGTCTCTGTTCGTCCCAGTCTTGGTAAGTTACAAATGAAGCTTAGTACAGACAGAGTCTTTAATCTAGATGTGTTAAATCAACTCACGTAGGCTAGTAGTAGCTTTTCCTAATTAAAACTAATGAAAAATTAAATGTTATTTGAGAATATTTTAGCTTCTCCAGTGAGAGACAGCATTTTACAAAACTAGAGTCCAATGCCAAAATCAATATATTGGTGTTGATACAGTCCATAGATTTTTATCGGAATATCTTCAGTTTTACTTGAATTTGTGTGTTTGTATTTGTAGATATTTGGTTTTATGTAATTTCAGGACATGGATAAGCTTCCAAATTATTGCAGTCAAGGTACGGAATATAAAGATTCCACCGGTTAGCCGGGCGGTGGTGGCGCACGCCTTTAATCCCAGCACTCGGGAGGCAGAGCCAGGCGGATCTCTGTGAGTTCGAGGCCAGCCTGGGCTACCAAGTGAGTTCCAGGAAAGGCGCAAAGCTACACAGAGAAACCCTGTCTCGAAAAAAAAACAAAAAAAAAAAAACAAAAAAAAAAAAAAAAAAGATTCCACCGGTTGCTCTTTAAAACCTGTTCCTTTCTACTTCTGTTCTGCCCAGTCTTAACCACTAATCTGTTCTTCTTTCTGCTTTTTTTTTTATCATTTTAGCATAGATATACTCAAATACCATGTACTCAAACATCTTTTGAAATTGCGTTTTTATTTCACGTGGTATAATTCTCTGGAGAATTCATCCAAGTCATTCCATGCTTTAGTAATTATCAGTTGTTTCTTTTTTTTAAACCACTGAGTACTATTCCATAGTATGATTCAGGCTCAATTCTCCTTTTTCTCTCTCTGCCCTGCCCCCTCCCACCCATTCCCCTCCCCCCTCTCTCTCTCTCTCTTTTCCCATTTAATATTATCTTAGTCATTTCCTATTTGGGGGATATTACATTAGAAGTAAAGTAGTAGGGCTGGGGAGATGGTTCAGTGAGCAAATTGTTTGCTACACAAAGCACAAGGACTGGAGACAAATCTGCACCACCCCTATAAATGGCAGATGGACATGGTAGCCTGCCTACATTTCCAGCACTTGAGAGATGGAGATGGTGGAACACAAATCACTGAGCTATGGGTACAAGTGAGAGATTTTTACCTCTATCAGTAAGGTGGAGAGCAACAAGGATGACAATCAGTGTCAACCTCGAGTCTTCATATGCATGTGCAGACACATGCATCCACCACCATACCCACACACATACACACATGCACACAGACTACAAAAAAAGAAGTAACGTTGCTGCAAATGCTCATATTGGCTTTTATGTGAACATAGGTTGTCTTTTGTTTGAAATACTGCACAAGAATCCAATAGCTGGTTCCTATTACAATTGTATAGTTCAATTTACAAAATACTAACAAGCCATCTTTCTGTCTTGCCTCAGTAGTAACTGCTATGTGGTCTGATAACACAGATAAATTAGTCTGATTTTCATTTTGTTCCAGTTAAAAGACAGAGAAAGCAGGATGTTTCTACCAGTTTCTTTTCCCTTCAGCAACATATGATTATGATCTATTTTGTTCACATGCACATTTCTGCTCTGTCTGTTGTTCTCTCTTCCTTCCTCATGCTGCAAGATCCATTTCTTTGTTCTATCCTTTCAGTTTGAAGAACTGAGTCTAGCCATTCTTTTAAGGGTGAGTCATCCAGTGCAAGTTTTCAAAGTTTTATTTTTCTGAGAATGTTCATATTTCTCCTTCATCCCTGGAGGATGGTACAATTGATACAAATAATGGATGAGAGTTCTTGTTTTCCAGAAGTTGACAATGTTTTTCCTATTGAAATGTTCCAAACAGGAGCCATATCAGAAATATTACCTCAGATAGTGAATTGTCCAATTTCCATGGAGCACATTAATGACCATGGTAATGATTTAGTATTTTCCTCCATTGTTTTGATTTAGTGGGTTGGTTTTAAGTGATATTGATAATAATGACATGCATGGAACACATTTCATAAAAGGGACTGTAATGATCAACTGGTATGCCTCTTCTTACTTACAGTGACCCCACAATGTTGGTACTTTTATTGCTATCTTTCCCAAGATTCCACAGGAGATGACTGATGCTGGTGAAACTCTATCCCCATTTTCTCTGACTTTAAAGTTCATGTTCCTTACTCTAATGCCTTACAGGTCACAGTAGCAGAGTTGAGAAGATTCCAGGCTATGTGGCCTCTAAGATCAGGTTTTCCAAATATTGTGAGGTCTCTTTGTATCTTGATTTCCTTTTTCTTTTCTTTCTTTCTTTCTTTTTTTTTTCTGAGAGAGGGTTTCTCTGTGTAGCTTTGAAGCCTGTCCTGAAACTTGCTCTGTAGACTAGGCTGGCCTCGAATTCAGAGATCTGTCTGGCTCTGCCTCCCAAGTGCTGGGATTATAGGCATGTACTTGTATGTTGATTTCTAAATGTTTATCGCTTATTAATATTCTTTAGCACAGGTCAGCAAACTTTTTCTGTAAAGGGATAAATGGGATTGTTTGTCACAGATGCTTATATCCACTGTGGTTAACAAGAAATCAACCATAGATGACATATCAGTGGATGAGTATGGCTGTAGACAAGTGTGCTTTCACACAAATAGATTCTGAGACTGCCCCATGGATGGAAACTTTCTAACTCCTAAAGGACAGTGGTTATTTTGTTTCTTGAAGCAGAAAAAAACTTTGACAATTTTTATAGTAAAATGAACATTTTGGTACACTCTTGTAAGAATTATAAATCAGTGCAATTTTTAAAAGACTGTTTACATAAACTTATATAAGTGTTTATGCTAGTTGATTCATTAATCCCATTTCTACCAGAAGATATAGTAAAACATTGCATTTGAAATGTTTTCATAAGCCAGATGTGGTAGTGCATGCCCATAACCCAGTACTTGGGAGGCTAAAGAAGAAGATTTATGAGTCTGAGTCAATCTGGGGCTACATGATGCATACCAGACTAGCCTGAATGATATTGTAAGACCCTGTTTCAAAAAATTGGAGGGTGGTACAAGAATTTTCTTTTTCATAGAATCATGAAAAATTGGAACCAAATAAGCAGTTCTAGTGTGTTAGTTAAGTGACTTCTGGTCTGTTTCATGGAATATGAGACAGTGAAACATGGTGGTTGCATGTGGATCTCAAATCTGACTGCCCATAGTCAAATAAATACCAGCCAGCAGTGTGTTTTATTAATATTGTGACATTCAACCTCTCTCTCTCTCTCTCTCTCTCTCTCTCTCTCTCTCTGTCTCTCTCTCTCTCTCTCTCTCTCTCCCTCCCTCCCTCCCTCCCTCTGTCTCTCTCTGTCTCTGTCTCTCTCTCTCTCTCTTTTGTTTTTTTGAGACAGGGTTTCTCTGTGTAGCTTTGGAGCCTGTCCTAGAACTCACTCTGTAGTTGGCCCAGAACTGGCCTCGAACTCACAGAGATCCACCTGCCTCTGCTTCCCGAGTGCTGGGATTAAAGGTGTGCACCACCACCACTGCCAGGCTCAACTACTTTCTAATCCTAAATAATAGTTCCTTCATCTATGAAGAGATGAAAATAATAGTACCAAATACAAAATATTCTTCAGTGCTAACTGATACATGGTGTTCTGACAATGTAGATAAATTAATCTGATTTTCATTTTATTTCAATTAAATGAACTCAGACCACAAAAATAAAATAAATAAAAATTTCAGAACTATTCAAGATATATTAACTGACAAAAGCAGTATTCAACTACTATACATACAGTATCATTTCAACTTTGATTTTTAAAGATAGAGAAAATAATAGAAGTAATTAGCAGAAGACTATTCACCTGTACACAAGTGTGTGTGTGTGTGTGTGTGTGTGTGTGTGTGTGTGTGTGTGTGTGTGTGTGTACCTGCATGCACGCACATGTGTGCATGTGGAGGCCAGAGGTGTCTGGTTTGTGGTAATGATTATGGAGTTGTTAGAGTGATAAAACAGCTTAGAGGTAAATATTAACATGGTATATAGTAATTGCTCAATAAATGATAGGTATTTGAAAATTTTAATTATTGCTCACATAGTTCATATATTATCTTTAAGACACACATACACACATTAATATAGCTCTGAATGTATTTAGGGTTTAAAGGGAGCAATGAGACTACAAATCAATACATTTACATATTTACCTGGGGCCTAAAAATTAAATTTATTCAAGCCAATAAACAGATAGTTGAAATGTGCAAGTTCAAGACTAGCAAAGAAGAACAATGTCACTATATGGACAGACAACATCAAAGAGACTCATTTAATGAAAAAATAATTATAGAAAAATTCACCCAAGTAAAATTTGTGTGAACAACCAGTTAATTTAATTCTTTTGGGCATTTTAATGATATACTTCATGAAATTTTCTTTTCCTTTCCCCCTGTATTTTAATGTAACATCTTAATTAATTCTTTGAGAATTTGATGCAATGCATTTTGATCACCCCTTACTCCTATCCGTAACTCCTCCCATATCTACCTTCTGTCCTACCCCTCCCAACCTGTGCCCTCTTTATTTTTTAATCATCTACTGATTCCAATTTGTGCTTCTTCTTTACTCGTGGATGTGGGGCCACGCACTGGAGCGTAGAAAACATACCAGTTAAAGAAAACTGGCTTTCTTCCCCACAGAAGCCATCAACTGAAATAGCTTCTCAATTAGGGGTAGGGACTGGTGAGTCATCCTGTTTTATGTCAGAATGTTCACTTTTTGATCTTGTGCGGGCAACCACAGCTTCTGAGAGTTCATGAGTATAGTGGTCCTGTCATGTCCAAAATACATTGTTTTCCTCTCATCTACCCTAACCTATGGCTCTTACAATCTTTCTGCCTCCTCTTCTGTAATGGTCTCTGAGCTGCTGCCTCGTAGCTGATCCCTCCACTGACACTTGCTCACTGCACTTTGATCAATTGAGAGTTTATACATAGTCACTGTCTGCTACACAAAGAAATGTCTTTGATGAGGTCTAATATCTGCGCTAATATATGAATATAAAGATTGATTCAAGAATAGTTTGATACTATGTCCTTATAGCAGAATAATAGTAGCATGTTCTCCCCTGGGGCTCATGAGCTCTTCAAGCATGAGTTATTGCCTATATTTGCAGTACCAGACGTGTATTTCTGCCTGTAGAGTGGGCCTTATATCCAATCAGAAAATGATTTGTTATCCCCATAACATTCATGCTCCTGTTGCACCCATGAGCATGTCTTGCCATGCTGGTCATGAGGGCAGGTCACAGGGTTCACAGCTGGGTAAAACTGTTGATGACTTTTCCCCCAGAAGCATTCATAGCACCTTCTGGTCCTATGAAAACTATCCAGCAGGGGAGGAAAGCTACCTGGTCAGCTAATTCATCCATGACCTGAGATCAAAATATGTGATGTCTTCACCAATTGGGTCTTACTATCAAGTTCTGATTTTCCCTATATTTTATAAGGGTATCTTGGTGATCCAAGAAGAAACATCAAGTTACCTAATTTTCATTTGATAATTGCAAGAAATAAACCATCTCCCAGTTGTGCGGCCTGCTACTTGGCTAACCTGGTATTCTCTGAGGAAATCCTGCTTTTAAACTCAGCTGCTGGCCATGCTTCACGTAACATATTCATGGATCATAACAAACTTTCTGCAATAAGAGGTATGTAAAGTTACTAAGAGGAATCTTGTTTTTTTATAATCATTTGATCATGTTAATGAATGTTAGTGGCAGTTAAAAGAAAGAATGATAAAGTCTGAATTTTAGAACTGTTCATTGTACTGGGTGATACTAATTTTACAATCTAATGATGTACAATGGGTTATAGATTCTAAAGAATAAAGCTTGTTTCTAGGCTAGTGTACTAATACCAGCCTTATTGATTGTAATTGTTTCTGTTGAGTAACAAGTCACGATTTTAGTACTGAAACGTGTGAGAGGAAAGATAAAGAAAAAGCTGAATTAATAAATAAATAAGTAAATAAATAGAGGATAGGAAGAAGAAATAGTCTTTTAGTGCTAGTGACTAACAACATTGAAGAAGGATCTCATGGTTGATCCAGATCATGTTAACCTTCCTGCCTTCCAGAAGTGTGTATTGAGGTCTTAGGATTTATAGACACTGGGAACACCATAATGTAAGTATTATGTTTATAGAATATTGTTCAGAGTCTAGAAGAGGACACATAGATGGCGTCAGTTAGAAATCTTTTCCAGTGTAATGGTGTTGAAGGGGCTCAGAATAGGACAGCTACACTGAGGAGGCATCCCTAAGAATGAACATTTGAGTTCTATTTTGGGGGAATCTTTGTCTTTGTCTGGGTGAATGGTGTACAAGGTATACCTTATGCTGAAGGAATATTTAGGGAAAGACAGACATGACAAGTGTATCAGTAAATAGAACATGGTGTCATAAAGTTTACAGTGATACTCTTCACTTTACAGAGTGCTGCTTCTTTTTGGTTCTAACATATCCCTAAGTGGTCTTAGAACCTTAAAAGAGTTGGCACTTTTTTTTTTTCTTAAATCACCAAGAACCAAGTATTGGCCCCTCCCCCAAGTGAATATTTTCAGGAAATATGTGAAATGAAGACATAATTCAGCAAAGCTTCCTCACCAGGTAGAACTTTTAAACTCCCAGGGGAAAAATAGAGAAAAAGAATGACAATCAGAAAGAACAAAGGTCCTCTTTTGTTTTAAATGAAACATTTCTTATTCATTTCTTTGTTAGTTTCTTTTCTAGTTTTTGTGACTACTTTCTCTGTTTGCAGAATATCTCTTGACAATTTTCCCAAACTGTGACTTGAGAGAACAAGGAAAAGACTGGATAGACTGTCTTTCTGCTATTAGTTTTATGATTGAGCGTTTGTATACTGAAACGGAAATGCTCACAGTAAGTTTCCTTTCATCTTAATAAAGAACATGTTTTGTCCATGTTGCATAAAACTACTGAATTCATACCATGGAACTCAGAATTTTCAGGCCATGTGCTGTTTACTTGACTTAGGTAGGAAGAGATGATCTTTCCAGATCATATTGCCTATTTGTTTCACTACTTGATATTCATATTTTATGAAATGACTTCAAGAGATATAAAATATTATGTTCAGTTAATATAGTAAAATGTTTAGCAAGTTTTTTCTGTATCTTACTGAGTAACACACACATAGAAAAGTCAGCCATGTATGCCAGCAGTGGTGGGTGGGTCTATGCAGAAGAAAGCACAGGCCAGATCCTCCACTCCTTGTTCACTTATAATGATGGTGGGACCTGTTAAAAAGAATACATGTTTTAAGATTAAACTATTAGAGTTCTACATTTTATTTCCTTTTATTTCACCTTCCTTCCTTGTTCATGGATGTGTGTGTGTGTGCTTGTGTGTGTGTGTGTGTGTGTGTGCTTGTGTGTGTGTGTGTGTGTGCGCGCGCGCATGCATGCATGCATGCATGCTTGTATGCATGTATGTGTGTGTGCTTGGAGGTTAGAGGAGGACATTGGGTATCCTGCTCTATCATTCTCCACCTTACTCCTTTGAGACAGTCTCTCACTGAATTTGTAACTAGGCTGGCAGCCAGTAAGCCTCAATGATCTTCCTATAGCCAACTCCACATGTTGTTGTTACATATGTGTTCACTATGCTTGCCTTGTTATGTGGGTACTGGGGATTTAAACTCAGGTACTCATGATTGTACAGCAAGTACTCTTCCCTCTTGAGTTATCTCCCCAACCCATAATGCACATATTTTATGCCCTGTGTAGTATATGGCAATAGCAGTCTAGTTTCTTTCTCATGCATTCCACTTTGAAATTCTGCTAGAGATTTGTTTTTAAACTTAAATGGGCCATTGAAGAAGAACACCATATATGTTCTCTTCCTGGTAAAGTATTTAAGTTAATAACAATTCCTAATTTTCACCAGTCTCTCTAAAGATCCCCCACTTTATTGTTACCATATTTAGTCATGTCTGTCCCTTTAGAATAAATTTGTGGAACTGTTTGCCAGGAGTATTTGTAGCTGAGTTGATGTTTTCCTGGTGAATGACTGGATTTCAGTGATAGCTCAAGCACCATCTGTCGAAAACTGGATCAGCTTATTTTTAACATTCCATTTTATAGCCCTCAAAAACTGCATCCTAAACAATTTGCATGCAAAAATCAATATGCTGCTTGGAAAATGGTAATTTGCATATTTGCTTAGACTTCAGAAAAGAAGCAATATCTACCAGGTGCCTGCTGCTCTGTGCTTTATAAGAGACCAGATATAGGTCCTTGCCATTCATAGTGGCCTGGTGATGCAGAAACCTTGTGAGAAACGTAGTCTTGAGTTCTACCTCAGACTCACAGAAGAAAAGTTTGCATTTTTCAAGACTCCAGCTCCAGATGATTTATGAGTACCCTAAGGTTTGAGGGGCCCTGACTTAGAACAGTGGTTGTGGCCCTGTGTACATATCAGAATCACAGGAGGCACTTTTTGTTCATTGAGACTTGCCTCACTATGGTCTGGTCTCACCAGGACAGGTCTCACATTCAGGCTCTCAAGTTATCCTCTTGCCCTGCCCTCACAAGTATCTGGACTACAAGAGGTACCACCAGACCTGATCACCCAAGACATTGGTAACATGTTAACAAATGTCTAAGCCTACCCCTCCTGTTTGGAGAAGGTGGAGTCCAGCTCAAGTATTTTTGTAAGCAGTATTTTCCTACAGGTAAGTTAAATATACAGCCAGATTTGAAAGCTATTAGGAAAAGAGAACAAAAACAAAAGCATAATTTTTTTTTTTAAAAAAAAGCATCTCATTCCCAGGAAACACTCATCTGTTCATTTTTTTCCTGGAATGTTTATCATGCGTCTAGCTTGAACTGTTCACTAGATACAGCTGCCAAGTCCCCAAGAAATAGCAAGTCTTGATAGTTTAAGGTAGTACTGGGGTGCCTGATATTTATAATGTCATCCTTTAATTTTAGAAATAGTTGTTTCCTTACCAATTTGGGGGTAGGGCTAGGTAGATGTTGACATATATATATATATATGTATATATATATATATATATATATATATATACTCTCTCACTATGCAAATCTATTTATTGATATGGTATGTGTTTCAGGATAGAATCTTGAGTATGCCCATATCCAAACACTGGAATATCAGAAGTGGTGAGGATGAGGATGAGGGCCCTTCTCAGTGGTTTCAGGAGGTCAGGGAGTCTGTGATAAGAGAAGGTGGGAATTTTGAGCAGAATGCTGGTGCTAACTCTGAAGACACTGATAATGCAGCCATCATTCCTGATGAACTAGGTGAGTTTTTGTTGTTTGTTTGTTTTCTTTTGTTCTGTTTGTTTATTTTGTTTTTGTTTTTCCAGACAGGGATTCTCTGTGAAGCAGTCTTGGCTGTCCTGGAACTCTCTCTGTAGACCAGGCTGGTCTCGAACTCAAAGAGTTCCACTTGCTCTGCCTCCCGAGCGCTGGGATTAAAGGCGTGTGCCACCACACCAGACAAACTAGATGCTAGGTGAGTTCTAAAAACAAGTTTTCTGGCCAGTGGATCTTGGTAAAACATTTGTTGGGTTTATTTTACTATCTTCTACTTCTACGTTTTTTGAAAAACTTTTGTAAGAAATTGTAGCAACTTAAACATAAAGTGATGAGCTAATGAAACAAAAGATACTTGGGTCTGACACTGACTATTTTAAATGTTAAGTCGACTCTGTTATTCTTCCTGAAGAGAGTAGTCCTCTGATGACATTTGACTGGCGAGAGCTCTTAGATGAGACACCATCTGGTTCTGTCCTCCACAGGTGACAGGAAGGAGCTGCACCTGGGATCACCTTTCTGCTTTGGTCACTGTGAATGGTACACTGGTGGTGCTCAGTAAGGGGTTTGATTAGAAAATAACAAATACCATTTCTTAGGGCATTGTACTATTACTGCCAACTGTATACTTGGTCAAGTATCAGTGGTTCTGTAAGTAACTGAGCCAGCAGCAGCCACTGTGCTTTCCATGACATTCTCCCCAGGATGCTGGCCTTTAACATCACTAGTAAATGAGTGGTCCCTGGGGTGGTCTCTACCCTGACATCCGTGTCAACACTCAGTGGACTGTTACTGGGGATAATGTTCAAAAGGAATGATAAGGGAATATATCTTTCCTTTATATAAGTAATTTAACTGCTGTGTGTGGTAAAGTTGTACCTGGACAAAAGGTCTGAATTAAACAACAATAAAAAACACGAAACAAAGAAGTAAAAAACCAACCCACCAACCAAAACAGCAATTGGAGCTTCATGTTGGCAAGAGCCAGACCTGCCACAATGCTGAGAAAGGAAATTTCTTTCATGGGTCACTGTTTTCTAATCCCAACTTCACTCTCACTAGGCACGTTGAACCAGCTGGCTCCATAGTTTGTGCAGAATTGTTATGCTGTTTTACTTTAAAAATTGGAAAGCATTTAAAAAGGGGAAAGTTTTTGTGCTCAAGAAACCTTTAAAAACTATTGTGGGCACTTACATTTTCTCCCAGATTTCTTTTTCTTTTTTTCCTTTTTTGAGACAGGGTTTCTCTGTAGCTTTGGAGCCTGTCCTGGAACTCACTTTGTAGACCAGGCTGTGCTCGAACTCACAGAGATCCACCTGCCTCTGCCTCCTGAGTGCTGGGATTAAAGGCATGCACCACCACTGCCTGGTGATTTCTTTTTCTCATGAATATTTTGAAACATTGGAATTTCCACATAATTACTCTTCTCAAATATAAATTTATTTCCCTCAAGAATCAACAATCAAAGAAAATCAACAATCTTTATAATCTCATTGCGCTAAATAGCCTTATAACATTCCAGAGTTGGTATATTGTAATTTATTTAACTGACTCCTTTCTTTGATTGGTGCTTTTGGTTGAAAGTTTATTTTTAGAAGGAACTTACTCACCACAGGGGTCCTTACCTTCATTTAAATGACATATCCCGTATTTAGAGTGATTTTCTTAGGTTCTGTGGATCTGAATTATCATCTTAGTAGTATATCAATCTTGATATATTTATTACTTATTGAATTTGTTAGGTTAATCTCCCAGAATTAAGTCTTTAGGCTCAATGAGACAGTTCTAAATAATTTAATTTCTCTTAAACGTTACATGTGTATAATTCAACATATGTACTCCTGTGTATTCAATGATGACTGTTCCAAGACAAAAACATTTATTGACTTGTAAGAATTATACCATTTTTTCTTTGAGACATTTCTGTCTACAAATAACCTTTTGTCATATATAATGTATAATAATTTTAAAGTATGATTGATTTCAATCATTGTTGATTTAAGATAGATGCTAATAATCTATAGAGTTGAGAAATGAAAACAAGCTTAAGAATTTTTCAGTTCTAATGAGATATCTAAAATTATGTTATCTATGACAATTCAAAGTTTGTTGTTTGTGTACAGATATGTGTATTACTAAATAGAAAGCCTACTTTTTAAAGCTTAAATGCATCAGTAAGAATTATGTTGCTTATTTTTGAAAAAGTCTTTCATGTGAGTAGGGAATTAATACATAAAATTGTTTAGAATATACTAACTAAATTTAATTTTAGTACTTATTGCATGCCAGAAGGTAGCAGAACAGAAAGCCATATTTTTGAACAATGGTAGATATGTAATTATACTAGCAGTAATTTATGTATCATTTCTTATGATGCCTCATAATATACTAATTTTTAAACATAATTTAAAATTTTAAGTTATGTTTAAAATTTTTTTCAAAAATTTTCAAACAATGTATTTTGATCATATTTTTCCCTCTTCCAACTACTCCCAGATCCTTCCCACCTCCTTATCCATCCAACTTCTTGTTTTTACTTACTCTCAAAAAAACCCAGAAACCTATAAAAACAAAACAAAATTAAACCTAAGGTTTAATTCATTTAAATTCTCTAATTCTTGAACCTAAAAATTCACAAAAATTAATCTTTCTAACAGTGCATTTTAAAAGTACAATCTAATCCCTGTCTTTCTGTTTTGCTTCTAGTATATCTCGGAGATCCATCTAGAAATATACAGATACCATATTCAGTACTGAAAACAGCAAAAGCCCTATTGCGCCCATATCTGTCAGCCAAATACATCAGTCTCCACTTGTTTCCAGAGGAAACCCTAATTAGAAGTAATGTCTACGGCAGTTTGGAGTGTGGCCTGTTTTCCCTTGATTCCGATAGGATTAATGCTCTCCAAGGTTTGTTCCATGTAGACTGTGAACAAATAATTGCAAGCCAGTGGTGTTCGGGCAAAAGGGGAAAAAGAAGAATCTATTACATTTGTGGCTTTTCTCAGAGAGATGGAAGTTGTACTCAGTCTTTGCGGACTAACAAAGTTCATGATTTGTAATTCTCTTTTTGCACTTGGCTTCTGAAGGCTAACTGCTCTGTCTTGAATGGACTTAACTAAGATAGGAAAGGCTCTACTGACTGTGGTCTGCCATAGGTATGGTAACTCAACAACACTTTTGAAGCACAGGGTTGAAAGTGAAGGGTTTCCTTGATTTGCAGAATTTTCCTGGTGCATGTTCACATAGACTAGGCTCCCCCTATAACACATGCAAATGAAGTAAGAGGTCTTCACTCCAAAATCCTGTGAAATCTTAAATTTAGACAAAGGAGGAAGTAGAATACTTCTTGCTGGTGCTCAACACAGATATACATACCTCTGATTCCAAGCCTGACCTCCATTGATACCTCTTTAGTTCTTTCTCATATCACATAATTCCTGTTCCAGTAAATTAGAACACTGATATTTCAGGATAAACTAAAGAAACCTGAATTATGGCTCCCTTTGTAAGCACTTGCTATCACCTCACCCAGTTGTTTTCCACCTTTAAAACAAACAACTGAAACCTACACTAAAAAATACATAGTACATTGTAACCCAGTATATTCATATGTATGACCAAAATAAAAGAAACACTTGGCAATAACCTCCCTCATTTATGTGTACCATGGCACCTTTAACCTTTTTATGCGATGAAAGTGACTTACATTATTAGCTCTGATGTGGGATTTTTCATAGCTCTTAATATTACTTGCATACAAGATAAAATCCTAAATGAAGACTAACTTCAGAACATCATATTTCTCAATCTTTACACAATCAGACTTTTCCCCACCCCATAATTTCTTTGAGGACTAATGTTTCAGAGAACACATTTTTGGAAGCACAAACCAACTTCAGTCCCTCTTCTACTTCTTGTGTGCTTTACAGTAGAAAAAGAAAAAAGCACCAGCTTCCTGGGTCTCCAAGTATGAAGACACAGCAGTTTCTTGGACATTTCAAGGATTGAAGATACTTAGTTTTGCGATAATATGTTAGATGCATGATTGAGACACTTAAGAATAAGGAGAGTTGATCTTGGGTAATTAAGACAGCTGAGGATTTCTATTCTGGTATATAATAAGATCATTGGAGATTATTATGATTTGAAAATGATGCTATTTTATGTTATTACTTTTTCAGATGAAAAGATTTATCCAGCTCACTTAATAATGGTAGTAATCCATGCATTTCAGTTCTTTCAGTTCTTAAAGATCCTCGGCTGGGGGTGCAGTTCAGTGGGGACCTGGATTTGATCTCCAGCACTGAAAAATAGGGGAAAGGAGAGTAAAACAGTAAAGCTAAGAATGTATGAATCAATTTCTCTGAGAAGTGATTTCCAAATAACTGTTCTGTTTTGGATCTTTACCACCAGAATTTCTTCAGAACAACTACCCTGAATATAATCTAGAAGAAACTGGATGTTGTTGGAAATTGTGTGTGACAGCCATCAACAGCTGTCTCCAGACTCTTAGACAAAGCCCAAGAAATGTCATAGACTAATAATACTAACTTCTAGCAGCAACTCCTTCCATGGAATTAACCAAACAGTCTGATGAAACTAAAGCACTTACCCATCCATTTTTTCTAAAACAGTAGATCGTTTTTGTAAGTTTCTGAAATTGTATAACCTGTCATAATGACAAAGTTTTGTATTGACTACGAAATACTTGACAAAAGATCTTTTTCTGTTTTCAAGAAATACTTTGTCTCTGGACAAAGTGTGGAGCAGTATACTGCTGCCTTGAGCCTCCAGTTAGGGGACTACTAGGAAATCCTTGATTGTTTTACATGGTTATTTGAATATAGACTTAGCACTTAATGGTGGAAGAAAGTTGAGTATCAGCGACACACACGTAAGCACAGAACTATTGTTAGGACAATCCACAATCTACTAAGCATAATGTGCATACAATAGAAACTTGGTATTTGCCAAGTGAGTTGACACTTTAGCACTTAGGTATAAACTGTTGATTCAGAAAGGAGATACTACCTACTTATATCTAGAGCATCTATAGTGAGTGGCTTTCCTACACATTTTATACAATGATAAGATTGCTGTCACATTTATTTGACCTAAGCCTTTCAGAGATAAAACTAGATGCCTTGATTTTCTCCTAATAAGAGTAGTATTCTTTAAATTACCTCTTGATAACATTTTATCACACAAGTTTGCTCAGGTTGAATATAGAATACTACCAGGGGAGTTGGCATTCCTTTTAGTAATTAAAATTTAACAATGTCTGTGAATAATAAAAGTCTGACCAAATTCAGACACTGAAATTATTTTGGTTTCTGAAGTATCTGGGTAAAGGTTTAAATATATTTCCCATTTTTCAGATATATTCTACTAGTCAAATGCACACAAATTTAAATCTGACAGTGTTTCATGTATATGACAACATTGGTCAGAAATTCAGAGAAAAGTGCTCTTAAAGCAATGCTTCTCAACCTGTGGGTCTTGACCCCTTTTGGGTCAAACGACCCTTTCACAGGAGTGGCATATCAGATATCCTGCATATTAGATATTTATGTTATGATTCGCAGCAATAGCAAAATTGCAGTTATGTAGCAGCAATGAAATAATATTATGGTTGAGGTTCACCACAACATGAGGAACTGTATTAAAGGATGGCAGCATTAGGAAGGGTGAGAACTACTGTCTAAAAGGATATTGGCAAAGTGGAAATTATCCATCTTGATCATGAATAATATTTTGTTTTTAACATAAGCCCCTTGTTGTAGAGAAAGTTATTGAATGTTTTAGCCACAGAAATAATTCCATTATTTTAATATTTGTGTTTAGGAAACATTTTGTTAGTCATAATGCCACCTTTTATCTTTAAACATAGCAAAAATTTTTATAAGCACTTGAAGTAAATTTTAAACTGCTTACTAAGCAAATTTTTCTTATGCAAAATTTCAGTACAACCCAAAACATGCAAAATTTCAGTATAACCCAAAATTCTATCTTGCATAGTTGACCTTGACTAACTTCAGAGTTTTGATAACGCAGAGAAAAAAACACAATGGAAATACGATACTGTAATTCAGTTAAATAGTACAACTATTTTGAAGTCCTGTTATTTAACTTGTGAGAGATAGTAATGTTTTTATGTGACCAATTTATAGAACACATACACACATATACACATACACAACTTTTTGAAAACTGAATTCAACTTTGAGTGTTCTAGTAGAATGCAGTATGACTTTATGAGGATAATGTATGATGTATTAGATGTTGTAGATAGCTATGGTAATAGCTCAGTGGTAGAACACATGTTTATATGCACAAGATTCTAGGTTAAAGCCTGGCACCAAAAGAACAGCAAAAAAACTAAATGTTTTAAGACTCTGTTCTCTGAATACATAAGTAAACAAATAAGTAATTTCTTTTAGCTTAACAAAACTATAGTGTTTGTATGCACATCTTTATGTTGAAGGTGTGCTTAGAAAGGTTTTAAAAAGTAGATAGTTTTAAAAACCTTACATAATTGGACAAAATAATTTTGACAAGAATTTTTTAGACTTACTCATCTAAAATAGTCTTCGGTTTTACCATTCAGTTTAACCAATTTCACAAACATTGATGGTTGAGCTAATACAGAAATAAAATCCATGCTATAAACATACATCAAAACTTAACATTGTCCTTCATAAATACATACATATTTGGTACTTAAAAAGAAAAGTGAAATTATATGCTGGGCAATAATTAACTTCAAACTGCATATACAGATTTCAAATTGAATTTGGCCTTTTTAAAAAAAAACACAAGATCAAGATTTTCTGTTTTCAAGATGAATGGTTATTGCTTATATAACTTATTTGGAGAAGCCTGCCAATAGACTTTTCCACAGGAATAGAAACACAAGTAACTTAGGTTGTTCATTGTGGTAATCACTAGGCCCATGTAACCATTGGATACTTGGAAAATTAGAGGAATTAAATTTAAATTTTGGGTGACTAAAATTAAAAGTTAGGTAGGCTTAAATGGCACATTTGAAATATATTGGCTTTTTACTTTTTTATTTTATAATAACAAGGATTGAATTTCAAGGCTCATACATGCTAGGCAAGTACTTCATTGCATTTTAAGTCCCAACAATGCCCTTTATTTGCATAAAGTATTCAGAATAGTTCCCATGATTTGATATATATATATATAAAATGTATATCTTCTGTGAAAATCATATGTTGCAAGTTAAATTTCATGATGATACTGAATATTTCACTGTACACTTGCTGTCTTCAAAAATTTACAGACTAATCCTGTTGTATTAGCTCAATAAATGTCTACTTTTAAGACTTGCTTTTGATAAGTACGTTTATCTTCATTTTTTGTTGTCCAAATAAATGTAATGAGTAAACATTTAAACTATTCTTTTTTTTTTTTTTTTTTTTTTTTGGTTTTTGAGACAGGGTTTCTTTCTGTGTAGTTTTGCGCCTTTCCTGGATCTCGCTCTGTAGACCAGGCTGGCCTCAAACTCACAGAGATCCGCCTGCCTCTGCCTCCTGAGTGCTGGGATTAAAGGCATGCACCACCACCACCTGGCCCATTTAAACTATTCTTAACATAAATGCTTTGGTTGCTTTTTTAATGAACACTTTTTATGTAACTTTTACTAATGTTATCTTATAGTGTTTAATGTTAATGATATGCTTTTCAGTCAGTTTCATAATTGAGACACATCTAGAGTACTTGCTTCTTTTTTTGTTAAGCAAAAGTAAGCAACACACTGTTTATAGTGAACTTTTACACCATGCTTAAAAAACACTTCATTCTCCTTTAAGATATACTAATTAGCAATCTCAGATAATTCGTAAAATCAGCTAGGAAGATCAGTGGGCTACAAATCTCAGTCCACAGACATAAATGGGCAAGATATTTAACTATGTTCTTACAACAAATTCATTTCTATTTTGAGGCTCCATGAGGCTTTTGAGTTTCTTTAGAAGGCACAGAAATATCCCAAGGCATGAGCAGAGGCAGGCTGGGGAGAACACCAGCATGTAAGAGCTTTCATGATTGCTTTCTAATTTGGGGGCCTTTCCATGATGGGGAGAGTGTATCAGAGTCAGGTTCTTCTCATTTTTCTTAGCCACCATCTGCTGGGGTGTCTCTTTATTTCGTCTGGTCTTTAGCTTTTGGCCCAAAGTTATCCTTGTTCCTGTCTTCAGAACCTGTTTTCCAGTGCCAAGCAATCAGCCCCGAAAACATAAATACAGGTAACATTATATAAACTCGACAGGTTATATTTAAGGAATATATATGTCTATACAAGTAAAAAGTGCATGCAGTAACAACTAATAAAAAGTCATGAACTTGAAGGAGAGCAGGGGGTATAGAGAGGGTTTGGAGAGAGGAAAGGGAAGGGGAAACCTAATAAATTACAATCTTCAAAATAAACAAGAAACCCCCGTTCTTCAGACAGCTTCTTCCTCTGCTCCTAGGAACCCCTCAAACTCACAGAATTCCTTTTGTTGCTGTTAATTTATTTTTTGTCACAGGAAATGGGTTTTGCCTAGATCCCCAACATATTTTATATTTCTGTGTGGCTACATAGTTTGCTGGCCCAATACAAAATGATGAAATTGCTCTTGGTATTATTTAGAAAGCATACTATTTTATTTTTCTCACTTTTAATTGGGAATAAGTTTGGGCTTTCAGTGGCAGAAACAGTGGTGACAATGATGGTTGTCACTTAACTTAGCTCCAGCTATGTGCAAGGAATTGGGTTCTCAGTGTCACCACTTCCCCAATTGGGATCTTCCCTAGTGGAGATAAGTTGGGATGCAAATTCCTCTAGATCCTGGTTTTCCGTTGGTTCTGATTTAGAGTTTGTCAAGACAGGAATGGGAATGTAGTTTAATAGGTAGAGTGCTTTACTAACCATATCTGAAACCTTGAATTTGACCCCTAGCTCTCCATAAAACCAAGGGTAGTGCATGCTTATAGTAGCATTTTGGAGGTGAAGCAGGAGAAACAGTGTTTGGGCTGGAGAGATGGTTCAGTTGATAAAGTACTTTCTATACACATATGGGGACCTGCGTTTAGACCCTTAGAATCCACATAAAAAGCCAGGGATGGTGTGCACCTATGATCCCAGTGCTGAAGAAGCAGAGACAGGTGGCTTCCTGGAGCTTTTTGGTCAGTCATCCTAGACTAATTGGTGAGCTCCAGGTTCAATAACAGATCCTGTCTCAAATAATAGTAACCAAGGAAGACAATTGACTTCTGGCCTCCACAAGAATTCACATGTCTGCTTGTACATGTGAACATATAAACTACACTACACACACACACACACACACACACACACACACACACACACACACACTTCAAGTCACCCTTGACTATATAGCAAGTTCAAAACCAGCCTGGGATAATAGAATCTCAGTCTCAAAACAAAAGAAAAAATAGACTTTGCCAGTCACTGGAACTTGCAAGGAATTTGGAAGGTAGAAAAGCAGAAGTCCTGTTTGAAATAGGGGGTTGGGTCCCACAAAGCTCTACCCCTCCCTGAGGATTTATACACAGATGGTTAATGAGGAGGGGGAGATATTTTCTTTAGTAATTTAGCCACTATTAAGAAGAATAAAGTTTAGTAAGCAGTCGCCAACCCATGTTCCTGTGAAGAACCCTAATGAAATGCCTTAGATTGAAACAAAATCAAAATAGAAGGCGTTTAGTTGGGAAGAGCAAAGGACTTAACAGGAGTGAGGGGGGACAAGACGGGGTAGTAGAGGTGAAGCTGACTGAAATACATTATGTACATGTATTAAAATATAATGAAACCTATCATGCATAAGTAATATATGCTAATAAAAACATTAAATGAGTCAAAAACCAGACTCCATGGCAGATGTAAGATTTAACAAAGCTTCCCAAGGAACTAAGGAGAATTATGTCCTTGACAGCCACAGACGGGATGGGATAGATTTAAGGGCTTTTCAGAGATCCTTGCGAACTTCAGCAGCTTCTCGGGAATCTTGAGAATCGTCCACTTCGGTGCTTCACACTGAGGTCTCCAGCATCTTTGACCTTGGGTTTCCTACCTCTTAATTGTGCTGCAAACCGTGAACTCCTGTGTTGAAACCCTTTACACCTGATATACCTAGCTTGACTCCTGTTTTCCCAGCTGGGCCCTGATGCAGGTAGTCTGTTAAAGGTTTTTTCTCTTTGCCTCTGGACTTGGCCATTAGAAACAAAAGGATTCATAAGTCTGTTGTGCTCATAACCACCAAGGAGCAGTTTAATGAATATTTCTGGCGTTAGCAATAAAGCCGAACAGCTTTGTTACCAGAATTCGTGTTCTTGTGTAAAAAGAAGGAAGATGAAACTTAATTCCTTTTCTCTTTTAGTCTTCAAGTATCAAAGGCCATTTCCATATGAAAGCATTCCCACATACTCTGAAAACAGCAGAATCCAGAACCTGAGGACCAGGAACAGATCCTTCCCTCTGTTCCGGTGGGTGGCAGGAGTGCACGCGGCCCCCTTAACCCCACTTACTTTTTCCGTATCTGTCCTTGCCACTAAGCTGAGCTTCCTGATGGCAAAGATTGTGTCACTGGTGCCTAACTCAGAGGTCTGGGAAAAGCAGTAGTGTCAAATAAACAGTCATTTCTTATTTCTGCTGCCTTTCCTGAAATGACCATTAGTTTCATTTCTTTGGTTGAGCCTGATTTGACTTTTCCCCCAACAAAATCATAATTTCTGAATTGTATTCATCCCTCTTCATCAAATTATTAAATCCATGCTTAGAGCTGTGTTGAATTGGAACATGAAGATAGCATGAAGCCTGTGTATTCTTTAAAGACATATGCAAACATTAGTGTGTAATAATGGCTATAGGATCCTATGTAAATGGAAAAAAGAGAATGATATGTTAATAATTTTAAATGGTAAAATAATGTCTATTGTACAAATACAAAGTGAGCATAAATGATAAATTGTATGTAATTCACTACTAATAAGGAGACCAGTAAGATGTTATAGCCATTTCAAAGACCATCAAAAGCACAGACACACATGAATCAGGAATGTTAAAATGGATGCGTGACTGGAGACAAAACTGATTTCTTCCACAGTGGGGGAAGTTACTTGAATGTCTGCCAGGCAAAATTTATTTGCTTGTCTCTAGATGTATCTTTATCAGTTATATACTATGTATATAATCAAAGCATGGTTCTAAGATGATAAGAAATAGATAAGCACAAATCTAGAAGTGGTCAAAACACTGCTGCCTTCCACTGAAACACAATTTCAGTAATGTAAATATATGAACTAATAACATAATGGAAACCTCTGTATCTATTAAAAATAATATATTCAAAGAGTTGGAGAGGTGGTTTAGCCTTTAAGAGTACTGTCTGCCCTCTCAGATGACCTAGATTCAATTCTCGACACTGACATGATAGCTCACAACCATCTGTAACTCCAGTCTCAGGGGATCCAACACCCTCTTCTGTCCTCTGAGGGTATTGCATACATAGATAAGCGAGCACATGAATAAACAAAAATAATACTAACACAGGGACCCACAACTGGACAATATGCAGAGAATGAGAGACTTTGGAGCACCCTGTCCTAAGTGGGGTGTCTTCATCAAACTCCTCCCCTCAGGGCTCAAAGATCTATGCAGAAAAGGAGGCAGAAAGATTTAAAAGCCAGAGGTGATGGATGATTCCAAGGAAACAATGGCTTCCGGACAAAACAGGATTGGTACACATAGGGACTTACAGAAACTGTGGAGGTATGCACAAGACCTGTGCAGATTCAAACAAGACAGAGTCCCAGCACTGAGAATGGAAAGTGGATCCAAAGTGCCACCCCTTACCAAGAAGCTATTTGTAATAGATACCTGCTGGGAAAGGGAAAATCGGAGTGTCACTGGGTATATCAACCACAAGATAGGTTCTGTGCCCGAGAATAGTTGGCCAACACAAAACAGGCTCCATGTTTCTGTGAGCTTTTTTTCTTTCTTTTTTATTATTAAGTAATTTTCTATTCACTTTACAAACCAACCACAGATCCCCCCTCTTCTCTCTTCCCGCCCTCCAGCCTTCCCCCAACCCAACCCCCATTTCCCAAGTCAAGGTCTCCCATGGGGAGTCAGCAGAACCTGGCACACTCAATTGAGGCAGGTCCAAGCCCTTCCCCCTGCACCAAGGCTGTCCAAGGTGTCACACCTTAGGCACTAGGCTTCAAAATGCCCGCCCATGCACCAGGTACTGATCCTGATCTCCCTGCCTGGGGGCCCCCCAAACAGTTCAAGCTAAACGACTGTCTCCTGTATCCAGAGGGCCTAGTTGAGTCCTATGGGGGCTCCACAGCTATTAGTCCATGGTTATGGGTTTCCACTAGTATGGCTGGTCGTCTCTGCACATTTTCCCATCATGATCTCCATGTCCCCTGCCCACAGAATCTCTCCTCTTTCTCATCGATTGGATTCCCAGAGCTTGACCTGTTTTGTTTTGATATTTTTTATTTTATTGGATTTTGTTTGTTTTGATTTTAAGGTTTTTTTTTAAGAGAGACTGAGAGAGAAAAAACATGAAGTTGGTGAGTAGGGAGGTGGTGAGGAGTTGGGATGATCTGGGAGAGAGGAAAGAATATAATCAAAATATAATCTATGAAAAAATTTAAAAATGAAAATAATAAAAATGAAAAATATAGTCAATATTAAAGTATAACCAATAGAGTTAAAATGTGCATTATATCTATGTCTAACAGAGTGGAGCTTCTTAAAGTTTTTCCACTAGGGATTCCCTTCCAACCTAGAAATTTTTATATAACCCTATGTATATAAATATGTAAAAATAGGCATTAGAAATTTAACACTTGTTGACAATATATTATTAGAAATTTATTTTTAAACAATTCTTTGACATACATGTGATTTTACTATTTGCTAAAGATGAAAGCAAGTTTGCATAGTAATGAGATGAACATGCTTGTTACATAAAGAATTAAATATTGACACTATAGGATGGAGAACGTCTTCAATATTTTTCAGAGTTTAATGATATTTTGATTCTGTAATTTTCAATGCTGAAAACTCCATTTTGCACAAATACATTGCACAAAAAAATGGCAGAAATATGTTTAAGGCTATTGCAGAAATTGTTGGAATATTTTTCCTAATCCAAAGCTAAAATTCACTAAACCATTTTTAATGAAAACTTAGCAACTCAAACAATAGTTTTCAAAATCAAGTATTCTAACATGATACCATGTAATGATACACTAATTTAATACTTCACTTGCTGTGGAAAATATTAAAAGTCTTCATTTTTGCAATTAAATGGTTTCTATAAGATCAAAAGTCCTGTGTGTGCAGTAAAAACCCTGCAGTTCATAATATACAGCAGTCTCAAATCAAAGTCATGGTGTTTTAGACAATATTGTGTGGTGTGATGGCACATCCAGTGCGAAATGCATGTGTTGGGCTAGGAAGATGGTTCAGCAGGTAAAGCGCTCAGCATGTGAATGTGAGGACTAGAGTTTGGGTCCTTAGAATCTCACATAAATGCTGTGTGAGATGGTGACCCACCTTTAGCTCCAACTTCAAAAGGCAGAGGCAGGGGATCCGCAGAGGGAACTGGCCAAGCAAACTAACAATACTGGGGAGCCCTGGGTTAGAGATGGGTTCAATGAGTAAGGTGGAAGATGATTGAGAATGGTTGTCCACATCAACCTTGGGTCTCCACATATACGCATAGGCATACACCCGCACGTATGCAAAAACTTGCATACATACATATGCACATTTCTCCAAATGAAGCTCAGTGCTTACCAATTGGCAGATCAGTAAGCTTCCAAAATTTGCCTGTCTCTGTCCATGCCCCCCCCAACTTCCTGACCTAGAGTACAAGATAACGTCTACCAGAATATTCATAACATCTTCATTTATAAGACTCTCAAATTGGAAAGAACTCAAATTGTGGTTAAGAGTGCCACTCATCAACAGACAACATCCCTAAACTATCAATATATGAGAAAGCATGGATGGATCCGGACAGAGGAAAATATCTAGTATTTTATTTGAGAAAAATATAGTCTATGAAAGTGGCATTAAGAGGAAAACCCACTTTGTTGTGTTGTGTTGGGGCCCACTAGGTTTCCTAGTAGCTGTACCCAGCAGGACTGCAAAGAGGTTGATTGGACCTGGGTAACAGGTGTTTGTAATATTCTACACTTGACTGTAACTAGCGAGGAGGAGGTCTTTTGCTCCACCCCTTGGCATTATTATAAACAGACCTTTTGATTAAAGCTCTGGGCCAGTGGATAAGGATCCAGACCCACCTGAGTCTATCCTGTGTTTCTCTCCCCTCTTTATTTCTAACTCAATCTCTTATCCTTCATTCCTCAAGAGTCCCTGGGGTAAATAAATGTGGGGGCTGGTCTGCCACAGTGTTGAGCATCAGAATAGTGACTGCTTGCTTCTATGGGGGAGATATTAACTGAAAGAGAAACAGGGAGCCTTTCCGGGGTAATGGGACTGTTTTACAGATTGAACCGGGTGGTGGTCACAAATGTACTCAAGTGATACTGGTATTCTCATATTTATTTGGCTAGGGTCCACAAATTATACCTAAACAGAGTACTATTAATAAAAGAATATAGTGGCCAGATGTGACATTACACACCGGTAATCCTGGAATTTTGGAAGCAGAGTCAAGAATCTCAGAGGTTGAAAGTCATACTTGCTACATAGTGAGTTTGAGGGCATCCTGGGTTACTTGAAACCCTGTCTCAAAAAGATAATAGCAACAACAGAAAACTGTGCATGGTGACTTATGACTGTAATCCCAGTACTGGATAAGTAGATGAAGGAGTATTGTCATGAGCCCGAGGGCTAGCCTGAACTTCATATCCTGTTTCACCACAACATATTTCTTTAGGTCCAATAGCAAGTGACAGAGCTGTCAATGGAGTACAGTTCCATTTCATTATTGAAAACCACGTATCTTTATGTGTGCTATATCAATGCATCACGAAAGTTAGAGGATAACTGCCTGGATGGTAACTTTTGGTTACTTTGGAAGCAGGATCAGAAAGGAACCAGTAGGGAGTGATGCTATTGTTTCAGTCATTTATAAAATGAATGTCTAATTTCAACTAGTCCAATTCTAATGTATATAATGACAAAAAAATATAGGTCATCTCAAACACCGAGATGTTACTCAGCTTTAAATGAAATCTAAAGATCTCTGAATCCAGCAGTCATAGTTCATTAGGGCAGCTATAACAAAATACCTTAGCCTGGATAACTTATAAGCAACAGGCATACACCACTTACAATTCTAGGGGTGAGAAGTTGAAGATCAAGGCCCCAGAAAATTCAGTGTCTAGTGGTGAGGGCTGCTTTCTGGTCCATAGACAACCTTCTCAGTATGTCCTCACATGATGGAAGGGATGAGTGGTTTCTAGTCTCTCAGATTCTTTCTCTTCTCCATCACCCTTCTCTCCCAGGTTTGTTTTATATGTATGAGTGTTTTACCTTCATGTATGTTTGCAAGCCATGTGCATGCTTGGTGCCTGTGGAGGACAGAGAGGATGTTAGATCCTCTAGAACTAGAGTTACAGATGGATGTGAAGCCACCATGTGGGTGCTGAGAATCAATCTCAGATCCTCTGCCAGAGCCCCAAATACTCTTAACTACTGAGGTATCTCTCCAGTCACACCTATGTCTGCCCTTCCTTCCTCCCTCCCTCCCTCTTTCCCTCCCTCCATCCCTTTCTTCCTCCCTCCCTCCCTCCCTTCCTTCCTTCCTTCCTTC
Organism: Peromyscus californicus insignis; assembly: GCF_007827085.1. NCBI lineage: Eukaryota > Metazoa > Chordata > Mammalia > Rodentia > Cricetidae > Peromyscus > Peromyscus californicus. The sequence goes on along the minus strand of NW_026294391.1, from coordinate 28,734,370 downwards.
CTTCCTTCCTTCCTTCCTTCCTTCCATTCTATCTTTTTTTTTATTTCTTTCTGACACAGTCTCACTATGTAGCTCTGGCTGACCTGGAGCTCACTAGGTAGGTAAGGGTGGCTTCAAGTTCACAGAGATCTGTCTGTCTGTCTCCTCAGTGCTGGGATTAAAGGCAATGCGCTGCCATGCCTGGCTTTCTCAGCTTTTTGAGACAAGTTCTACAAGTTTTCACTAAGTAGCACAGACTGGCCCTGACCTTGCCATCCTTCACCTTTAGCCTTTCCTGTGCTAGAATTACAGGTATGTGCCATTATATCTGTTGGCATCTCTCTCTCTCTCTCTCTCTCTCTCTCTCTCTCTCTCTCTCTCTCTCTCTCTCTCTCTCTCTCTCTCTCTGTGTGTGTGTGTGTGTGTGTGTGTGTGTGTGTGTGTGTGTGTGTGTGTGTGTTTTCAAGACAGGGTTTCTCTGTGTAGTTTTGGTGCCTGTCCTGAATCTTGCTCTGTATACCAGGCTGGCCTCGAACTCACAGATATCAGCCTGGATCTGCCTCCCAAGTGCTGGGATTAAAGGCATGCGCCACCACCACCCTGCTGGCATCTCTTTTTTAAGGGCACCAATCCCATTCATGAATGCTCTACCTTCATGATCTAACTATTCCCCAAAAGTCCCACCTCCTAATACCCATCACCTTGAAACCTAGGGTTTCAACACACGTGTGATGCATCAGCAATCTTTGATAAAAACACAGATTTGACCTCAGGGAGTTTGATGAAGTGGGACTAGCATTGTTAAAAAATAATGAAGATCCACAGACCTGCTAGATACCACTTGGCTCAGGCAGGTGGAAGCCACCCACAGGCCAACCTGGGTTTCAAGGTTTGGTCTGGTGCAAAGACATCCCCAGACTTGCCTGATGCCACTCAGCTCAGGAGGGTGGAAGCCACCTACAGGCCAACCTGGCTCCTCAATGCCTGGACTGGCTGAAGACATTCACAGGCCCACCAGGGCACTAGGCAGGAGGGTGCCATTATGACGAGCAAATGTGTGCTGGAGAAGTGAGAGAGAAAGAGAAGCAGAATGGTTCATTGTAGATGAATTTCTAAACAGTCTTATTAAATAAGAAACACAGAGCCAAATACAGGGGTGAAAGCTGTAGAGATCAGAGAAATATTGATAGCCACCAACTAACCTTACTTACCACACCGCCGTAGCTTCCCCTGAGAGAACCAGCTTCTTCCTGTCTAACCTGCATCTTTATTACCTTGCTGTTCTGCCTTCTCATTGGCTCTAAGCCCAGTCACCTCACTTTCTCGTCACTGCCTGTCTGTACACACCTCCAGGTCTCTATGGTTGGTACTGGGATTAAAGGTTCCTGTCACCACACTTGGCTGTGTCCTTGAACACACAGAGACTCTGCCTGCCATGTGATTGGATTAAGGGCATGGGCTACCGCCGCCTGACTTCTCTTTATGGCTGGCTATGACCTCTGATCTCCAGGCAAACTTTATTTATTAACATACAAATAAAATATCACTAAATTTCAGCACAAATAAAATATCACCACAGTTCATGTGCTGTGGAAAGAGGTAGAAAAGACAAGTGAAGACTGTGAGTAGCAGGATGATGTGGTTAGCCTGCTTGCCACTCTGGGCCATGGTGATGTCTGGGCCTAGGCTGCTGCCAAGGGCCATGTCTGGGTCCATGGTACTACCACAGCTGGGGTCTGTGTTGACATTAGTGGCCCATGTTGCCACCAAAGGCCACAGGATGCACAGTGTCTGGGCTGTCACCTGTGGCCATGCAAGTGATGGAGGGCCATGTCACTGCAGGGCCCTGACCAATCTGAGTGGCCTACTTTTATCCCTGGTGCCATGGTAACTTCCAGGACCAAGCTGCAGCTGAGGGCCATGTCTTGGTCTGTGACCCTACTTCAGCCAGAGTCTGAGTTGATGTCCTTGGCTCCTGTTACCACCAAAGGCCATAGGGATGCCCAGGGTCTGGTCTACCTCCTGAGGCCATTTTGGTGTACAAGAGCCATGCTGCAACTGTGCCATGCTGATCTGGTAGTCTGCGTTAACATCCAAGGCCCATGTTGTAACCAAAGGCTGCTCAGATGCCTGGGTCAATTCAACCACATGAGTCCATGCTGGTTTCCGCGGGCCATGCTGCCACTGGAACCATGCTGATCTGTGCTGTCACCCAGGGCCATGGTGACATCTAGACCTGAGCTGCAGCTAAGGGCCATGTCTGGATCTGTGGCCTCACTGCAGCCAGGGGTCCGTGTTGATGTTCATGGCGCCTGTTACCATCGAAGGTCATGTGGATGCCTGGGTCTGGTCAGCCACCTGAGATCATGTTGGTGTCCAAGAGTCATGCTGCTTCCAGGGCCATACTAATCCAGGTAACCTGAGCTGCCATAGGGGCCATGGTGTTGTTAACTGTTTTTTATTATTTACAGTGGCTGCCCTTAAGTAGTGGCTGTCCTAATCAGAGACTGCAACTCCAGTGCTACCAGCAGCAGTTAGACCTGAAAGTATTCCATTCCCTTAGGCACCAACTCTTTCAAAGCTATCAAGGAAAACTTTATCTAGATTTCTGTTTCTCCAAAGAACTCAGGATTCAAAGTTTGAAGTGGAATTCTGCTTACTCAGAGAGGCTGAATAGCAAGTATCTTTCTCCTTTTGCTGGCATCGTCTAAAAAAACCCAACCATTCTTCTGCTTAGTCCCTACTTAAGAGAACCCTAGCTGCAAGTGGTTCCTCTCTACTACTTCCTGTCAGCTACTTGCTGACTCAGCCTCCTGCTCCAGGTTAATTTTATTTAATCAAACAAATGTAACCCATTTTGCATTGTTAACAAAAGCAGTAGGAAAAAAATGCATGACACTTCAAAAATAATATTCCACAACATTTCCCCCTTTTTGCCTAAACAAATGAAAAGTTTTAACTTTAACATAGTAAGACTGTGTACAATTATCCCTCTATCAAGGTATCTCGTTCATTGCTCTTCCACTCTGTCCCTGTTCCAGCTCAACCATCCCATTCCCTATGTTCTCATCTCCCATCCCCTACCCTCAATTGGCCCCCTGAAAGGACCCAGCAGATGCCATAACAGGCTGCTCAGTCTTCTCTCAGAGATCAGGCCTCGATTTCAGTTTCCTAAGACTTGAGCAAGCAGTTTCTGGGAGGGTCATGAACAAAAGACATAGTCCTTGCAGTAGCTCCCTTTCTGAATGTACTCTGACCACTCAAGGTTTAGCCAATTGTTTACTGTCTGGGACCCCTCACCAACTTAGAGCTATGTGCATGAGAAAAGGACAAAGCCTGGGCCACTGCGTCAGCCCACACAGTCAATATGTGCTACACCAGCCAGCCTCCATGGCACCTCAAGGACAAAGCCGGGGACTTGTCTAGGCCTGCCCTAAAATGATAACTGTAACCCCTAACCAGTAAATTCAAAGGTTACACACCCTCACCCAATCATATGATGCCAAGGCTTGTACCACCCTGCTTGTGGTTTTTCCCTTTAAATACTCCTCACTCTGAGGGCTCAGGGCCATCGTCCTCCACCTGCTGCGTTGGAGTGTTGGACATGGACCAAGCCAGGGCTTGCTTGTTATCAATAAACCCCTGTGTATTTTGCATTGGTTATCAGCTCTGTGGTGGTCTTGCTCGGGGTCCTTGCAACGTCGGCACAACGCCCTCTCACCCCCAGTTTGCTCATGTAGATCTCATCTATTTCACCTTCCCAGGGCAATCCGTGCGTCCCCATTAGGATCCTTGTTAGCTAGCTTCTCTGGAGCTGTGGATTGTAGTCTGGTTATCCTTTGCTTTACACTAGTATGCACTTATGAGTGAGTACATACCATGTTTGTCCTTCTGAGTCTGGGTTACCTCACTCAGGATGATATTTTCTAGTTCTATCCATTTGCCTGCAAACCTCATGATGTCATTGTTTTTCTCTGCTGAGTAGTACTCCACTGTGTATATGTACCACATTTTCTTTATCCATTCTTCAGTTGAGGGGCATCTAGGTTGTTTCCAGGTTCTGGCTATTACAAATAATGCTGATATGAACATAGTTGAACATGTGTCCCTGTGGTATGATTGCGCATTTCTTGGGTATAAGCCCAAGAGTGGTATAGCTGGGTCTTGAGGGAGGTTGATTCCCAATTTTCTAAGAAACTGCCATACTGATTTCCAAAGTGGTTGTACAAGTTTGCACTCCCACCAGCAGTGGAGTAGAGTTCCCCTAGCTCCACATCCTCTCCAGCATAAGGTGTCTTCAGTGTTTTTGATCTTAGCCATTTGACAGGTGTAAGATGGTATCTCAGAGTCATTTTGATTTGCATGTCCCTGATGACTAAGGATGTTGAGCAATTCCTTAAATGTCTTTCAGTCATTTGAGATTCTTCTGTTGAGAATTCTCTGTTTACCTCTGTAGCTCATTTTTAATTGGATTGTTTGGTGTTGTGATGACTAGTTTCTTGAGTTCTTTATATATTTTAGAGATCAGCCCTCTGTCAGATGTGGTGTTGGTGAAGATCTTTTCCCATTTTGTAAGCTATTGTTTTGTCTTATTTACTATGTCCTTTTCCTTACAGAAGCTTCTCAGTTACAGGAGGTCCCATTTATTAATTGTTGCTCTCAGTGTCTGTGCTACTGGTGTTATATTTAGGAAGTGGTCTCCTGTGCCAATGCATTCAAGGCTACTTCCTGGAGATAGGGAGAAACCTGGTGGTAAGGAAATTCCCAGGAATCCGCAAGGATGACCCCAGCTTAGACTATTAGCAATAGTGGAGAAGGTGCCTGAGCTATCTTACCCCAATAATCAGATTGGTGAATACCCCAGCTGTCATCATAGAGCTTTTATCCAGTAACCAATGGAAGCAGATGCAGAGATCCACAGCCAAGCACCAGACCAAACTCCAGTAGTCAAGTCAAAGAGAGAGAAGAGGGATTCTATGAGCAAGGGGCATCAAGATCATGATGGGAAACCTACAGAGACAACCAAACCAAGCTAGTGGAAACTTACGAACTTTAGACCAACAGCTGTGGAGCCTCCATGGGACTGGAATAGGCCCTCTTCATAAGCAAGACAGTTGCATAGCTTAGTCTGCTTAAGGGGCCCCCTGGCCGTAAGATCAGGATCCATCCCTGGTGCATGAGCTGGCTTTTTGGAGCCCACTACCTATGGTGGGACACCTTGCACAGCCTTGATGCAGGGGGAGGAGCTTGGACCTGCCTCAACTGAATATACCAGGCTCTGCTGACTCCCCATGGGAGGTATTACCATTTTGGGGGAGTGAGTGGGGGGTGGATTGGGAAGGAAGGCTGATGGGGGGCAGGAGGAGGGAAGAGGGGGGATCTGTGGTTGGTATATAAAATGAATAAAAATTTCTTAATTAAAAAAGAACAATTATCAAGTAAGGATTACATTCACAATGTACTGAATTCTAATTCATTTGTGTCTGGTAAATGGAAAGAAAATACTCCATAATCTATCCTATCTTAGTGAATCTAAAATTTTATACCTAATTTACTTTCTGTCATATCTAAGGAAAACTGCAACTGTAACTATCTATTCTTCAATTCCATCAAAGGCTTCCAAAGGATATATTATTTGAGTAAACAGAAAGTGCATTGCAAACAACTTCCAAAACTCCAGAAATGACAGAGACATCTGACTGTCTGGACAGTCACCCAAAGTTCCTCTTCAACATTGGGATATCTATCTTCATCCTATAGGCCTAGAATATCTGGAAGATATTTAAGTCAAGCAGGAAATCTGAAAGACTGTTATACCTATATTGGCAAAGTTTGTCAGTCACTTTCCTCTGTGTCCTGCAGAACATGTGGCAGTTTCTTCTGTGAAGCAGAAACCCTGAAGGACCATCCCACCTTGTTTTGGCGAAGTTTAGCAGTCACTTCCCTGTGAGTCCTGCATGTCCAGTTTATACAACAAACTGTCAAGCACTCCAGGAAAGAGAAGTTTCTTGCCCAAATGGCTAGCCTTGCCACATTGAAAGCAAACTCCATAATGAGTTTCTTTGGTGCCCATCGTCTCTGAAGTAAATTGGTGCTGCCAGGAGCAGTTGTGTCTCATTGTGATGAAAAAAATCTCAAGTTAACAAAACTTTTTAAATGCCATATTCTATAGGTATTTGAAGTATTTGAAGACCATATATCTAAAAATATATCTCTATATGATCCTGAAAGCTTACCTAACATATCTACAAATTTGATTGTTATGACTAACTACTAACCTATGTTTCTTCATTATCCTAAATAGTTTATAGTAATAACTTTTATAAATTAGAATTTTACCTTACATTTTTAAATAAACTTCATAGGTACAACACCTTAAACAAAAATAGAAACATATATACAATATGTTGTAACAAAAAATACCTTAAATTTGTATTAATATACAAAAGTCTTTTAAACAAGAGTAGAAATATATATACAGTGTGTTGTAATAAAAGTTACCTTAAATTTGTATCAATATACAAAAGTCCTTACAAATACAACATATCTGAGATGAATAGTTGTCCCTTAGTTTATAGTAGATTCAATAATCTACTCTGTTATTTAAAGTAGATTCAAGCTGGACAGTGGTGGCTCACACCTTTAATCCCAGCACTCGGGAGGCAGAGCCAGGTAGATCTCTGTAAGTTCGAGGCCAGCCTGGTCTACAGAGTGAGATCCAGGAGAGGCACCAAAACTACACAGAGAAACCCTGTCTCGAAATAAATAAATAAATAAATACATAAATACATAAATTAGATTCAATAGTCTATCCTTCTATCTTATCATTCCTGTATATACCCTCTCTTTCTTTTTCTTAACCTTCTCCCTTTGCTGGCTCATCCAAAACACCCAAGGGTCCTTCTGCTTAGTCCCCACTTAACTAGCTACACTTAGTTCCTCCCTACCATTTCCTGTCAGCTACTTGCTGACTCAGCCTCCTGCTTGCAGGTTCATTTTATTTCATCAAACAAATATAGCCCATTTGCATGGTTAACAAAAGCAGTAGGAAAAAATGCAACATACTTTAAAATAATATTCCACAACACCATGGTGATATCCAGGCCTGAGCTCCTTCTGAGGGCCATATCTGGGTCCATGGTCCTACTGCAGCTAGGGTCTGTGTTGATGTCTATGGCCTATGTTACTACAGGGTCCATAAAAAACCATGCCTGGTGAAATTGGAGGGCCAGGCTGAACAGGCCCTGCCCTTTACAGGCCCTGTCCCCCCTCACTGGATACTGTATCAGGACAGCTGGCCTCAATTCTCACAGGAGAGCTGGCCCCAATGACTAGGGCACTGGAGATGCTGGCCCCTGCACTGGGAAATGATGGCCTCGCCTCTTACTCCAGGCTGGCTCCACCCCTCATCTGAGGGGGATGGCCCCAGGGGCCAGGTCTGACAAACTCAACACATACAGGGCCTTGAGTTGGCCCATCTAACCCATCTATGACCTACTGGAGCATGTGAAGAGATTGATCTGGTACCATACCCTCAGGATCTCCATTATTTGGGTCCAGTTATGATGATGTACCAGAAACCAGAGGCTTTGAACCAGACCAATGACTCGTTGCAGTGAGCATTTGGAATAAAGCTGATAGGACAAAAGGGTACACTGTGTGACACACTGTGTGACACACTGTGGTTCCCAATGCCACTAAGATGAATGAAGAGGTGTTGGAGAGGTGGGAAAGATGGAGGAACAAAGTGGTTTGTGTTTGGTTGGTCTGGTTTAGTTTGAATTTTTAAATTTTTCTTTTGAAGGGGATGCTGCAAGAGTGAAGGGCAGATGTGGAGGGACTGGAAAATGAACAGAATTGGGGTGAGTAAAGTGAAACTCCCAAAGAATGAATAAATTATGTTAAAAAATAAAAGAAAAGCATAGAACACAACAGCATAGAATAGTAAGAAGAGAAAACAGCAGTGGGGAAATTGGTTTGGAAAATGTGTCTATTTTATATTTATACAGTATGTAGAAACTGGATCCCATGTTAAATGCAGTTTGTGTGTGTGTGTGTGTGTGTGTGTGTGTGTGTGTGTGTGTGTGTGTGTGTGTGTGCTGATGTCAAAAAAATACTTTCTTGATTACTTCTCCACTTTATATTTTAATTGAAGTTTTTTTCATACAATATATTCTGGTCACGGTTTCCTCTCCCCCAACTCCACTCAGATCCTCTCTACCTCCCCATCTACCCAACTCCATGCCCTTCCTTTCTCTCTTTTTAGAAAACAATCAAATGGGGAAAGAATCTTTTGAGACAGGATCTCTTACTGAAGCTTCAGCTCACCATTTTGGCTAGACTGGGTGACCAGTAAGATCTCACACTCCAACAGCCTCTGCCGACAAGTGCCAAGCTTTTATGTGGGTTCTGAGGCATTGAACTCAGGTCCTCTTACCTTAAGAAACACTTTTACCCACTGGACAATTTCCCCAGCCTCCACAAAATGGACTTCTTATTTGAATCAGTGACGAGTATTTCAAAGGCACTGATTGCAGTAGCTTGAGCACTTCTGGGCTATGCTCGATGTGTTGACACGTGCACCGTGACTGGGGTTTGTAATCCGGAGACAACTGGGGCTGACCACTGCAGTGGCAAGTGTTTTTCCTCTGACTGCAGAGAGTGTATGAGTCTTCCTTCCATCAGCCACAGTGATTCATTCAGGGTGAACTTGTGCATCCAGACAGGGCTTGGAAAGGGAGGTCTGAAACCTCTAAAGGTTCTATTTAGGGGAGTGAACTTCCCTGATTGCTTATTCCTAGTCATCTGATCCTTGGAGTTCCTTGCTTTTTAAATTACTGAGAGCCTGTGACCTTTCTTTCTTTCTTTCTTTCTTTCTTTCTTTCTTTCTTTCTTTCTTTCTTTCTCTCTCTCTCTCTCTCTCTCTCTCTCTCTCTCTCTCTCTCTCTCTCTCTCTCTCTCTCTCTTTTTCTTTCTTTCTTTTTTAAAGTCAAAGTTATTTCAGATATCTACTTAAAGGAAATTCCACCTTTCAAGATAGAGGCAAGGGCAGGTTTCCTTTTCCCTATGTGTGTAAACATGAATACACACACACACACACACACACATACACACACACACACACACACACACACACACACACACACACACACACACACCTATAATTACTCCTCTATATACTCCGTGCTTAACTGAGATATCCATTCCAGATAATTACAGCTTTCCACTCTCATTTCAACAGGACAATTCAACCCAACCCCAGGAAACAACTGTGACTTTACATCTGTACCATACCCCATTTCCGAAGTATGTTGGCACTTTGGAAACGCTGCTGCTTAAACACTACCTAAGTGTTTGTAAGGAGATTTCTTAAGAGTAAAGTCCCTTGAAATACATTTTACATCTTAGAGGATATCACTTCGCTTCATTAGCCCTTGTGTTTTCAACCTAATTGTTGGTTTACTTAAGTGACAGATAATGTCTGTGGAAGGAAGAAATAATGTAAAGACATTTTTGCAGTACAGGACTGATACTAGGCTCCATGAATAACTAACTATGTTGTTAAGTTTAAGCATCTGACTGAAAGCATGAGCGTAAAAAGAAAATCTATATTAATTTAGTTACCCAACAGTGATAGGTTCTCCACCTGGGCCTAGCACCTCCTCAGGTCAGGTTGATTGTCACATCCAGTCAGAGGGGATGACAGTCAAGCTTTATTGTAACAGGTGAATACGTCTTGCCTGGAAGACTGACTTTCTGGTTCAGATGGTTCACAGTTGGGCAAGGTCAATGATGTCTTTTCTCCCCAGCCAGCCCCCATAGTACCCTCTGGAGTTATGAACACTAGCTAGCATGGGGGATCTGGCGCTCTGAATGCTAGCCATCATGGAGGATGCTTCCAGTTCAGTTGCAGCTTGCTTTTCCTCTACTTTGCATTTGAGGTGTATGGTGTCTTCTGCAAATAGAGTCTTATGCTCCAGATCAGCAGGATGACCAAGGAGAGTCACAAAAGCTTGTATTATTTGGGGCTGTGCTCTGAGACCTCCCTTCCCAACTCTTTTTTAAAAATTTTTTATTATTAAAAATTTTTCTATTCATTTTACATACCACCCACAGATCCCCCCTCCTCCCTTCTCCCACCCCCCAGCCTCTCCCCCAACCCTCCCCCCATTCCCACCTCCTCTAAGGCAAGGTCTCCCATGGGGAGTCAGCACAGCTTGGTACATTCAGTTGAGGCAGGTCCAAGCCCCTCCTCCCTGCACCAAGGCTGCGCAAAGTGTCCCACCATAGGCACTAGGCTCCAAAAAGCCTGCTCATGCACCAGGGATGGATCCCGATCCCCCTGCCTGGGGGCCGCCCAAACAGTTCAAGCTGAACAACTATCTTGAGTATCCAGAGGGCCTAGTCCAGTCCCATGGGGGCTCCACTGCTATTGGTCCACAGTTCATGGGCTTCCACTAGTTTGGCTGGTCATCTCTGTACACTTTCCCATCATGATCTCAATGTCCCTTGTTCATAGAATCCCTCCTCTCTCTCTCATCAATTGGACTCCTGGAGCTCAGCCTAGCCCCTGGCCGTGGATCTCTTCATCTGCTTCCAACAGTAACTGGATGAAGGCTCTATGATGACAGGGTATTCACTAATCTGGTTATCAGAGTAGACCAGTTCGGTCACCCACATTTGTAAAAGAAACATTATTAAAGCTTCAATCACACATCAAACCCCATACAGTAGTAGTGGGAGACTTCAACATCACACTGTCACCAATGGACAGGTCTGCCAGACAGAAACTTAACAGAGAAATAAGGGAACCAACTCTTGTGCAAGTGTCTCATATCTGCAACTGTAGACTATGTTCAGTAACCTACTGCTTCTAGAAGCAGTACTATCCAGCCATTCCGGAGACTGCCCTTCAATCCGTCTTTTGTGTATTTTATTTGGGTTACAAGATAGCAGACCTCCAAATGGCTTCTTTCTACTCCCTTTGTCCTGGTTAATTCTCTCCATCTCTGTTCACCATCTCCTCCATTCCTGTACCCTCAGCTCCCCAATCTGTTCTTTTCTATTTCTCTCCCTACCCAAACATTTCCATACCTAGTATTTCCCCTCCTTACTTTCCTTTTTATCTATGTTTTACTATTTCTCTCCTTTAAGCTACCCACCTGTTGTCCCCTTCTAGGTTTCTGGATTCCACAGGTACTCCATGTTAAACAAACAGAAGTAAAGAGTAAAAATCGGGATCTACATATATGAGAGAGAGCATGTAATATTTTTCCTTCTAAGCCTGGGTTACCTCTTTTAGCATAATTTTTCTATTTTCCCCCACTTCTCTACACATTTCAGTTTCATTTATAGCTGAATAAAACTCCATCTTGTATATGAATCACGTTATTTTCATTATTCATTAATCAGCTGATGGACATCTAGATTGATTCCCTTTCCTTGATTTATTGAGAATATCACAGCAATGAACTTAGATGTGTAGGTACTTCTGTAATATGATATAGTCCTTTGAGAATGTGCCCCGATGAAAAGGTAAGGGAATGGAATGCTTGTTCTGTGTCCTTGCCCAGGGGCAGATTTGGCAAGGTGCGGTCTGGGTTTGGGGCTAGGACCTTGAAGAAGTTAAGGTTACCATTCCTGGGAATCTGCCTTTTCCTCTCTGAAGAGACTAGTGTTGTCAGTCTTAAGGCTGCTGTGTACTCAGTTTGTGAAGCACTTGAGATATCCTTTGTTCCTTTGTGCAACATTGCTTGATCAGCTTCCTGCTGATTTCGTCCCATTGCATTATAGCTTTCTGCTGACTGTCCCATTTTACATCTGCAAACTGTACACAAGATGCTGTACTTCTTAATAAATTCACCTGGCAGAAGCCATCTGGTTATGCAAGACCCCCCGGGCCCAGATTTCTTTCTATCCTCTTTATTTTCTTATTCCCAGTCTTCCCCCTTGACACCTCACCACTATTTGCAACTCTTACTCCTTCTGGTTCAAGTCAATTTGATGGTTTTATTTGTAGCATATTTGAGAACCCTTCAGAATGATTTTCAAAGTGGTTGTACTAGTTTATACCAACATATAAGGGTTCTGTTTTCAGCACATCCACCCCAGCATGTGTGTTATTGGTGTTCTTGATGATGACCACTCTGACTGGGGCAAGATGGAATCTTACAGTAGTTTTAATTTCGATTAGCCTGATGGTTAAGGATATCTAACACTTCAAAGCATTCACTAGCCATTTGTTCTTTTTGTTTTTCTCCAAAAATTTTGCCAAGTTCTCTAAAAACAGTAGTCCATTTTAAAAAACATTGGGTTGTTTTAGAGGCTAGCAGAATCCTCATGAAAGAGACCAGAGAAACTTCTTCCAGCAACCCGATGGGAGCATGTCTTAGTTAGGGGTTCTATTGCTGTGAAGAGATACTATGACCATGGTAACTCTTATAAAGGAAAACATTTAATTGAGTTTGTGGCTCATTTACACTTCAGAGGTTCAGTCCATTACCATCGTGGTGGGATATGATGGTGTGTAGGCAAACATGGTTCTGGAGCTGAGAGTCCTACATCTTGATTAGCAAGCAACAGGAAGTGGTCTGGGATACTGGGCATGCTTGAGCATATCTGAGACCTCAAAGCCCACCCCCACAGTGACACACTTCCTCCAACAGTACTACACCTACTCCAACAAGGCCACAACTCCTAATAGTGCCATTCCCTATGAGCTTATGGGGGCCAATTATATTCACACTACCACAGAGCAGACGCAGAGTCCCATAGCCAAACATTAGGCAAAGCTCAGGGAGTCCTATGGAGGAGGGAGAGGAAGGATTGCAGGAACCAGAGGGATCAGAGACACCAAGAAAACATGACCCACAGAATCAATTCACTGGGACTCATGGGGGCTCCCAGAGATCAGGGAGCCTATAGGAGTCTGACCTAGGTCTTCTGCATATATGTTATAGCTGAATAGCTTGGTGTTCTTGTGGGATTCCTAACAGAGGGAGAGGGGTGGTGGTGTCTCTGACTCTTTTGCCTATTTATGGGACCCTTTTCCTCCTACTGGGTTGCCTCGTCCAGCCTTGATGTGATAGTATGGGCCTCATCTTACTGTAGCATATTATGCCACATCTGGTTGATGTCCCTGGGAGGTCTGCTCTTTTCTAAGGGTAGATGGATGGGGCATGAATCTGGGGAAAGGGAGATGTAGGAGACTGGGGGAAGGGAGGGGAAACTGTGGTTGGAATGTAATATATGAGAGAAGAATAATAAAAAAATTTAAGGGTTGTTTGTTGGTGTGCTGATTATTTGTTTGTTGTTTTGTTTTGTGTTTTGACAAGTGAACACAAATGATGTTCATGTGGAAACAGAAATCTTCAGTTGAGAAAATGCCTCCATTAGATTAGCCTGTAGGCAAGTCTTTGGGGACATTTTCGTGATTAAAGATTGAAGTTGGAGGGAAGGCATAGCACCCTGTGGGTGGTGCCAAGCATGTGGTCCTAAATTGTATAAGAAAGCAGGTTGATAAAGCCATGGAGAGCGAGCCAGTAAGCAACACCCCCCATGGCACCTGCTTCAGTTCCTGTCTCCAGGTTCCTGCCTCAACTTCCTGCTCTGACTTCTCTTCATGAACTGCAAGCTGAAATAAAGCCTTTCCTCCCCAACTTCCTTTTAGCTATGGTGTTTTACCACAGCAATAGAAAGCAAAGTAAGACAACTGATGTTTAATTTTTTTGTATATTCAGAATACTAATCCTCTGTCAGATGTAGAGCTGGCAAAGATTTCTTCTCACTCTGTAGGCTACCTCTTCACTAGAATGACAGGTTTTTTTTAAATGCTGTATAGAAGCTTTTCAGTTCCATGTGACCTCATTTGTCAATCATTAGCTTATTTCCAATACTATTGGAGGAGTCCTGTTCAGAAAGTCATTACTTATATCTATGCATTGAAGTGTACTTCCTACTTTTTCTTTTATGAGTTTCAGGAGGGTATTTGGTCTTATACTGATTTTTTTTTCCTGAGACAGGGTTTCTTTTTCTGTGTAACAGTCCTGCCTGTCGTGGAACTTGCTCTATAGACCAGGCTGGTCTTGAAATCACAGAGATCTGCCTGCTTCTGCCTCCCCAGAGTGCCATCCAGCCATATTGAGGTTCTTGATCTGTTTGGAGCTGAATTTTCTGTGAGAGACAGGGATCTTATTTTGTTCTTCTGCTTGTTGATATCAAGGTTTCCAAGTATCATTTGGTAAAGCCACTGTCATTTCTCCAATGTATTTTTGGGCATCTTTGTAGAAAACCTGGTAATTGTATTTGTGTGGGCTTATATTTGGGTTCTTTATTCTATTTCATTGATCTATGGGCTGTTTTGTGACAGTATCATGCTAGTTTTTTTACTACTATTCTGTAGTATAATTTCAAACCAGATGTGGTGATACATCCTATGTTATTCTTTCTATTGAGAATTGCTGGGCTATCTTTGGTCTTATTCACTTTCATATAAAATTTAACATTGTTTTTCTGTGTTTGTGAATAATGGACCTGGAATTTTTTGTTGGGATTGTGTTGAATTTGTAGATTGCTTTTGGTAGGATGGACATTTTTATAATATTATTTTTTCCAGTCCATGAGTTTAGAAGGTGTTGGAACAAATATAATTAATTTAAAAAGGAAAAACCTCTAAAGAATCAGGACAGAAAGAACATGTTATAAACAGAGACTTCTCACATTCATAAACTTTGCATGATGTTCTGTTTACAGATCTTCAATATTTATCCCACTGTGATTTCAACAAAAACATTTCCTAATCTAGCTTACAAAACTAAAAATATGGGATGCAGAGATGATCATAATACATTGTATAAGTGTATGACATTCACAAAGAATAATGATTAAAAATCTGTTACCAATTGGCAAGCTATAGGCCTGAGAATCCAAGTGTACACACACACACACACACACACACACACACACACACACACACACACACACACACACACTTACCAGCTTGCCAATTGTAGTTGGAAGTTTTCCTGTGTCCCACCCAGTCCTAAAACTGCTCAGACCCAAATAAACACATAGAGGCTTATATTATTTTCAAACCATATGGCCTAATGGCTCAGGCTTCTTGCTAGCTAGCTCTAACATCTTAAATTAACCCATTTCTATAAATCTATACCTTGCCATGTGGCTTGTACTGGTACTTTACATCTTGTTTCTCCTGGCGGTGGCTAGCAGTGTCTGCCCCACTCTCCTTTCTTCTCTCACTATCTCTCATGGATTTTCCCACCTGGCTCCATCCTACCCTGCCATAGGCCAATGCAACTTTGTTTATTAGCCAATGGTAGTAACACATATTCACAGCATACAAAAAGACATCCCACAGCAGTCAATCATGAAGCAGGCAGGAACTCTAGTAGAATGATGATCTCATAAATAAAGCAACAAGTTTCATACCTAGGAAGGTCTCAGCTATGGTACAGTTGCAAGAAAGGCTTTATCTCAAATCCTAGGGACTCTGAAAAGGGCAGCTGAGTCCTACCCCTCACCCCTGTCATGTAGATGTGACCTTGTATCGGGCAGCTTTTTTAGCTAAGGGCAATTGGTAGAGTTCTATCAGCTCTCACAGAAGCTTCTGGGTGAGTTTTGGGCTTTAAGGAGAGATCTTGGTAGCAAACTACAGCATCTAATCCAAAATTTTCTTTATGTCATGTTAATTTGTCTGTTGTCACATTCTTATAAACATATTATTTTGAAAGGTTACAGCTTTGCCTTCTGGGGAATGATACTGAGGTTTGGACCAGTCATACACATTCTAGGTTAAGCTATATCTACAACCTTTGTTTTACTTTTTTTTGGGGGCGGGGGGCGGGTCATGACAGGGTTTCTCTCTGTAACAGCCATAGCTGTCGTGGAACTTGCTCTGTAGACCAGGCTGACCTCGAACTCACAGAGATTTGCCTGCCTCTGCCTCCTGAGTGCTGGGATTAAAGGTGTGCACCACCATGCCCAACTTGTTTTACTTTTTTTATTTTGAAACATGGCCTTATTAAGTCAGCCAGGCTGGCCTTAAACTTTACTTCAGGCAGACCTTAATTTTTGATCTTCTTGCTTTAGCCTTCTGAGTAGCTGAGATCTCAGGCCTGTACCACTAGGGCTGGCCAGTTTTGCCATATTTTTTATTTCAAGCCCCCATGTATATTTATATTAATGTAAAATCACAGTTCTAACATGTATATACTATACTTTGTTAGTTGTCATGATCTTTAAATAAAGGAACTTGCAATATGGTACATATTGATATGTTGTGTGTCAAAACTGTGTCACTATCATGTGCCAGTTGTATGTGTGTATACTTTCTTTCCATTTTCTTCTTTTTTTGTGGGTTTATATGTGCATGCACACAGGTGTGTGTGTGTGTGTGTGTATGTGTGTGTGTGTGTGTGTGTGTGTGTGTGTGTGTGTGTATTTGGCTATATATGTATATGCATGAATTGGAGGCTAGGGGACAACTCTGTACTGGGAAGTGAACCCCAATCCTCTGTAAGAGCAGTAGGTGATGTTAACTACTGAGCCATTTTTTCCAGCCCTTCTTATTCTGTTTTAAAATTTATTTCTAAATGACAAAATTATACAAATTGATGGAGGTATAATTCAATGTTTTGATACATAGGCATACTGCAGAATGAGAGTAATCAGCATATTTATTATCTCAAAAAAAGGTCACTTCTTTGTGATGAAACACTTAAAACCTTCTTCTAGCAATTTTGAAATGTGCAGTACATCATTGGTAATTAGAGTCATCCTACCATGCAGTGTAATACAAGAGCTTATTCTCCTTTTCTAGTTGCAAGTGTGCACATGTGGATCAGCCTCTCTCTCCCCTCCTTCAGCCTCTTCTCAGCTTCTGGTAAGTATTACTCTACTTTCTGCTTTTATGAGATCTAGTTTTTTAGATTCTATTATGATTGAAATCATGCAACATTTGTCTCTCTGTGTCTGGCTTATTTCATTTATCATAATGTGTTCCAAGTTTAAATATGTTGTCACAAATGACAGGATTACATCCTCTTTATGGCTGGATATTATTGCATTGTGTATATGAACAATATTTACTTTATCCACACATCAGTTTATGGACACTTGATTATAGTAATATAGTTGAGTTGGATCTATTTGGTGACCTTTGATCTTCCTGTACCTGTATATTTGTGTCTTTTTCTAGGTTTGGGAAGTTTTGTGGTATTATCTCTTCAAATAAGCTTTCTACAACATTTTTATTAAGCCGTTCCTGAAACCTCCAGACCTGAATATTTGCTCATTTGGTTCTACAGTTCCTGTAAGTATTCTTTATTTGTTCTCTTTTTCTTTTCTTCTCTGTCTCTGCCTAATGCTGGGTCTTGCCATGGTCCTGGGCTCCAAGGCACATCTTGTGTCTATTTCTTTCTCCTTCTCTCAAGTGGACAATAACTCTTTGTGCTGTGCTGCCTTGGTTTGGGAAAATGGTGAATGGGTAGGCCTCGTGACTACCATAATCTCAGTGATACTGCACCACAGTTTAATTCTACAATGATGTACATAGCCCAGCAA
Source organism: Peromyscus californicus insignis (assembly GCF_007827085.1). Lineage (NCBI taxonomy): Eukaryota > Metazoa > Chordata > Mammalia > Rodentia > Cricetidae > Peromyscus > Peromyscus californicus. Next base: position 28,716,811 of record NW_026294391.1, on the reverse strand, counting down.
GAGACAGGCTGTCTTAGGGTTTCTATTGCTGTGAAGAGACACCATGCCCATGACAACTCTTATAAAGAAAACATTTAATTGGGGTATCTCACTTGCAGTTTCAGAGGTTTAGTCCATTATCATCATGATGGGGAGCATGGTGGAGTGCAGGTGGATACGGTGCTGGAGGAGTAGCTGAGAGTCCTACATCTTGAAGGCAACAGGAAGTCAACTGAGCATAGGAAACCTCAAAGCCTGCCCCCACAGTGACACACTCCTCCAACAAGGCCATACCCACTCCAACAATGCCACACCTCCTAATAGTGCCACTCCCTATGAGTTATGGGGGCCAATTACATTCAAACTACCACACATGCCAAGGCCCACACTTCTACAGTCCTTTAGGCTGCTGAGGTTTGTTTATGGCATGAGCTTCATTGTCAGTGGTTGGCTGATAACGAAGGGATTTATGATACAATTCTGCCTGATTAGGGCTGGAGTCTTTGCCTGGTGTGAAGACTGGTCCAGAGGCTTCATCCATAGGCACAGGCCTTGGGCTGATGTCTTATCTCACTGTTGTGGGCCTGGTGCTGAGTGCCAGGGAAGGGTCCTGTGTTTACTTCCATCTATTTTCCCCCTGGAGCGTCTTTCTCCACACAGTGCTGTCCAGGGGTAGAGGTGACAGAAGTCTAGTGGAGGCAGCCCCCTGGCTGCCAACATTGATGCTAACCTTGGTCATACCTGAAGCTCATTGTAGCACCATCTGAACTCCAGTTTCACGGGATCCAGCGCCCTCTGCTGGCCACTGAGGGCACTGCAGGCATGTAGCATCCATATAGACATGCAGATAAAATACTCATACATAAGGATAAATCATTCAGAAAAATTTCTTTTTTGAAAATATTTGATCTAGAATCCCTTTTTTACCTCTAGACAAGATGACTCCTAAATATGTAATGTGAAAGTTGGGAGAAGTGAAGGATTAAAATGAGAGGTTTGTCATGCTAGGCATATCTGGCATAAGACCTTGCTGGGCTCCTGTATCCTTGCTGCAACTAAGAAAAAATACTGGGTCCTTTCTGCCCAGACAAGCCATTTTCTACAATTAGTATGAGCTAGAACAAGGGAGGGTCCACTCCACTTGTTATTTTAAGTGCTTTCCTTCTTTCTTTATTATAAATTTTTGGTTGAAAAAATTCATAAAACATATTCTGATCATATCTTCCCCTCCTCCAGCTCCTCCCAGACCATCCCCACCTCTCCACCCACTGAACTCCATACCCTCTCTCTTTTTAAAAAAAAATAGGCAAAGAAACAACCAAATAAGAGTTTAAGAAAACAATGAAAATAACAAGAAACACACACACACACACACACACACACACACACACACACACACACACACACACCAACCCCATAAAAACACAATACCAGAAACCATAGTATATAATAAAAGGCTAGTAAGACAAAAAGTGCCCAAACAAAGCAATATGAGACAAAAGTCTACAAAAAAATACCATTGAGTTCATTTGTGTTGAACCTGCACATGCTGCCACAGTCTCTGAGTTCATATATACATCAGTCCTGCTGTGTCTGGAAGACACTGTTTCCTTAGAGTCATCCATTCCCTCTGGCTCTTACCATCAGTAAGTAGCTTTCTGAGCCCTGAGTGGATGAGGCTTATCTGTTTGGTGCTCTGTGTGCTTCCTGTAACTTGATAGGTTGGGAAATTTTTCTTCTATGATTTTTTTTTTTGGTTTTTCGAGACAGGGTTTCTCTGTGTAGCTTTGCGCCTTTTCCTGGAACTCACTTGGTAGCTCAGGCTGGCCTCGAACTCACAGAGATCCGCCTGGCTCTGCCTCCCGAGTGCTGGGATTAAAGGCGTGCGCCACCACCGCCCGGCTTCTTCTATGATTTTGTTAAAAATATTCTCTGTGTCTTTGCCCTAGGTTTCTTCTCCTTATTGTATCCCTATTATTTATAGATTTTTGTCTTTTCATAATGTCTCATAATTCCTGGATATTTTGTATCTGGATTTTTTTTCATTTTCTTTGACTGAGGTATCCATTTCTTCTACGATGTCTTCAACACCTGAGTTTCCCTCTTCTGTCTCACACTTTGTTTATGAAGCCTACTTCTGAGGTTTTTATTTGACTTCCTAAATTTTTCATTTCCAGTTTTATCTCAGTTTGGGTTTTCTTTAGTGATTCTGTTTCTACTTTCATGTCTTGAATGGTTTTCATTATTTCATTCAACTGTTTCTTTGTGTTTTCATAGAGTTCATTAAGAGATATATTGATATTTTCTTTAAGGTCCTTGAACATATTCATAATGGCTAATTTGACAATCTTGTTTTAAGCTTCAGCTACATTGCATTTCTCAGGGCCTAGTGTAGTAGGGTGAACTGGGTTCTGGGGAAGGCATATTGTCTTGGCTGTTCATATTTGTGTTTTTGTGCTTGTGTCTAGACATCTAGAGTACGGTATTTGTGCGGATTCTGGGTTTTCATATCTGTTCTTTTTTTTTTTTTTTTTTTTTGCTGGTGGATGTTTCATTCCCTGGTTTATGTTGCCCTTTCAGAATCTTAGGAAAATGTGGTGGCTCTGGGTTGCTCAGTAGAGAGTGCTTCTGCAGGTTGATAGGTGTCAGAGTGGGCTAGGAGAAAAGGCTAAGAAGGGCTGTGGAAAAGAGCTAGGGGGCTACTGTCAACAACAAGAGGCAAGGTTCCCAGGGAGTGGAGGTGCGGTGGGAGGAAGGGTTTCTGCAAGTACACTGCAGTGGGACAAAGAATATGTCTAGAGAGATGGGGATGAAAGGGCAGGGGGATCCTGGGTCTGTACCAAGAGGTGGAGTCTCTAGTTAATGGAGTTGAGATTTGAAGAGGGGTAACTCCAAGTGTGGTGCTACTGGGCTGCCAGTGAAACTGGAGAGATCATGATGGAGGACAGAAAGGATAGTGAGACTCACCTGAGTCCCAGCCCTGTGTGGCCAGCGGGGGGTTCCTGGTAGAAAGTGTTTCTAAGTATCAGTGACAGACACAAAGGAAAGGCTCACTGTTATATTTTTAAAAGAATTAAAAATATTTTATGTTTAGTGTGTGTGTGTGTGTGTGTGTGTGTGTGTGTGTGTGTGTGTGTTCTTTGTGTGTGCATGTGGGGGAAAGGACTTGGTGGGTTCTCTCTTTCTATCATGTGGGTTCAGAGAATGAAACTCAGGCCATCAGGCTGGGTAGAAAGCACCTTATTCACTGAGTTATCTTGTCAACCCCACCCCTTGCTACATTTTAAAGGAATAAATAGTTGTATTGTGAATATTTAAGGAACAAAATATGTTATAATATGTATGCATGCATATATATTTCATATGTAAGTATATATACAGATTATCCATCATCTCATTATTTTCTCCATGCCTTATTGTAGTTTCTAATGTGCATGTTATTTATTTAGATGAAAGGTTATTATCCAAAAGAGGATGAAAAGCAATAGTCCCAGAAGCAGGACTCACACATTGGAAAGGACTCCAAGTCCAGTTTACTACAGATAAAGCCTTATTTACTGAGAGTGATTTTGGCCTTTTAAGATATGGATAAAAAACAGGAAGAGGAACAAAAATATAACCCCAAAGCCTATTTCAACTACAGAGTGGTGAAGGAAGATCTTAAATTCTTTTAGAAAAGAAAAGATCCATTTGAACTATTTTCCATTGTCCTACTAGTCACTTCAAAGGAAGATTTGGTGTGATCTTTAGTGACTTTTTTCTCTCCAAAGAAGGGTGTAAGGACACTGCAAGGGGTGATTGGAATTGATTAACCCACTCGCCAGTCTCCCAGATCTCTCCAAACTTCCTGATCAGGTCTTTGTAAGAAAGGAACAATGGATGACAGAAAATCATCTTGAAAAGAATAAAGAGTGGAAGAATTGCCCTCAATTGCCTCTGAGAATCCTGAAAGCTATGGAGTGGGCTGTCTGCACTCAGACCTCACTCTAATTTTACACTCAGGACACTATTTTCACAAGAGAACTTTGGGGAAGAAAAGTCCTCCATGAAGGAGCCAGCAGCATTGGATATTTCTGTTCCCATTTCAATTCAGTGTCGTGGAAAACCCATTGTAATTGTGTCACATTTCGAAGTACCCACATCTGTAATACCCATGCTACAAGGAGTCATTAACTCTATCCTGCCCACACATCCCCAGTACATTCTATTGTGTCTACTGACCTTAGATATCCTCCCTTACATTTATCCTCTGTAGCAATCCACACAGCATTACCCTGTCATGCTCTATTGCATGTTTATGCATGCTGTTTATGCATGCTGAGGTGCTCCTGGGTTAGTTAGTTACATCTGCACATTTCTACATTTCAGAAAATCAAAGCAAACATTAAATGTTCAATTGTCTCTAACATTAATCAGTAAATAGAAATCATGTAAGGCCTGCTGCAATTTTTTTTCTGAATGAGATTGTATCAGTTTGGGTTACATCAGAAGCCAATTAAAAAACAAGGATCCAAGTTCAGGTTATTCAGTTGAGAAATGAAGGTAACACTTGTTGGCAGAGCAGGGAAGAAGTGAGAGAGGAAAACAGAGAAGTCAGCAAGGGTGATATTGGAACCTAAACCTGATAAAGACCTCCAAGAAGCAGGGGAGAAAGCCCATGTATGGCCAAGCAAGCAGTGGCAATTATATGCCAAAGCCTGTCAGTTTATGGGCGGATACTGTTAGAGAGTACTGCATTTTGGATAAACGTCCCTCAGCGCCTGTATCTCAAAGGCTGGGACTCCAGCTTGGAAGTACTGAGAGGTCGTGAAAACTTTAAGAGGTTGAGGCCCAGTGTGAGGAATTTAGGTTGTTGGGAGACCACTCCCAAAGAAGACTGGCATACCCCACTTTCTTTCTTTTTCTCTTTGGCCATAAGGTGGACTGTGATGTGCTGCCTTGCAATTGGCACCAAAGCAATAGTGCCAATCGATTATAGTCTACAATCTCTAAGACCATGAGTCAAAATTTAGCCTTTTTAAATCAGAGGTTCATGTTCTCGCTACTTTGCTATAGTAATGGGGCATTTATTCCCAGTACTTTCAGCATGTTTCCCTTGCAGCAAAACAAGTATTTGGCTGGTAGGTTAGGGATATGCATAGATATTGACCATCCAGAACAATATTCAAATATTTTGTCAACACAGTATGACATTTATGCCACCAATATTTTTTTCTAAAAATGGTGAATTAGCAGGTTTACTTACTTGGAACTGACAAAAAAAAGAAACAGTGTTTTTAATTCATGGGCCTATTTTAAGAATAAAATGAATTAATATTATCTATAAAAGTACAACAGAAGGTGGTCTTTGAAATGATTTGACAACTTCAACTGGATATAAAGGTGAACCCAGGAAGAGTGGTAAACTAGAGAATAAAACCATCATGCTCATTTCTCATCTTAATGTTGTGAACATAGTTTTGCATGAGTCATAACTGGCCTAGTGCTGACAAAAGGTAACTCAGTGATCATCGCTAAATGGAACACATTTTATCACCCCATCCCCACCCTGGCCAAGGCTCAGATGGCATCATAGAAGAATATAAAAGCCAGAGGCCAGAGGATAGGGAGGAGGGCTGTGAAATGCAGTCTTTTGGCATGGCTACTGAACCCATGAACTCACAGCAGCTGTGGTTATTAGCACATGATCTGCACAAGATCAAGCCAGCAAAAGTTCCAACATGGATGGGAGAAGAGCTCATGAGGCCCGACTGCTAGAGGAGGGAGGAGCTATTGGCAGTTGGTAGGTGCTTGCAGGGAAGTTCTTTTTCTTTAGGGGTGTGGCCACTGGTAGGTTTTTTCATTCTCCAGTGGTAGACCCACACCCATGCACATATGAGCAGTACAAATAGGATTCAGTTTGTTTTTTTTTTTTTTAAAGAAAAGGACATGAAGCTGTGAGAGGGATGTTTTGGGAATCGCAGAGGGAGTTGGGAGGAGAGACGAGAGGTGATACGATCATATTCTATTATATACATTTATGAAATACTCAAGGAACACATTTTAAAAATGATTTGGCAGTCTCATATGGTGGTTTAAACTTGTAATCCTAGTACTTGTAAGGTAAAGGCAGGAAGACTGTTGGGAGTTTGAAACTGATCTGGGTTACATAGTAAGTTCCTCTTTCGCTGTCACATTCTTTCATTTGTCCCTTAGATTCCATATGTGAAAGCATGCTATCGATTTATTTGATATGGGATTAATACCCAGAGTACACCAAGAACTCGAAAATTAAAAAAAAAAAGAGCAAATGATCCAGTAAACAGACAGGGAAATGCGCTTAACATACCATTTTCCAAATGAGGAAATACAAACGAAAATACATGGAAAAATTTCCAACATCAACAGCTATTAGGGAAATGCAAACCCAAACTACATTGTGTCTTGCTTTCTGATTCATATGTGTGGTAGCTTGAACAAGAATGGCCCCTGTAGGTTCATATGTTTGAATGCTTGCTCCCTAGTTAGGGGAATATTTGGGAGAGATTAGGAGGGGTTGCCTTCTTGGAAGAGGTGTGTCTCTGTCCCTGTCTCCCTGTCTCTGTCTCTTTCTCTCTGTCTCTCTCTGTGTCTCTGTCTGTCTGTCTGCTAGGCTCTCTCTCTCTCTCTCTCTCTCTCTCTCTCTCTCTCTCTCTCTCCCTCCCTCCTGCTGTAGACAGGATATAAGCTCTTAGCTACTGCTTCAGCACCATGCCTGCCTGCCTGCCTGCCTGCTTCCATGCTCCCTGCCATGACAGTCATGCACTCATTCTCTAAAGCTGTAAGCAAGCTCCCAGTTAAATGTTTTCTTTTGTAAGTTGTCTTGGTCATGGTGTCTCTTCACAGCAATAGAACAGAGACTAAGACAATATGAAATCTTCTTGGAACTTTACATGATCTCATATCTGGATCTCATCCATCTACCCCTAACTTTCCCACATGAGGCCTGCAACATCCCAGTCTCTTAGCCAGAAGTATTAGCAGATTTTGCTCCAGTGGGAATGGCAAGTCAGTGACTGGCCTATAGCTGTCACCTTTGTACTTGGAGGGATTCTCTTTATAGCTTTCTTAGTATGTGGTCAATTTTTATGTGTTCCATGAAAATGAACGTGTATTCTGTGTTTGTTGAATGCAGTGTTCTATATATAAATATTATGTCAAGCTATGCTTTATTATAGATTGGATCTTTACTATTCATTCTATCTATATTTTGACTTATTAATAACTTTTTGAAAATACTTAAGAAACATCTTCTTTAATGATAGATCTATTATAAACATTTTCTTTATATATTTTGAAACTACCTTATAAGAACATAGATTCAAAATTGTTCTAGCTTTATGATGGATTATTTATTTCACTGACAAGTGAGATCCTGCCTTATTCTTACTTTCTCCTTTGAATTCTGGTTTCTTTGATATTAGTTTTTCTAGTTATTTGTCTAGTATGTCTTTCATTTTAGCTGAAATTTATTATTACATTTTATATGTGCCTTTTAACAAATAGCCACATGCTTAGCTTCTGTTTTCCATCCACTCAATAAAAACAGATTTATTTACCAATTGTGCGGGTTTGGATGAAAATGGATCCCATAGGCTAATAGGGAGTGGCAGTATTTGAAAGGATTAGGAGGTGTGGCCTTATTGGAGGAAATGTGTCACTGAGGGTGGACTTTGAGGTTTCAGAAGCTCAGGCCAGGCCCATTGTCACTTTCTCTTTCTGATGCCTTCAGATCCAGATGTAGAACTCTCAGCTCCTTCTCTACCACCATGTCTGCCTGCACACTGCCATGTCCCAACATGATGATAATAGACTAAACCTCTGAAGTGTAAGCCAGCCCCAATGAAATGTTTTCCTTTATAGAAGTTGCCGTGTGTTGGTAAAGTTTTCCTGCCTGGCCCACAGTCAGGACAAATCTCTGCCACCCGCCAGTCCCACAACAGCTCAGACCCGACCAAGTAAACAAAGAGACTTATATTGGTTACAAACTGTATGGCCGTGGCAGGCTTCTTGCTAACTGTTCTTATAGTTTAAATTAATCCATTTCTATAAATCTATACCTTGCCACGTGGCTCGTGGCTTACCGGCATCTTCACATGCGGCTTGTCGTCATGGCGGCTGGCAGTGTCTCCCTGACTCAGCCTTCCACTTCCCAGCTTTATTCTCCTCCTTGTCCCGCCTACACTTCCTGCCTAGCCAATGGCCAATCAGTGATTTATTTATTGACTAATCAGCAACACATTTGCCATACAGAACATCCCACAGCAGCCATGGTTATAGTATCTCTTCACAGCAATAGAAACCCCAACTAAGACACCACTCAGTGATTAATAGTGATTAAAGCTGAGCACAGTAGCACATATGCATATTGCCAACATTCAGAGGGGAGAGGCAGGAGGACTGTAAGCTCAAGATTAGTCTGGGCTACACAGCAAACTCTGTCTGAAGAAAACCAAAAGCAGACTAACAACAACAGCAAGACAACAGAAAACATCCTCCCTCAAAGAAAGATAGTGCTTAATACATAGATGCATTTAGTTTAACCTTTTTTTTTTGCTTGCTTGTTCCTTTGCTTGCAACTGAGTAAACACACAATAAGTATTTATGCTGTGAAATGACACTCACTGCAGATTCGAGGGTTGTTGCTAAGCATCTGATGACACCGGAGCTAGTTTCTTGCTTTGCTCTCAGTGCACAGGCTTCAGGCTAGCCAGGAAAATCTTCTCAAACTTTAATGATTCTTTCTAAAGAACTCAGAGGAATACCCATCTTTCCTATTTCTTGTGATTTCCCCAACCCAAGAATCCTTTAAAAAGAAATCTAGAATCCTGGCATGGAGCCACACACCCATAATTCCTGCCTGTTGGAGTCTGAGGCAAGGGGATGGTGAGCTGGCCGCCATCCTGGACTACATAGTGTGAGCTTGCCATGGAAAAGAAGGGAAACCACACGGACATTAGGGTAGAGCTGGCAGGACTCGCAAGCGGCAGAAGGAAGGAAGGTTCAGCGTGGTTACTCAGGAAACCTACCTAACTGATTCTGCAAAGGCAGTCATGTTTTCAAATGAACCTCTTTCTGTTCTCCCCACTTCTGAGTGGGCTTTGTCCTGTGGCATATGTGCCTTCAGCTGACTTCTAAAGGCTCGCTAGTTAGGAGGTTATGATTCTAAGCTCCATCTATAATTAGGAAGTGCTCATTAGAGACTCTGTCCTTCATTTTTTTCCTGTGGAGTGGTAGGCAATATTCTTAGCAGTTGCCAGGGTAGTAGTAGTTCTGCAAATCTGAATGAGTCCAAAAGCAAAGAAAGGACTTCATAAAGATAGAAAGGAAAAACAAAACAAAACGCTATCAGCTATGGCAGGGATTGAAATAGTTTGATGGTCTCCCAGCCAAATCTAGAGCCTTCTTTATACCTAGTATATTGGGTGCTTGAAACCCAATATACAGATTTCCTCCTACCTTATTGCTCCTGTCTCTTTTGTCTCTTAGGCCTTCCATTTCACATGCTTCTGATAGAGACAGAAACTTTATTTAATAATAAATAGCCCTTCATGGATTAAAAAAGAGAGGAAACTCAATAAGAACAGAAAAAACTTTGATGTCCCAAAATCCTGCTTGAAAGCAATATATTAAATAATACAATGTTGAAAAATAAAATGTCCTCTGGAGGCCTTGAGCAAAACAAGCATGTCCTTGCCCTTGTCAGCCTTCCCAGCTCTGTGCTATAATCCCAGCACTCAGAAGGCTGAGGCAGGATTATTGTGAGTTCAAGGCCAGTCTGAGCTACATGCAACCCCCCCGACACACACACACACACACACACACACACACACACACACACACACACTAGTGAGGAGACAAAACCAAATAAGGATTTACCTGCTAAACACTAGTGTTGAACATTTTGAGCAATGCTGTAGCCAGTGGTTAAAACAAGGAAAATTAAATAGAACTAGAATGCAAAGAGTAGCAAGCTATTAGAAGTTGAAGGTCGTAATTGTAGTCATAGGTAATCCAAATGATCTGACAGAGGAACTATTAGAACTAATAAGACAATTTAGTACTGTCTTTGGATATAAAAATCTCAATATCCCCAAATCCAATGTATTTCTTCAAATCAGAAACCAAGAGAAAATGAACTTTCTACCAAATACCTGAGAGTAAATCATCTAACAAAAAGCATGCAAGGTCTCTAGAGAATAAAAATTATTACATCTTATTTTGAGACATGAAGGAAATGTAAAAATGGGGGTGATAAGCCACAGAAACCATGAGCAACAACATGCTGTTTTGTAGCTGTTTGAATAGAGCAGCTGTGGTCATGAGATGTGAATTAGGAACATCCCCATGTAGAGGGAACAGGGGACTCAGGAGACTAAAGAGGTACCACCTTTCCCCTAGGATATTGTCCTACTTAGGGTTTCTATTGCTGTGATGAAACACCATGACCAAAAGCAAGTTGGGGAGGAAGGTGTTTATTTGGCTTCACTTCCATGTCATAGTCCATCATCGAAGAAAGTCAGGAGAGGAACTCAAACAGGGCAGGAACCTGGAGGCAGGAGCTGATGCAGAGGCCATGGAGGGGTGCTGCTTACTGGCTTGCTCCTCATGGCTTGCTCATCCTACTTTCTTATAGAACCCAGGACTACCAGCCCAGAGATGGGATACCCCCACATTGATCACTAATTAAGAAAATGCCCTACAGCTGGATCTTATGGAGGCATTTTCTCAATAGAGTTTCCTCCTTTCAGATGGCTCTGAGTTGCATCAAGTGGATATAAAACGAGCCAGCACAGATACATAATAAACACTGCAAGTTTCAAGTGGGGACATCATAGCGGTGAGGCTGCCTTTGAATCATCTAAGATCCTGTAAGTAATTCCAATAAACTTGTTGGATATGCAAGCTGGACTTACATGAAATCCTTTCTTTGATCTGTCAATGTCCTTTTTATGTGGTGTGAATAGAAATAGACTCCCCAGGAAAATTTATGCAACAGATGATGTCTCTCCATAAATTTATTTCCAAAGCAAAGCATTGTGAGAATTACCAGGGTTAAAAAAAGCTGCACATTTTTGTAGTGCTTAGTATTGCATTTGGGAACCTTGCACATGTTAGGCAAGCATTCTATCACTGAGCTACACACCTAGCCCAGAAACTACATTGTACTACATATCTGCATTGTGCTAGTGAAATTTGAACGTCCACTTTAAAATACTTGAAGGCTACTAGGTTGTTATGTTCCAACACATAAATGGTACAGTCAAAATGTTAAATTCTGGGCCTGGAAAGATGACTCAATTGGTAAAGTGCTTGCTGTGCTAGTACAAGGACCTGGTGTTTACCTCCAGCTTGCACTCAAACAGCTAAGTGTGGTTGCATGCACCCGCAATCCTAGTGCTGGGGAGGTAATGCTGCTGGATCTGGGCCGTGCTAGCTAGCCAGTGTAGCCCAATCAATGAACACTAGGTTCAGTGTGAGACCCTATCTTAAAAAGTAAAATAGAAAGTGATGGAGGAAGACACTTGACACCAACCTCGGGCCTCTGCATGTGCATGCATGAAGGCCTGCACTCACATTTGTACACACCTACACAAAACTGGAACTTTGATGACAAGACCATAAACCCCTGAAGAGTGGGGTGGTGCATCCCACATAGGAAAGGGTTGGATAATTCTATCTTACCTCATATTACTTCTTTTCATGATATTTGAAATGTATCCTTCTATATTTCAACCCACACAGGTTACCAGAGCCAATGGTTAAAGTCAAAAGATTTAAGGGCAAAAGATTAGACTATAAATTGTATTGGAATGTCTACATTTTACTACATATCTGCATTATATTAGTGACTAACTTAGAGAAAAATGGGTTGAAACTCATACTTCATCTATGATGTCAGATGGCTAAATTAGTATAAAAATTAATTTAAGAGGGAAAGTATTACATTTTTAGGTATCTGAAATTATCCTAAAGTTTATAAGCTTTGAAGTGATAAAAATCATACTTATGACCAAAATAACTGAATACCTTGTGGGAGGCCAGCTCCTACCTTTTCAAGGGTTCCTATGAGGAGGAGAGAGGGATAAGAAAATATTAGACAGAAAGATAGTGAAGAGGAGAAAGACAGAAACACAGGATAGCTTCGGGAGGGCCTGGGTTAATACCCAATGGCTTTTTCTGTTTATTCAAAAGGGCTTTTTATAGCAATGCCAAGGGGCAGGGCAAAAGACCTCCCCCTTTCTAAATCAAAGCACACCACACAGCCAAGTGTAGACCCTTCCAAACACCTGGTAACCACGCCCGTGGTCCAATCAACCTGCTGTGTAAAACAAGCTCAGATTCTCAGACCCTGAGTAAGTTCTTACTAGAAAACCTCTGTGGGTCTCTACAATACCTAAAATTAAAGTTGTGTATAGAAAAAATGACATAACATGGGGAACACATTTTTCAAAAAAGTGGAAAACTGGATTAGTATCTTAGACTAATTGAAAACATTAATAATGCCCTAAAGATGAAGAATAGGCTTAATAATTGAGGGTTTTAAAAATCCACTTACACCAACGTTATTTTACTGGAAGATCTGTTTTCATAGAGTATATGTCAAATTGCTTGACAATATACCTTCCAAAAGAAAATTGTAGGTGCTCCTTCTGTGAGGGTCCAGGAGCTAATAAAGTGCCTTCTAATGTACTAAGGCTTCTGTTGTGTGTGCTATTTGGATCCTAGACTCACTTAAACACAAACTTCCAACCTGAAAGAGAGCATTTCTAGAAAATATAATAATTTAAAAGCATGATGTCTCTCCATTTTGTACTTTCCTAGATTTTTCTCAGAATATGACAGCCTCAACATGCATACTGAAACAGGCCCTGAACTCTTCCGAAAGGATGAGAGCAAGACTCACGAATGCACAAGACCTCCATATCAACTAGAGACACCCCAAGAAAGCATGACACGCCCAGCTGGGTCTGGGAATAGACAATCTGACGTCAGTGGGGCACTAGGAGCTCTCCAGGGTTCTGAAACACTGAGGGCCTCTCCTGGTGTGGAAGCTTCCTCTTCTCAGAACATCTCATCTCATGCATGTACCCTTCAGCCTACCTTGGCAACAACCCTTTTGCCTTGAGGCTGTCTGCCCACAACCCATACCTAATGCAACATCAACTGCTTCATCTTCTGGGTATGTGTTTCATTTAGCATGTTCTTTGTAGAGAAAGTGCATTTGAGACTATGTCAACAGGAGAAAATAAATATCTTTTTTGTTTATTTGTTTGTTTTCGAGACAGGGTTTCTCTGTGTAGCTTTGGAGCCTGTCCTGGAACTCACTCTGTAGCCCTGGCCTTGAACTCACAAAGATCCGCCTGTCTCTGCCTCCCAAGTGCTGGGATTAAAGGCGTGCACCACTACCACCCAGCGAAAATAAATATTTTAATAACTCTCTGTGAATGTGACACCTTTCTTTTTGAGACAGAGGTTCTCACTGAATATGGCGATCATTATTCTGGCTAGACTGACTAGCCAGCAAGCTCCCAAGACCCCCTTCTTTCTGTCATCCCAGCACTGGGGTTACAGATGTATGGTGTCACCCCTGCTTTTTTACATTGGTTCTGAGGTTCTGAACTTGGGTCCTCATCCTTGCTCAGCAAGTGCTTCATTCACTGAGCCATTTTCCCAGATCCTTAAATAGCTCTTGGTTGTACTATTAGGAAGGAAGAGAGCTCAGGTTTGATAATTTCCAGATATGGGTCCTCCTACACCATTAAAGCTCAGTGTCCATCACTGTATTTAGGTGTTGCTGGGATAGTTCAGAAGAACACAAACAAAAAGCAGAGGGATCATTGGGAGCTGTAGAGTCTGTGTGTGTGACTTTGTCATAGTTTTAAATACTTCAGTTACTGGATTGGAATGGGATTCATCCCAGCATCTCACATAGAGTTGATGCTGATAAGTAACTGAATTTTAAACTAGACATCAACAGGGGCTTCAATCTGCAATTGTCATATGATGTTGTCATCTGCAAACATCCTCAGCTTCAGTCACAGCTATTCTGGAATATATGTGGTCTGTAGGCCACAGGTTGGACACACTTGCACTAGAGAGCCAGAATTCTAGCACTGGTTCATCCAAAAAACAAACAAACAAACGGACAAACACTGGCCAAATCATTTGAATTCTCTGCATTAACTCTAATCACTTTAAACAACACACTTCAAATTCACACAACTATCCAATACATATTCCTAGCTGGCTTGCTTTCCTGGACAGCCATCTTCCTAGTACTGACTCAGCCCTCAAACATCCTCCATCTTGTAGCTTTGTTGTTGCCTTAATCCATAGATTAATCTTCATTTAGCTGGTCATCGAGGAAGGAGGATGGGAATATATGCATACGAGGGTTTAATGAATCAGTCCCTTAAGTCATACATTCTACTTCTACCCACATTTTACTGGGCAGAATTTGTATCGCTTTTAGAGTCAACCCTAAGAGATCCTGGGAAATGTAGGTTTACTCTATGCCAAAATGGAAAAGAAATAACTGCCCAGTCTTCACAGCACAGCACTCTCCTGGTTCTTGTTTCTTCCACTAGAAAAGTGGTACAAATAACATCTACTCTTCCTGTCCTCAGAGGCATTGTGAAGATGAAAGGAGAGCATCTGTGGGGCTGGGCCTTGAGATTGCAGGACAGTAGATACATGAAGGGAGTCATTTGGGCTTGACTTATTACCTTGGAGTGCAAAATTGGTAGTGAACAAAGGTTGTGCTGTCTTTGATGCTTGCCCTAGTCCTTCCTCATAGAGCAAGTACATTTCTTGTGGTCATTCAAAATAATCTTTCATATAAGATGAAAATAGAGATATTAAAGTGGATGAAATGACTCAGTAGATAAATGCACTTTCAGCAAGGTCAGAGGATCTGAGTTCCATCCCCTGGCCCTGTGGCACTTACACACACACACACACACACACACACACACACACACACACACACACACACTAAATGTAATAAAAATAAAATAGCAATTTTAATTGACCTTTGACATTTCATAATTTGAATACTTTGATGAGGATAAAATGAAAGAATACTTTTTTTTTTAACCTTTGAGCTTAAATTTTCGCCATGTTCTGTAAGAGTCCTTCTAGGCAATAAAATGTACCATAAGTTTGAAAGTAAGTGGTAAAGTCTATTATCTTTGGCATTCTTCCCTGAAATGCTTACCGGAAATAGGATATTTGTTATGATTGTTGAGGATAACATCTAAGTATTCACATGCAAACATGCACACCCACACACTGCTCCTTTTTCATTTTTCCGAGGCTTTTACCCTCAGCAGCCAGAAACTGCCATTTCCAATAACTCTCGAAGCAAGAAAATTTAAAAAAAAAACAAAGCCTCGTCCACATTTTCCTTCTCAGGTTTGCCACGAATCAGAGGAGCTGATGGAATTGCATTATGCCAACATACCCAGCAACACTCCAGTGATTTCTGAACACTGATCACTCTTTAGTTTCATTATGTTTTGACCTGGAGCTAGCACCAGCCATCTGGGAAGGGCTGTTATTTAAGCAAACATCACTCAGCCAATGACTGAGGCATTGGATCATGCTGAACTGTGAGATTTCTTCCAGTGATGAAAGGAAATAGTAAGAAATCACAATAGCAAGGGACCGACATGGAGACTCGGCTTAGTTTTTCTGAAAGGAGAAAAAGGAAGACATTTGTTTGAAACCCTAGGGCCTTAGGCAGCTCAGCAGAGCACTCCAAGCCTTAGGAATAATGTCCAATTTATCTTCAAGCAGACTGAAATGACAGCTTAAAAATTCAAAGGAAAGATTATACATATTGAGTTATTTTCAATATGTATAAAATAACTGACTGTGAACATGAGCAAAAGGAAATTAGACAGCACATAATCACATATTCTGGTGTACTGTGGTAATAACTTGAAGATCCAGAGCCTTGGGTTTTGTGGAAGGGAGTAGGAGGTGGGCTGCAAAACAAGGCAGGGAAGGAAACATGGATTTCTATCAAGTGAAAGCGGAGCCCAATCAAACAAAAGCTTTCCAAGGACAGACTGTCCCTCACATCTGCGTGACTTGGTTACCTATCTCTTATCAGGACAAAAGTGGGCCATCGAATTATTCCAAAGTAGATCTCTTTCAGCTTGACAAGCTTTGAAAGAATTTGGAACAACTTCCTGCTTTCTCCGATGCCTCAATGGCTGTCTTTTTTTCTGATTACATTTCTGTTTGGATTTCATCTGGCCTACGAATATCCTGAATCCATGCATATTAGCACAAGCACTTTAACTGTAGGAGCCCCGTGCATTGGCGCATACCTTCTCATTTTGATGATCAAGCCATGTTAAGCATGAAGAGGAATCAGGTTAGCTTCTAGAACAGCGGTTCTCACAGGTGGGTTGAGATGCACTTGGGGTTACATATCAGGTATCCTGCATATCAGATATTCACATTATAATTCATAACTAGCAAAATCATAGTTATGAAGTAGCAATGAAAAAAAATTTATGGCTGAGGATCACCACAAGATGAGGAACTATATTAAAGGGTCACAGCATTGGGAAGGTTGAGAACCACTATTCCAGAAGGAGCTGTACATTAGAATATTGTACTTGGGGTGAGTTTCCCCCTTTACAAGATAATACACTTGGATCTCCTGAGATCCTGTGAGCGAAGACACATGGCTGAACTCTGAGATGTTGTGATGGGTAAGTGGTAGAACTGGGATTCAGAAGTCCAGGAAAGCTGCAGCTTATTTGGTCTCTCACTGAATCTGAGACCTTGGTAAACAGCTGCATTCTCTGAACCTGTGTGTTCATTTGCAAAATAAAAGTACTGATGACAAGCCCAAGAGAGGTAGGGTGGTGTGGTGAGTGAATGTGAGCATGCTGGAGGGAGACTGTCTGAGTTCAAGCCTCAGCTCTTCTATTAGTAATAGCAACTCTTATATTTTTGGTTGTGAGCCTAGCCTTTAATGGCTGAGTCATCCCTGCATGGGACCAAACTAGGCCCTCTGGGTGTGGGTGACAGTTGTATGGCTTGGGCAGTTTGTGGGGCCCCTGGCAGAGGGACCAGGATTCATCCCTGGTGCATGAACTGGCTTTTTGGAGCCCATTCCCTATGGTGGGATGCCTCGCTCAGCCTTGGTGCAGGGGGGAGGGGCTTGGGCCTGTCTCAACTGAATGTGTCAGACTTGTTGACTCCCCATGGGAGGCCTTACCCTCTCTGAGGAGTGGGTGGAGGGCAGGTGAGGGTGAGCAGGAGGGGGGAGGAGGGGGAACTGTGGTTGGTATGTAAAATGAAAAAAAACTTTTAAATAAAAAAATAAAAATGTACTAACTTTTTGTGTCTGTTTCTTTCTCTTTCTTCTGGTTTTGCAGCCACTGCAGGTGTCTCTTCAGTACACCAATTTCATCCTTTGGCTACACACCTAGTAGTGGGGTTGCCCAGTCATATTTACTTCTATTTTCCGTTTTGTTTTTTGAGGAATATTCATGCTGGTTTTCATAATGGCTGAATTAACTTACCATCCCCCAACAACATGCAAAGGGCGCTTTTTCTTCACCTACTCACCAGCACTGATGGCCATTCATCTTTTTGATAATAATAGCCATTCATATTACACCAAGATGATATCTCATTGTGGTTTTAATTGGCATTTCCCTGATCATTAGTGATGTTGAACATTTTTTTTATATACAGGTTGGTGATTTACATGTCTTCTTTTGAGAAATGGAAATGTTTATTTAGACCATTTGCCTTCATCTGTCTATCATCTATCTATATCTATATCTATCTATCTATCTATCTATTTATTTGCATTTTATTTTAGATTCATAGTCTCCCTTTATAGCCCACACTGGCCTTGAACTCAGTAGCACTCTAGCTTGGCGTCTAATTCAGTGAATCGACCAGACTGGCCTTGAATTCATGGCAATCCCTTACTTCAGTTTCCCAAATGGTGGAATTACGGATATGCACCACTACACCAAGCTGCCAAATTTTAAGATTGGATTATTTGTATTTTGCTATTGAAAGATTTTTTTTGTTCATTATATGTTCTGGTTAACAATTCCTTGTCATATGTATAGATTGTAAATATTTTCCTTTATTAGGAAGGTTGTTCCTTCACTTTGCTCATTGTTTACTGTATAGAAGGTTTTTAGTTTATTGTAATACCTTTTATCTACTTTTGACTTTATTTCCTGTGCTTTTGAAATTTTAACCAAAATATTCTCGTCTATTTCAGCACTTTAAATTCTTAATATTTGTTGGCTTCTGACTTTCTCATCGAAGAATTATATATTTATTTTAGTCTTCTTTAGTGTTTTCAAAAATTCAAAGTAGGTGCTGGTTTATTATGTCCTCAAACCTTATAGTTACTACCACGAATTCACCACAAGACGGCGCCCTAACTGCAGTTTTGCGGTATGCCTCTAGTTGGTGTGTTACTACTATTTTACCACTAGAGGGCGCTCTGCACCCAAAGTTTGATGTAAATCGCAAGATGGTGTGGGGGTTATTTGTTGTTGTAGGTTTTTTGGCAGAGGAGGAAGCTGGAGGAATACCTAAAAGGGCAGTCCACTGTCCTCACTGGTTCCACTTGCCTTTCCTGAAATACTCTGTAGATGTCATTTACACCCATTTGACCGATAATTGCTTTTTGGTTCAACCAAGTGTTTTTCTTTAGGAGGGAGCGGGGACTCTACTGGACAGGTGCATTTCTGACAAGTATTGAAATCTAGAACTATAATGGTACATGGTCTATTTTGTCTTGCATTTCTATCACTGTCATGAAATAAGCTCCTGGCTTCCCGAAAAGTGAGAGTGCTTAGAGGAACCCTTTCAACAAATAAAAAACACACTTAGACAATGGTTAAAGAAAGAACCATATTTGTTTAGGTTCCCCAAACAAGGTTGTACGGGAAAATTATCAGTTCTTGGAACATGAGCCCATGAGACAGTGGGTGAGATGTCAGGGAATTAAGGGAGGGAACAGCAGGAAGGGAATCGAAGGTCCATTTTAAGCTTCATGATACAATAGGCAGCTTGGATTCAGTCTTCCCAGGGAACTCTAGGATACAGTAAAATGTGCCTCGGATCGGATCGTGAAGGCCTGGGCCATGAAGCCACAACAGCTAGTCATCAAACCTTATTCAGCGGTACGTGATGACTGCCCCGAGGGCCGTTAGCTGCCTAGTATATATAGCTATGGCCCCACCTGAACCAAATATTTGCCAGCAGGCAGACATAAAGCCACAGGTGTTTGAAGCAAGCAGCTTCCCAAACAGAGAGAAATGAAGAGGAGGTGTGGGTGGGGCGAGAAGCATCTGTTGACAGAAGTACTCTGGATTTAAAGTGAGGTTACCCCCACAGGACCAGAGACAAGCTTCCCAGGTAGGAACAGTGTTGGGAAAATGTAATGAGTTCCATGTGACTTGCATACAGGAGGAGTGGGAGAGAGTTTTGAAAGGCATGTCTAATCATCTACTTGTCAGTGAGTCCACTGGGGAGGGGATTATATCTAGAGCTCCGGTTTAGACTCTGCTATACGGAGAGCATTGTAGAAGGGCTTTAAGATGCACAGGGTTTGCCTTTTAGAAAGAGCGTTCTAGCTGTGTGTGGGACCTGAATGGCAGCGCTCCTTCTGGTCACCATGAGCTTCACCCCACCAGTGGTAATTTGCTCCCGTCAAGGTTCTTGTTTTCTTAACACTATTAGAACTCTTGTCCTTGTGCCCTCCCCCTGAGATTTTAGCAGGACCCAGTGGGTGCATCTTCTTTGGGGACCTTGGTTTCAGCTCCTTATGTATGGTCTCTCCTCCAGGTTTCTAGGTTCTGATAACCCTTCGAGATTCACCCTGTTCCTTCGAAGCTGACTTCCTCCAAAGTTACTGTTTCTGTGGCGCTGTCTCTGTGTACCTTTGAAATTCTCAAATTTCTGCTTTCCCTCTGCTAGGACAATCACTGTGGTTTGTCTTTCTGGCTGGATCCTGACTGAGAAGGGACTGAGGAACGGGCTTACATTAGAGCCGTGAAGCAGTCTACATACACATTTGCCTGATGCTTCCCCAAAGCTTTTCCCAGTCGGGCTCTAGGAATAGGAAACGCAGATAGCTGGGCTTCACTAGCCCTGGGGATTTGGGGGAGATACTCACTAAGGACATAAGCATCCGGGGAAGTGGACAAGACAACCACAGCAACAACAACCACAAAAACAGACATGGTTTTGGGGCTGGAGAGATGGCTCAGCACTTAAGAGCACTGGCTGCTCTTCCAGGGTACCCAGGTTCAATTCTTAGCACCCACACGGCAGCTCACAACCATCTGTAACTCTAGCCCCAGGGAATCTGGGACTCTCTTCTTGCCTCCTTGGGAACCAGGCATGAACACAGTGCACAGACATACATGCAGGCAAAACACTCATCCACATAAAATAAAAATGAAAAAAAAAATGCTTCTGATTCTGTATTTACTACGCACCCAGTACTCACAGTTTCAAGGGCTTCACACTTAGTTACCCTTCACAACCAACCTAGGCATGCATGTCCATTTGATGGGTGAGGACAGGGAGGTACCAAGAGGCTAAGGAACATGCCTGATGCTGAAGATACGGTTAAGAGGCAAAGTTAATAGTAGAACCCTGGGCAGTCGATGTGTTCCCATCATGGTTGGGCTCATCATCATGAAGATGACTATTTGTGTTCCAAGGCTTCTATGACAGTGTGGAACTTGCCTGTGAGGTTTCAGAGAAGTCATCTTTAGTCTATGAGCATGCTGCTGGAGAGAAAGGTCTGCAGGGAAGTCATGGCTGGGGTGGTAAGGACCCTCACTGGGCAGAGGAATGGATGGAAATGATACGGAGGAGCTGAGGGCTTATCATTTTCTGAAAGCTTAATTAGGTCATTGGTGAGGACAGAATATTTTTTAAAATCCTATCAGCTAAAGACCTGTGGGATTTAATTCCCTCATCCCTGCTCTTCAGTCTTCGAATAAATGAAGCCTTTTCCTAGTTACAAAAATGATGTTGAAAAATGATTGATTGTCCTAATGAGGGAAGATAACAGCTGCCTGAATAGCAGATGTAAGGTTTATAATCATTTCCTCTTCATCGGGCTTCTCCCTAATGACCCTGCCACTGATGATAGTATTTAGGGAGGAGGGTGTGTGATGGGCAGAGGTCTGCAATGATCAGGGAGCTTGCGCAAAAGGGAAAAGCTTGCTTGGAATCTCTCACAATCAGATGCACTTTTCTTCAGACCTGGGGGTGAAACCCAGGGCCTCACACATGCTAGCTAAGTGCCCTACCACTTAGCCCTTTTTGTATTTTTAACATTTCGAGTAGGGGCTCACTAAGTTGCTAAGACTGACTCTTGTAGTCCAAGCAGTCCTAGAATGTGTCATCTTCCTGCTTCAACTTCCTGAGGAGCTGGGATTATTGATCTACACCATCAGCCTTGGCTCTGCATTTTTAACATATCAAAGTTAAGTCTACTCACCAGGATGAAGATAACAGAACCAGTCCTGCCACCAAAACCACCCATGGCTACATGTGCATGAGCATGTGTGTGTACACAGGGTCCAGGACTGTCTTTTATTCTCTGCCTTGTTCCCCAGGGGCAAGGTCTCTTGCTGTATCTGGAGCTAGGCTGGCCATTATCCTGACGTTTAAGAGTGCATTTTCTTTTTGTTTGCAAAACATCTGTATTCATTTCTTTTAGTTTTGTGCTATCTCAATTTTGCAAGTGTGAAAAAGACAAGGTTTGGTTTTATATGCTAGACAACCTATGTTAAAAAGGCATTAAAGGAATTGGCAGCTTATTTCCCAAAGTAAAAACAGAAGGAGCCCAACAGAAGGTTGGTGCTCTGCTCTGGTTCTATCAAGACTGGCTCATTTTGTCTTGAGGTTTTCTCAACTCATCCTGCAGGAGAGACTTCCTTCTGCAGAGAGCATTGGTACAAACCCAAGGCTCATATCCATGCCCTCCTCCAACATCCCAGGGACACAGGAAACAACATTTATGGTGGTTCTAAATTGCTTAAGGTTTTATCTATCATTAACAAATTATAATTGTCTAAATTTATGGGGCAGAGCATGAGGTTTTGATACATACATACATTTTGGAATAAATTAATCAAGCTATTTAACAAATCAGTTATATCTTAACCGTTGCTTTGTAGTCAGAACATAGAAAACAGAGGAATTTTTTCAGCTGTTTTGAAATTATATAATATATAATCATTAGCTATAGTCCACTGGGCTGTGCTTTCCTCCCATCCAAATGAAACTTTGTACCCATGGGCCAGTCCTCCCCCTCTCTACCTCTGGAAATCATCATTCTCCTTTCTACTTCTATTAATGCAACTCATTAAGATTTCACGTGGAATTGAGATCCTGGGGTGTTTGTTTTACTGGGTTTGGCTTTTTTTTTTTAAACTTAGCATAATATGCTCCAGGCTCATCTACTGTGTTGATGCAAATGGCAGGATTTCCTGCTTTGTAAAGGATGGGTAGTATTTCATATATCTACATAGAAATATATATATAGATACACTCTACAATTTTAAAATACATTCATCTATCGATGGGTATTTCTGTTTGTATAATTTGGCTACATATGAATAGTGCTGTAATAAACATGAGAGTTTATATGTTTCTGACATAGTGGTTTCAATTTCTTTAGATATATACCTAGAAGAAGGACTATTAGATCATATGATAGTTCTACTTTTAAGTTTAGGGTGTGTTCTTGTGTGTGTGTATGTGTGTGTGTGTGTGTGTGTGTGTGTGTGTGTGTGTGCCTTTTGTGTGTGTGTGCATGTATGTAAGGGGCTATACTTGCCTATGTGAGCATGTATGGAAGCCAGAGGTTGATGTGGGGTGTGCTCCTCAATTGCTACTCCACCTTTTTTTTTAGACTTATTTATGTATGTGGGTGTTTTCTCTGTATGTATGTATGTGCACCATGTGCCTGCCTGGTGCACATGGAGATCAGAAGAAGGCATCAGATCCCCCAGGACTGGAGTTACAGATGGCTATGAGCCACCATATGAGTGATGGGAATTGAACCCAGGTCCTCTGCAACACCCAGTGCTCCTAACTGTTGAACCAACTCTCCAGCCCCTCCACATTATTTTTTTGAGATTATAATATAATTATATCATTTCCCCTTTTACTTCCCTCCCTCCAAACTCACCTGTGTATCTCCCTGTGCTCTCTTTCAAATTCATGACCTCTTATTTATTTGTTGTTTTACACACACACACACACACACACACACACACACACACACACACACACACACCCCTAAATATATAAATACAACCTGATCAGTTTGTATAATGTTACTTATATGTATGTTTTCAGGGCTGACCATAGGTATTGGATAACCAATTGGCATGCTATCTCCTGGAAAAGACTATGCTACTCTCAGTATTTCTTGGTGAGGCCCAGTGGGCACACTCATGCCATGCAACCCATCCATGCTATGTCTATTGATATCATCCTTGTTCAGCTCATGTTTAGGCAGTCATGTTGTGGGTGTGACTTCTGACATTTCTAGGAGTCACAAGCTCACAGCAAACTCCCTGGTCCTCTGCCTCTTACAACTTTTCTGCCCCTTCTTTGGCAAAGTTCCTTGAGATATATCCATTGGAACTGGGCTCCACAGCTCTGCATTTTGATTGGTTGTGGTTCTCTGTGGTGGTCTCTGTTGTAAAGGGAAGTTTTATTGATGCAGGATAAGAACTACACATATCTGCCCTCTCTATATATATTTTTTGAGATTGAGTTTCTCACTGAACCTCGTGCTCACCATTTTGACTAGACTGACTGGCTACTGAGCCATAGAATCCACTTGCCTCCACCCTAAAGTTCTGGGGTTAGAGGTATGTATTTTCATACTTAGCTTTTTCTGTGGGTCCTAGGCATCTGAACTAAGGTCATCATGGTTGCGCTGTAAGCACATTGCTCAGTCCTTACTTTTCGTTTTTATTTTTATCATTTCTAGTTCTTGTTTTATTTATGTGTTTTTGTATATGTATACTTCCTCCTGTGCACACGCATGCATGTGCACGTGCACATGCGTGCGTGCGTGCGTGCGTGCGTGCGTGCGTGCGTGTGTGTGTGTGTGTGTGTGTGTGTACACAGGTACCCATGGAGGCCAGAAGTAGTTGTATTCCTTGGAGCTGGAGTCACAGGTGTTTGTGAGCCACCCAATGTGCATGCTGAGATTTGAACTCTGGTTCTTTGGTAAGGTGGTGAGAGCTTATAACCTCTTCAGCCCCCTACCTTTTAGCTTGTTAAGGGACATCCATGTATTGTTTTCCATATGGATATACTAATTTACATTTCCATCAAAGCTGTACATGGGTCCATTTTTCTCCACATTTCACCAATGCTTGTTCTCTTTCAGCCTTTTGTTAGTAGCCAATCAAATAGTTGCTAAGTGGTAGTTCATTGTGATTTATCTTGCATTTCTTCCATTAGGCTGTTGAACAGTTTTTCACATGTCTCTTGCTCATTTGTATGTCTTCTTTTGAGAAATTTCTATTTGGATCCTTTGCCCATTTTAAGATAAAGTTGCTTCCTTTCTTTTTATTTTATTTATTTATTTATTTTGTTTTTGGAGACAGGGTTTCTCTGCATAACTGTCCTGGAACTCACTCTGTAGACCAGGCTGGCCTGGAACTCACAGAGATCCTCCTGCCTCTGCCTCCCACACGCTGGGATTAAAGGCGTGCACCATCACCGCCTGCCTTCTTTTCTTGTTATTGAGTGGCATAACACAAATTACTAAAAGGTCTTATTAATAATAAAAAGAATCCAGAGCCAGATATTGGGGTGAAAGCTGAAAGATCCAAGAAAGAACAAGCCACAGACAACCTCACCTCACCAACTCTTCAGCCCATCCTATTTCCATGAATCATCAGACTGAAAGTCTCTGAGTCCTCACCCCTGAGGGTCTCAGTTGAACTGCTTAAAAGCCTCTAGTTCCTGGTCCTTATATACCTTTCTGCTTCCTGCCGTCACTTCCTGGGATTAAAGGCATATGTCCTTCCCAAGCAAAGGCATGAGCTCTCAAGTGCTAGGATTAAAGGTGTGTGCCACCACTGCCTGACCTCTATGTCTAATCTAGTGGCTGGCTCTGTCCTCTGATCCCCAGATAAGTTTTGTTTGTTAGAGCACAAATAAAATATCACCACAGAGTGGTTTGGGGTATTATTTTCCTATCCAATTTATGATATGTAAATACTTTCTTCTAATCTCTACATTTTTCTCTTCATTCTGTTGATTGTTCCTTTGCTACACAGAGATATTTTTAAAATGTGTTGTAATCCCGTTCACTTCTTTCCCCCTGTATTTTTAGTGATCTAACCGAAGAAATCATTTTTCAGACCAATGTCAGGAAGATTCCCACTTCGTGTTTTCTTCTAGTGGTTTTACAGTTTCAGATATCGTATTTCAGTCATTAATAATCTGTTTTAAGTCTCCTCTTGTATTAAGGCTGAGGCAAAGGTCCCCTGCCCTTCCTCTGTGTGTGGATATGCTTTTTTCCCCCAACTCCATTTATTAATGAAATAGTTTTTTTCCCTGTGTGTTCTTGGCACTTGTGCTGAAAATCAGTAAAATCTGGCAGCTATGTTTCCAAAGCTCTTTGAAAGTACCATCCTTTACCTTACTGGGCAATGTAGTCACACAGCAAACCCTGAACTAATCTTGGAGGCTAGAAAAATGTCATTTCTCTGACCTTGAGTAGATCTGGCCTGTGTTGGCAGTAGGATACCGTGTTAGTTTAGTGTGTGAATTCTAAGCCCAGGTTATAAAAGATACTGTAGTTTCTGCTTCAGATTATGTCTTCTAGGGACACCAGCTACCATAAGATGAGGCCATTTCTACATACCTGTGCAGGGTCTCACATAGGAGCTCAAGTCCATAGGTAGTAGTCCCTACCAATTTGCCAGTTACATGTGTGAGCTATCTTGGAAATGACTCCAGGTCCAGTACTAGGCAATCCTTCAGGTGACTGAATCCCTAGCTAGCATCATAACTATCATTTCCTGGGACACTTTGATCTAAAACTACCCATGTAAACTTCAGAAAACCCAGAGAAATGTAAATGGTTATTGTTTTTATAGCCATTTGTTACAGCACATTATACAAACAGAACAGTGGTCCTCAATACATACTGCATCAATCCCTTGTTTTTCTTTTTTTTTCAAAGAACATGCTCCCTTCTTCCTTTCTTTCTGAATTAAGTGGAGAGTAAATGAATAACTTTCAAAGACTCCCCTGTTTTCCTTTTCTATTACTTTCCCCGTGGCATTGAATATGCAGCTACCATTGAAGTGTTTTTGAGGAGTCTTAACTTATTTCTTCAAAATATTCCAACTTCCAAGTTGGGCCACAGACAGGGCTAACAATGGGAGACAATGGATTGGGAAGTTGCGTGAGCCCATCTGGATATCTGAGTCAGTCCTTAATGCATAGAGACTCCCCAAGGTCTGACATAAACATGTTCTACTTTAAAAATAATCAAGGTAGAATTTCCCTTTAGCAGCAACGTAGTCAAGTTACAAATTACTAGAACATCCCATTTACTTTTTTTCTTGGTTATAAACATAAACCCTTTTTATTACAGAAAACATGGGGGACACTGGAAAGAATAAAGGAGAAACTAGAAGCTGCCCATAATTTTGCTACAGAGACTGCTATCAGCATTTCTTCATTGCTTTCCTCCATACGTTCACTATAAAATTAGAATATGAAGTACGCACTTTTATATTCTTCTTTCCCCATTATGTTCTGAGCATTTTCTCATATGTTCCTTGAAAATAGATTCTTTTGTGGATGCTTATGGTTTTATTAAATAAATGTGCTCCCACTTAGCCATGTCTCTGGGCTATTCCCAACAGAGGGCTGTTATAGACAAAGGTGGGAAGACAATCAGGGGCATTCATCATTACATACTCTTTGGCATTTGCATTATGGCTCAAGATAATTCTTAGAATAGTCAGGAGAAGTTTATAATTATTTTCAAAGATCATTGATCCATATTGCCAAATCACTTGCTAGGAAACCTCACTGATGTTCAATGCTTGAAGAATACATTAAAACTGTTCACATCACTAAAGCTGGTAGGACTGATTCTAAATTTTATTATCAATTTGAAAGGTAAAATGAATATCTTGTGTTAACTTGCATCTCTGTATTAGTTGGAAGTTGAATATTCTTTCACAGGTTTATCGACTGTTTGCACTTCTTCTATTTCACAGGTGTCTGTTTATTAACTATATTCCCATTAGGGTTAAATCTTTTTTTCTTGTAATTAAAAACATTTGGTGTATTGGTGTTTTGCTTGTATGGATGACTGTCCAGCTCATGTGTAGCTGGTACCCACAGAGGCCAGAAGAGGATGATGGAATCCCTGGGACCAGAGTTATAGAAAGTTGTGAACCACTATGTGGGTGCTGAGAATAGAAAATGAGTCCTCTGGAAGAGCAGCCAGTACTAGTAACCACTGAGCCATCTCTCCAGCTCATCTTGTGGGTGTCTTAAGAAAGACCTCATTGTGTATCCCAGACTAGTCTCACACTTGCCGTCCTTCTGCTTTAGCCTTCAAGGACTGGGGTTATGGCCATCATACCCAGATGTTGGTATTAACTAGTTGTAAAGAAACTGATGGACAGCAGTAAAAATAATCTTTTGTTGAAAGCTGGACATAGCGTAGTAGAAAAGAAATCGAGGTCTTTAGCATGAAGCTTTTTGTGACTAAGAGTTTGGCTGCATTTACCATTTCTTACAACCACAAGTGTTCAAGGTTTCAGTGTTCTCTCATGCGTTTGTTTTTGTGTCTCCTGTGTCTTTAGGGTCCTTTGGAGGCTTCCGAAACCAGGCTGGAGATATGCAATTCTTTCAGTTGTGTTGCTGTACTACTTACTGTCCAGGGCCCAGTGATGTGATGCTGAAGGGTGGGCAGAGGGAATGCTCTGTCTACTCCTGTGACTCTGTCTCAGTTTTTCAGTGAGTTGTGTCCATTCGCTGTGACAGCCCATGTGCTCCTTAGAACCTCCATACTGAGACAGAAAGGGAAGAGCTGGCTGGACTTGGGTACTTCCCTTTCCCAGGTCACTTGGACTCTCATAAATAGTTTTCCTCGAGGGACATGCCCGGAAAAAAAAAAAAAAAAAAAACAGAGAATTTTGAGCATACTTCAAAATGGCATCCTACTCACAGAATCAAGAGGGAGCTCCTTCACCCCTCAATCTAAACTGATAACTTGCTGGAGATCTTGGAGGGAAAACTAACAGAAATGAGGGGTCCCACACAGTAGGTTCCCTATTTTTACCTCTTAAGATTGTCCAACTGGAGCCTTCAGAAATCCATCAACTAAAACTTAGGCTCTCCTGCTACTGAATGCCTCTGATGGCATGCTGTCATTCTTTATATCTGCCCACCTCTCTTATTTTAGAGACAGTGGCTGGCCTCTTCTGATAGATCTGAGAAAAGTGTATTTTAGTTTTCAAATTGTTCAGTTTATTTTATTTTGTGGGAATGAGAGTGGCTGACAACTCTGAGCTACTTAAACGCAGGCCCAGAGACAGGGTTTGTTTTCTTCTACTTAGGACCATCAAAATTGTTTCCAGACATTGTTGAATGCCTGGGAAAGAGGAGACAAATCACCTTCAGTTGTGAACCACTGCTATTGTGCTACTTAGAATACTATGTGTAATGACACTGGACACTGTGTTATTATATATGTATAGTGTATTATACATTCACTAAGGATAGACTAAAGCAAGTGAAGGCTCCTGGACTGTGGTAGAGGAGAGACTGCTTTCCACTGCTGCCTGACATAGAGGCTATCAAGATTCGTCACATGCTTGCCAAACTCATTTCCGTTCCCTCAGCATTCAGACAACAGTATTTTCAGCTTCTTGGCATCTAGGTAGAGCCATGTCATCTGTACAGGCTAGTTGAAGATGGGTCAGGCTCCTAAACACCTCATGTCACCGTCATATTCTTTCACATTATTTATCAATTAGATCGCTTCTTGGCCTTTTGGCTAAGATCAAGTGTATTTATCAATTAGATGCTTTCTTTCATAAGAGTTGCCTTGGTCATGGTCTTTTTAACAACAGAATAGTGACTAAGATAAGCAGTCAGTTCTGTAGAGTTTCTTTGAGCTAGCTAGATCCCTAAGACTTCCAACTTTCTAGTAGTCTGATTCTGGTTACATAGACCAGAATATTCCCTTCCAAGGCAGGAACCAGAAAAACTTTTCCTTCTTGGTTGCTTTCCACAGACTTGACAAATGAGATTAAGAAACCACTCAGCCATATGCAGATGATCAACTAACTCTACCCAATGGCAGATGGCAGATGAAGGCCAACATACAGATGTTTAATCCTTCCCATTAATTAAAGTGCATAGGAATGTGAAGGACTGGAGAACACTCAGTTAAATTAATCCATGGTATTTCTAATACCACCGAAGAGAAGTTGAAGTTTTTGCTTTTAAAAATTCAAACAGCACCACTCTATTTACACATTTTATGTGGGAAGTGGCAGGTTTTAATTTTAGCTGTATGCCACCTTCTCAATTGTTCCCTGAACAGAATAGAAACGTTGAGCAAATTATACAGAAAAAAAATCATAAACCCGAGGACTGAAATGAGTTTAAAGTTCAAACAAAGTGCACTCCATAGCTGGCACATTCTATAATCCACGCGCATTTGATCAGGAAAAGTATTCAGTCTTTTATAGTGTTTTTGACTGCCTGGATAGACTCACAGGAAGGAAAATGCATTCTCAAAGGGGGAAATAAGTAGACTCATGATATGCAAGGAGATAGCTTTAGGGTTTTAAGAATCTTTTTCCATCTGATAGAAAATCCTTTTTGTAAAAACAAGGATTGGTTTTATGCTGTGGCTTTTCTTGATTTTTGTGCTCTGGAGGAGAACATACTTTTTTATTTATGGCTTGTGAAGGGATGGAGGTTAAATGGCAGATGGCATGTTCATTTCAATCTTTAACCACAGGAACGATGGAAAGGAAGGCGATCCTTTTCCCTTCTTATCAGACACATTCCTCTTTGTGCAGCTTTGTAAACTGAAGAGCTTGACTTCGCGATGAGGACAGTATGTCTGTATGTCCATCTTAGTGGCCCAGGTTGGTCACCAACTCATTATAATCTTTCTGCCTCAGCCTCCTGAGTGCTGAAATTCTAGGTATGTGCCATGATGTCTGGCTTTTCAGTCCAGTTGGTCCTGTCTCGTCCTCTGTTCTTTTTCTACCTCCCCTCCCCTCCCCTCCCCTCTTCTCCTCTCCTCTCCTCTCTTCTCTTCACTTTTCCCTTCTCTCTTCCCTCCCTTCCTTCCTCTTCCCTTCCTGGAACAAGTACCAGAAAACAGTTCTTCCATTGAGATAGGTCCCCAGTCACAGAGATGGCTTTCTTTAGGGAACATACAGACATTTGCCTTCTTAGTCTATTAGGCTTCTTCTCCTTTCCCAGCAGACATTGCATTCGTCACAGCAGGATGAGCTACAGCAAGAAATTGCCCTCAGTGTCTGAAATGTTGATTTTTTTTTTCTTCAGGTCGCAATCTGATGCAGATCTGTGAGCTCTCCTTTTCAGTTCTACTCTGACATTTACTCAGATCTGAGTCATTTCTGGGTTCAATAGAGGAGAGGTGATTAGGGCAAGATAGTTAGGACTCTGAGAATGACTTATGGATAGAGAGAGATTTGGAAAATCTAGAGATAAGAACCCTTGGTTCTTTCCTCGATAATTTCAAAATTTCTCAGGCCATGTGTTACACATTAGGAACCGTTTCTTCTTTTTCCTCTATGAAGGCTCTTGCTCTCTGTTTACCTATTCCCCTGCTGATATCTGTGTGGGAAGAGAGAAGGATCCCAAGAGTATGATTTGCTCCCTGTTGGAGAGCTGTCTTGGGTGACTGACTGGGCAGGTATGAAGGTTGAAAGCTACCCAGATATGAAGAAAAACTCAAGTAAGACTTCAGTTCTTGGTGACCTTTTCCTACTTATTAGAATTATTCTTTTCCTTGCATTTTCTTGTTCATGACTCTTACCAATGTAAACATTAGAATCAATTTGTGAAGTTAAAGTATGGGAATTTGTAGACAGGTGTGGTGGTGCATGCCTTTGATCCCAACATTCAGGAGGCAGAGGCAAGCAGATCTCTATGAGTTCGAGGCCAGCTTGGGCTACAGAGTGAGTGCCAGGACAGCCAGAGCTATATCTACTAAAACTTTGTCTGAAAAATACAAGACAAAACAACAAAAAATATTTTTCTAATGGGAGTTTGCAGTTGGGTCAAACCAATAGATATACCACTATTTTTCATTATACATAAATGTGATATTAAATAATAAAACTCACCCAATGCTCATTCTTTTACTCAGGAGCATATATTGAGCACCTACTGTGTGCTAGGAAAGTGATTCCATTATTTTAGGGCACTGAACAATATTTGAGGTGAAGGGAAGGGAAAGGAAGGACTCACCCTGGTCCCATGACCGACTCATTCGCCTCTTCCTAATCCCAGTCTTATTGCATGCTGTTATTATTGCAAGTTTTGATATGCCTTTATCATGCATTTTCACAGTGGTTTTAGTTTTTAGGAACAGTGCATTAGAGTACAGCTCTTTGGGCTGGAGAAATCACTCAGTGGCTAAGAGCACTTGTTGCTCTTACAGACAATATGCTTGTTTACAACATCTGTAATTCCAGTTCCAGGGGATCTAATACAACACACTCTTCTGGCCTCTGCAGGCACCAGGCACTCACATGGTGCACATACACACATGCAAGCAAATGCTTATGCATGCAATGCTGTGGGATGTTCTTTATGGCAAATGTGTTGCTGATTAGTCAATAAATAAAACACTGATTGGCCATTGGCTAGGCAGGAAGTGTAGGCGGGACAAGGAGGAGAAAAAAGCTGGGAAGTGGAAGGCTGAGTCAGAGAGACACTGCCAGCCACCACGATGACAAACAGCATGTGAAGATGCCGATAAGCCACGAGCCACGTGGCAAGGTATAGATTTATAGAAATGGATTAATTTAA
This sequence comes from Peromyscus californicus insignis, assembly GCF_007827085.1. Classification (NCBI taxonomy): domain Eukaryota; kingdom Metazoa; phylum Chordata; class Mammalia; order Rodentia; family Cricetidae; genus Peromyscus; species Peromyscus californicus. The sequence continues at coordinate 28,684,702 of NW_026294391.1, read as the reverse complement.
GCTGTAAGAACAGTTAGCAAGAAGCCTGCCACGGCCATACAGTTTGTAACCAATATAAGTCTCTGTGTTTACTTGGTCGGGTTTGAGCGACTGTGGGACTGGCAGGTGAGAGAGATTTGTCCTGACTGTGGGCCAGGCAGGAAAACTCTAGCTACAATGCAATATAAAATAATTTAAAAAAAGATGTTCTTGACTGTCTTGGTAACCCTTTAAAATTTGCATATGAGGTGAGTGCCAGGTCCCCAGCCCTGGAGAAGAAAAGATCCTAGAGGGATTAGCAGTAGGCTGATAGTTGAGAGGGACTGGGATTGTGACTTCTCAGGATCATGGAGGACCAAGGACCAGGAGAGAGAAACTTTGTAGCTCACCTCATCTGCCCATGGCTCTCCTCACTCACTGTAGTGCAGAGATGGATTCTCTAAGTGGCTGCCTGATTGCAAGTGTCACAAGTAACTCAGCTGAGGAGGAGGGAGGCAAGGCATGGCCACTTCCATTCTGAAAAATGTGCCTGTGCTATTTAGTATAGGAGACAGTCGCCATGTGTGGCTCTTGAGCACATGGAATATGGTTAGTCCCAACTGTGATGAGCTACTAGTGTAAGGTTCATCCTGGATTATCTCCTGACGATCTGCTGAAATAATATTTTCAGTATATTAGCTCGAACAAAATATTAAAGTCAGATGCACGTGCTTCCCTTTAAACATTGAATTCATTATTATTGATTATTCGAATGTGTATGTGTGCAGATGCACAGGTGCCAAGGCACACATGTGGGAGTCAGAGAACAACTTCTTTGGGAGTCAGTTCTCTCCTTTCACCTTGGCTTTGAGGCAAGGTCTCTCTTACTATTTCTGCCAGGCTGTGTATTCCAGCTAGCCAGGCCAAAAGCTTCTGGGTAATGCCCCTGGCTCTGCCTTTCCTCTTTCCTGAGGAGTACCGGAATTATAGATGTGCACCACCAAGTCCAGTTTTGAACATGGAATTATAGGTGGGCACCACCAAGTCCAGCTTCTAACGTGGGCTGTGCGGATCATGCTCAGGTTGTGAGGCTTGGGAATCAAGTACCTCTACCTGCTGAAGCATCTTGCCATCCCCCTGTTTCACTTAAAATTTCTTTTGAAAATATCCTTTTTATATTTTCTTCGAGAATTTCATATGTGTATACAATGTACTTCTTCCAGATCTCCCATCATGTCCCTTTCCTGATTTCATGTCCTGATTTTTTGTTTTTATATCACCTACTGAGTCCAATCAATACTGCTTATGTACTCATGGGTGTGACACCTTCTCTGTGTGTAGGTGTGTGGGGATCTGTGTTACAGCTCATGTGCTGAGGTCTAAGAACACATTAGGGTTATCAGTTGCCTTTATCCACTGTGAAATTTTGCTGGCTGGCCTGCTATTTCACTAATTTTTTTTAGGTAGGATCTCACTATGTAGTACAGAATGGCCTTGAACAAACAGAAGTCTGCCTCCCGAATACTGGGATTAAAGTTAAAGGTGTTTATCATCGTGATTGACCTCCAATGTTACTTTTTAAAAGCAGTTACTAGAAAACCTTAAGTTGCATATAACTTCATGTTTCAGTGTCCTTTGTAAAATTAAATATAAACTTTATAATTAAATGATTGTTATACATTTTTTAAAAAGTGTTCTTTGGATGGAAGCGTTCACTTGGACCTACCAGAGAGACAAACTGTAAAGCCCTGTACTCAGCACTCTGATCAGCCAATTCCTTATTTTGCTCACTGAGTCTTTGCACCTATTATATTCAGGACTGTATAATAGGAAATAGTCACTCAAGTCATTCCACTCCACAGTCTCCTTGGCTTCACATCCCCTACAAGAAAAACAAGCACTCCACTACAGGTCAAGATTAATACTAGGCAGCAACCCAAGTGAAGTCTTTGACCTTGAGGCATCCAAGTCTAGTATATTTTCCAAGGAAAGTAAGTATCTTGAGGTAGCCCATAGAAGAGGAACAGAAGCTTGTGGGATGAGCCTCATCCTGGATGAAATAGTAAACTTCTTTTGATCTTATGATGACCTTGGTGCCCAGTGTCACCAAGAAACCTCTAGGTTTGATTGTGGCCCTGTCCAAGGAATATTTCCTCATGTCTCTTCCCTTTGCGGTCTCTAGGGCCTGTATCCACACCTGCTATATCCCACTTCCTTGACTTCCCAGCTCTTGTTTATGCCCAGAGGGAAAAAATTGTGCCAAAAATTCAACAAGCCCACATAGTTAGAAGCCATTGTGGCTTCTGAACACTTCAAGTCTTATCCTTAGCCACATCTAAGTTTTCTTCTTTTACCAAATCTGTACATGGGCTGTAACTGGGACACCACCTAACACTGAGCCCTGTGAGATGTCCTTTCTCAAATACAAAAATATGACTGACCCTCTTCTGTTGCCAGAACAACTATGCTGAACAGTGGATCCCTGATGCCCTTAGATATGTCTCTTTAACCTTTCCAACCCTGGATTTATTCTGTGGTCTCTTTTGTCATGTTATGGAAGAAATTTCAGAAAGTAAACATGGGGCCAAAAAAGGGGGTTGCAGGGGTTTGTGTGAATATGTGTGGGATAGTGTGCACATGTATGTGGGTACGCACATGTGTTGCATGTATGTATGCATATGCATTGCATGCATCTATGCATGTGTGTACAGGCAGATATGCATGTAAATACACAGGATTGTTCCAGAAATGATCTGTGGGTGTTGTGGTTGCATTTGTGTTGACTGTTCCTAGCAGTGAGTTTGTGTTGTAATATAGCACACAAGGTTAGTTGCTTATGTTGGTTAGCTTAATCCTGACACTAGATTGTCCCTAAATAATGGTAGCTATGTGGGCATGAATATTTGTGATCCTCTTATTTCAGCTTCAGGAATTGCTGAGATTATAGGTCTGTGTCAACACTCTAGGTTTAAGCTCCAGCTCTCAAAGAAAAGTGTATCCAGGCATGCTTACCTTGGTAGTAATCCCAAATCTCGAATTAGACTTAAGCCCCTCCCAGCAAGATGGAAACCATGTCTGGTCCTGGAAACCGAGCTAACCAGTCAGTACTAATTGAAGTCATGGATATTGGAGGAGAACCTACAACCACTACTTTACTAAGCCAGAATAATCCTAATAACAATATAAACCTTTGTTCTTATATCCACAGATCAGTGTAATCTTTACCCCTCAGCAAGGAAACTTCTCATTGCAACAGGTGGAGACCACTACAGAAAACCACAACCAAGTAAAATGCTGAGTAATGCAGCCCAGTTCCAATGGATACGTCGACAAAACACTCCTCCACCTGAGGCTCAAGGAACATTGCAGAAGATGGGGTGGAAGGATAATAAAATTCAGGGGACCAGCGAATTTGCCATAAGATTGTGCCTTCTAGTAATGCCAGAAGATACAGAAGATACATATGTAAAGTCTCACAAACATGACTGCTCAGTCAGAAACTGAACAATGAGCTGACAGCACCAATGGACATATCAAATTGGATGGGAGGAAAGCCTAGGAGGACTCTGCCCTACACAAAGAACTATAGGTAACAGGAAAACAAGGAGTGTGAGACGTAGTCTTCCCCAGGGAAGAGCATACCAATTGCTTGTCCAGTGCCAAAGGATCATCTCTGAAAACACAGGCAAGTAACATACGGACTGAGTAGGTTATATATAGGAATGCACACATATATACAAATATACATTTAACAACAATCAATGGAAAAAGAGGCCATGAATTTGAAGGAGAGCAAGGGGGGACTATATGGGAGGGTTGGGAAAAAGAAAATAAAGGACATAAATGTTGTAATTATAATCTCAAAAAAGTTAAATGTTTAAGAAAAAGAAAACGCATCTAAAAGGTTTTGACTATATTGTGGACCACTAGCCCCCCTGTCCCAGGGGCTCCCCCAGCATACAGTTGCCTTCACAGTCTGTAAGCCATTAAGCTGTCTCTGAGATGCCTCCCTGCCCCCTGGATGTTGTTGCTCTTCCACCTTAGCCTTTATCCTTTCTGCCTGAGGGACAGGCTATCTCTCTTAAGGATCAATAACATCCAGTGAGGGCTATTTGTTTGAGAAATGTTGCTTCAGTCCTTGAGTACCATTTATAGGAAAGGGGCCCCAGGGATGTCAGACAAGCAGCCCTGAGAGGGACAGATGACAGACAGCAGACGAAGAAAGCTGACACAGTCCTAGTGTTTTGTTGGGACCAGGCTCCAATGTGCTCAGTCATGCAAGGTGCTTCTGTCTCATCTCAGGAGAGCAGGTGGATGGAGTGAAGCCATGTGTCAGGCAGTGTGCAGCTGTGAGTCCTGATGGGTCAGCCTGTCAAGCCAAAACTGCATAGAGAGCTGGGAGCTGAGGGTTTCCATTGGTGGCTCTTCTTGAGGCCTGTTTTGCAGGGTATTCTCTGAAGAGCCCTTATGGTGAGGCTGCCTCAGGATCTTCAGTGGCGATGGATATCTGGGCTGTATTATTCCCCTCCCCACACCTTGGCTCTAACTTTTATTGGGCAGTGCTAGTCTAAGTGGTATCCGAGTATGTGTCCTTGAACTCAGCTACTTGTCCTGATCATAATTCTTTTTTGACATAGCACCTTTGAAAACCTTTCTTACATTTGGAGATTGGCTCATCCTTTAAGTTACTATTTTGCATGATGACAGAAATGCTCTGACTTCCCAAGCCTCCTTTGTAGCTAGAGACCATGGCTCAGGCTGTCACACACAGACAAATCAGCACTGGCTTTGGGAGAAGTCGCCAGGTTGAGGGTGGCAGCACCAAATTTCAGAGGAGTGTGTTTCGGTATTAGTAGGTGAGTAGTGCCAGCTCTTCATATGGTGCCAGCTACTGTCTGGTTTGAGTATGGCAGTGCCCAAAGGTGCCCAGTCCTTGGGTTAAATTGGTGGGCATTGTGCCTTATTGCATAGTGTCTATGCTAAAATGGATTCTGCTGTCTGTAACCAAAATACACGCACGCACGCATGCACACACAGTTTTATGATTTCTATATACCAATCCCCAAATAGTGCTTCAAACAGCCACTGATTCCTGCTTTAAGACCTACTTTGTGTTCACCAATGTGATAGCTGGAGTGATTCAGCAAGAATATGAGCCTTGAGTGCTTCATCCCAGCAACTCAGAGAGATGACACATGCTGACTGGCATTCTGGTACCAAGGTCTTCCCCAGAGCGTAGGAAACTAGGTTCTGAGTCATGTCCAGCATGGAGTACACATCATAACTAGATTTTTTAAAATTCTGGTTTTTTCTACCTGAATTTTGTATTTAGACATTATGTTTAGTGCTGGAGAAGTGTTTGGTGGACATTTGTGTATGCTTTACTTGGAAAAAATGTGTTTTTTTTAATCCAAAAATATAAATAGAGTCACAGTGTCCAGAAGCTTTTCTGTCAGTGTGATTTCCCAGCATGCACATTTTGGAAAGACTACCTCACAGCCTTGCCTCCCTTTCTGCAGCTCTATTTCCCTTTCTCCCACCAGCATCCCATGGAGACGAGCCCCTTTCTGCTAATACAGTCTTGCTTTGTGGTTTCTGTTTCTTTGTTTAACATTCCATTTGAAATATCTAATGGAATTAACTACCCACCCTCTTTCTTGACATCTGTTTTCAAATCATCCTTAAGACTGAGGCTATTCTACACACACACACACACACACACACACACACACACACACACACACACACACAAGTCACAAAATCCTACTTCAGTCTCCCCCTCTGTCTGAGTTTATCAGTCTATATCCCAAGTGGGCTGATTTCCAAAAGCAAAGTGAGAGTGTGCAGGAAAAAGAAGGTGTGTTGATGAGAACATTACTGCTGGGGATCCCCCGACTCATTCTCCTCGAGGAATCTCTGAGAGCTGGTTAAACAAAGTTCAACAGTTCCACTAAGGGGCGAGGCAGTTGGGACATTATCTACCAAGTACTGTACTAACATTTGATCTCTAGCCCTTCTGGCTTGCTCTGCATGGATTGTGAATGCTATAGTAGCTTTAAAGAATCTCAAGCAGGAAGACCCAGGTGCCAGAGGCAGGATCTACTGGTGTGGGAGCAACTACCCACTCTAAGTTCAAAGTAGTTACAGATATTGTGAGTATTGATCACAACTAGATAATAAACTTTTCCCTATGAATTCATTAATGCATTTCATATTTATTAATAAATACCTAGTATGTTCCCAGCATATATTTTGGCATAACAACACAACAGGGAATGAAACAGATGTAAAGCCCTCCATTCATAATGTATTCTAGGAACTATTCTGATAAGTGTTAAATTCTGCTCATCACAAATGCTTAAAAACATTTTTAACAGTTTATGCATTTCTGATAGTCTATCATTTACTTAATGTTGTGCTAATTTGATGAAACAGGACATTTGCTCTTTAAAAAACTTTTCTTGGTTAAAAAAAACAATTTCAAGAGGCTGGAGATGTGGGTCAGCAGTTAAGAGTACTTGCTGCTCTTTCAGAGGACCTAAGTTTGGCTCCCAGAAAATATCTCAGGTAGCTCTCAACCACCTGTAACTCTAGTTCCAGGGGATCTGACACTCTCTTCTGGTTTCCATGGGCACTGCACTCATGTGCAGAAACCTGTGTGCAGACATACACATATATACATAACTAAAAGCAAAATTTTGAACATTTATTTCAAAGAATGTTTAGCTTGAGGTATATTCTTCACAACTAAAGCATAAAAAGGCAAACAGTTCCTCAAAGATGCACAATTGATTCAAATAATCAGATTTCTTCATCCATTTTCGTAATATATTGAGAAGACTAGCTGCTTTATAAAGAAGGCAAAAAGAAATTTCAATGTGCGCTTCTATTTTGTGGTGGGAGTATAAATTGACAAAAACTTTCTGTTAATAATTGACATAAGTGTTAGGGCCCTTAGAACTAAACACTGTTATTGACATAGTAATTCAGCCTTTAGCAATCTACACTAAGAAAATGATCAGAAAATTGTGAAAGATTGATATAAAATGAATACTAACACAATCATTTAAAAAGCGTGCTTTCAAAGAATAAGGTATGGGAAAATACAGTATTACATACAGTGAAAAAATGAGGATATATGACTTCACATACTGAGTGGTCTTATTGTTTTCTCAGAAAGGTCCATATAAGGAAAAAAAACAGAGCTGGGTGCTGGGGTTGCATGAAACCCTTGTTCTTTGTTACATAATTGTATTTTCCACAATGAACATGTGCTACTTTCATAATCAGAGGGGAAAAAAACCAATCTAAGCCTTCCCCACAATGTTTACCTCTAAACATTGTGATTAGTGCTGGAGAAGTGTTCAGCAGATGTGTATGTGTGTGTGTGTGTGTGTGTGTGTGTGTGTGTGTGTGTGTGTGTGTGTGTGTGTGTGTGTGTGTTGTGGAAAAAATTATACTGTTCAAAATAAGGCCCATGATGAACAGAAACCTTCCAGTCCAAGCAGCTGTGGAGAGAGAATATTTGTCAATGCCTTCTCTCGGGGCTCTGTCTCTCCTTCCTGGAGTTTCAGCTCCCTTCGGCCCATGGGCATCCCGTGGAGTTGAGTCCCCCTGTCTTCATCCTGCTCGTGTATTCATGCTCTGTGTTTTCTAGTTCTTTGTTTCTCCCCTCACCATCAGCTTCGCCCTTCACCATGTTCTTTCTGATTCTTCCTAGAAAAGCAGAATTCCGTGCTGCTGGCTTTTAGCCTTCCTCCTCACTCAGTTCCAGCAGCATTATCACAGGGACATCATCTCCTCTTAGCTGCTGTGTTTGTCCTTAAGAATTGCCTGTGGGATTAGACACTTACCCTGAAGATGAAAGAAAATGAGCCATCTATTAAATGTATCACCTTTGCACTTTTTAGAGATGTCAACTTTGCCAAACACCACAGGAGCCCCTACCCCTCTATGGCAACACTTCCCCAAATGCATTCTCTCTTTCACAAGAAACTAAAGAACACATACTCTTTTCTTCCCCTGAGACAAGGCTGTCGTTTTGTGCCCCAGGTTGCTACCATGTGGGAATGTTGTGGTGTGAGAAAATATCAACACCCTAAATGTCGAGTGCCCTTGCTTTCCATCAGTTCTGAAGGGGCCATTAATCATTCTCCATCCTTGCATCCTTCCGCTGTCTTTATTACAGAGAAGCTGTTCTTATAATTTCTGTGGAGTATCTGTGGGTGGTGCCTAACCTTTGGCATTGTCCATGTAGTCTGGCTGATGGGGGAATAGTCTAGAGAGTCTCCTAGCATCAGCCTGGAGAGAGAGTTCAAGGGCATCAGAGAAGGTTCTGTGGTCAAGTGCAACCAAGCAGAAGGTAATAGAGATGTGGGGGTGGGACCAGCCTGATACTGGCTTTTTGAGCCTTGGTAGTGGGGTATTTTTAATTCTTTGCTTAAAGAAGCTCTGAAAGCATCTTCTTTTATTTTCCTCTGGGTCAGACTAGCAAATAATTTGCTCTGAACACCACTTACTAGAAAACCTCTGCTGATAGCAGATGCATGATACATCATTCCTGTTGGAACCTTGCGGTGTGTTTCACCCACAAACACATTGCTCTACTAGATGGAGTTCAAAGACCATCTATAGGATGGAAACGAAGATCTTGTCAGGCATTTAAACAGAAGGGATCTGAGTTTAGAGAATTTATGTTCTTATATTGCAAGGAGTACTGGCTAAACACGAATGCATGCCAGAAGGTCATAGGTATGATTGGCCCAACAAAATCCCACCTCTTACAGCAATCAGCAAGGTGCTCTCCTAGACTGCCACTGAAACAGGCCATCTGGGGAGCAGGAGACACCCCTGATGCCTCTGGATAACCCGGAGGAACAAGGTAAACAGTGGGAGTCTGCTGCAGGGACACTCCAAGACTCTGCTGAAGGGTACAGACACAGCAGGGGCATGTTCTCTGTCATACATGTGACTTCCCACTGGTAAAACCTACCCCATGTGTACAATTGAGTTGAAGAGGGACTGAAAAATATGCACTTGGCCCATATATGGGTTCTACATCTCAAATTCAACCAACTGTAGATCAAAAACTATGTTTAGAAAATTCATCTGTATTGAACGTGTATAGATTTTTTTATTCCTTAGGCAACATAGTATATCTATTTAAAAAACTTTTATTACATTTATTTTGTATGTGCAAACATTGTATATATATGGGGCATAAACATATGCATAATATATATTATGTATATTTATACATGTATATATAAGGGTATATATATGTATATATGGAGGCATGAACATACCACATTGTACATGTGGAAGTCAGAAAAAAATTTGTAGGAGTCAATTCTGTCAATTCTCTCCTTCCTCCATGTGGGTTCCAGGGATCAAACTTAGGTCATTAGGCTTTGCCACAAGCACCTTTACCTGCTGGGTCATCTCATTGCCTCCCCCCCAATTTTTAAAACTACATTTATCTATGTATGTATTTATTTAGTTGTGTGTGTGTGTGTGTGTGTGTGTGTGTGTGTATGTGTATGCACACGCACAAATGTATATCATAATACATGTGTAGAAGTCAGAGGACAACTTGCCAAAGTCATTTCGCTCCTTCAACCATGTGGATCACAGGAATTGAACTTAGGTCATCAGGCTTGGCAGCAAGCACCTTTACCTTCTGAGCCATCTTGCCAGCCAAAATGTAACTATTTACATAGCATTGCATTGTATTACGTATTTAAAATAATCTAGAGATGATTTAAAGTATATGGGAGGATGTGCATAGTCTATATGCAAATACTATAGTATTTTCAATAAAGAATTTGGTCATCTGAAGATTTTGGCATCCAGAAGGCTATCCTGGATCTTAAGATTTTGGCATCTAGAGGGCTATCCTGGATCTTAAGATTTTGGCATCTAGAGGGCTATCCTGGCCAACTCCTCTGCAGATACTGGGAGACAAATGTATTTGACTTTCTAGAATTTTTAGTGCAATAAGACATGAAGGAGATGGAAAAGGATGTCATGTGCCAACAAATCACAAGCAATACATATATGTTATATAATGGGTAGTTACTGCTTATTTAACCAGGCCTAAGAGGTCCTCCAGGAATGCTTTGCCATCCCTCTGATGGCCCATATGAGGAGTTGCTCTGCCAATTTCCCATGGGTCTGAGTCTTTGAAGTCCTTGGCACAGTCATGCCCATGTCAACAATACACTCAGGACTTCACTCACTCACTCACTCACTCACTCACTCACTCACTCACTCCATACAGACCTAGTTCTTAACGATCACCAGATAAATAGATCCAAATCACTATGTTAATCTAAGTACATGCATATAGTTTGTCTATGTGTATATAAGGAAGGACTCAGTGAAGCATTTTGTTGACTAGCCACAGGTAGTGTTTTTCAAATGTTTTGATGGTTACCTCTGGACTACATAACATTTGTTTATTTCCATAAATAGTAGACAATAAAGCTCAGAGGTGAAGGACTGTAGGAAGGTGGGAATGTGTCTCACAGAGGACAGTGGACTACTGAGACAAGTCTCGAAAGAAGCTGAGGAAGGCAGGTTGGTGGCAGCAGAGAGCAGTTCTGGAACTGCAGTGGTGTAGTGGTTAAAGAAGGGTACTGAGAACACAGCGCACTGAGTGTAGTATCAGAGACCAGAGAAGACCATTGACTAGGTAGAGGATGGGAGATCATAGCAAGAGGTGCAAGGTGAAGGTTAGGGAGCCTCAAAATGGGACAGTATGAAGAGCAGATGGAGGAGACGTGGCTAGGGACAAATGTTAGGTCGGGGAAGACTTGTCCATGCGCTGTACGACAGGAAACTCTGATCAAAACTAATGACTTTCCAAATCTCCTTTGTTTTGTATGTCCTAAAAGAATTTTAAAATTTTGAATTTAATTTTGAAATTGATAAGTCTGAGACAGGACTGATGTGATTTTGAGGCTAGCCTGGGCTATATAGCAATTTCCAGGCTAACATGGGCTATAGAACCAGACCCTGTCTCAAAAGCCAAAATAAAAACTATAACCCACAAAAAATCAATATATAAAGCATACATTTATACCTAATATTTTTGAGATAGGGTCTTCTTGCTATTTATCTGGCCTTGACCTTGACCTTGTAATTCTCCTCCTTCAGCCTCCTAAGTACTGGTGCATGTTATCATGCCTGGGAAAATCTGCATATTCATGGGGACCTGTAATGCTTTTATGTATGTATGCTTATTACTTCTTTGTGGTAAAATTTTGGTACCCTTTTACATTTTGAAGTATACTGTATTTTATTGTTATTTGTAGTCACCATGCTAAGCAATGAAGTCCAGAGCTACTTGCTCTCATTTAACCGTAACTTAGTGGCCATCAGTCCATCAGTTCACCTTTCCAAGATCTGCAACAAGACAGCTAGCTGATGGGTACTAAGTTCTAGTCAAACAGGAGCAAGTAGTAGCTCACTTCCACCACTTTTATTCAACTAGTACTGGAAGTCCTAGCCTGGACAATTAGGAAAAAAATGAAGGCTATCCAAACTGAAGAAATAAAAGAAGTCAAATTGTCCCTGCACATAACATGATACATTGGAGACAAAAATCTTCATCAAACAAATGATTAGAACCAAACAAATTCAGCAAAGTTGCAAGATACAAAATCAGCATAGAAAAATCAGTAGCATTGCTGTATAGCAATAGTAATTTCTCTGAAACAGAAATTAAGAATGGTTCTGCCTTGGAAGCTTTTGTTGAGAAGTCTGCTGCCAAGGCGAACTGGGGTACATGTCTGACTTGTTTCTTTCCTCTTGTATTCTCCTTTGTCTTTGGAAACATGATTATTAGTGTCTTAGGCTTGGTGTGGTTGAGTGAAACCTGACTGTTGACCTGGATATTTACATCCTTCTCTAAGCTTGAGAAGTTTTCTGTTATCTCCTTGAATAAGCTTTATCATCCTTCGGGCTTTTTTTTTTCCTTTTGAAACAGGATCTCATGTAGCTAAGGCTGGCCTCACTATATTGTAACAGGGAGGAGGATCTTGGTCTTTTGATGTCTCTGCCTTCACCTTCCAAGTGCTGGGATTGCAGGATATGCCACTATAGCTGTTTGATGCTGGGCTAGAGAATGGAACCTGGAGCTTCATGCTAAACAAGTACTATAACCAAGTGAGCTCCACCCACAGACTCTCTCTGGCAGTTTCAGTTCTTCTGGAAACCCAGAACTCAAAGACTTGCTCTTTTAATACTGCAGCTAAATTCTTCTGAGTTGTCTTCATTTCATTCCTTTCTCTCCTATTTTGTTGCAGTCTGTCTTAGTGCTTGCCATTTCTTTTCTCAGATTACTCTATTCTGACATTCATGCTTTCTATTTTATTTTACTTTTCTCTGAGAATAGTTTCCAACCCTAGGATAGGAAGTGTGGGACTTTGCTTTGGAACTTGGTGCCAGGCTGCTAAAACCTAACACTGAATTTCTCTTTGATTTTTGTAAAACATTGTCTTCCCTATCTTTGAGTTTCTTGGGTAGAGTATTAAATTCTTCTACTATTTTCTTGAAGTTCATCAAATATCCGTCAATCAGTTGTTTTAAATTATTTATTATGTGCCATAGTTTGCTTTAACTGTAAAATTGACAGCCTAGATATCTATCACCTGCTGTGGGATGTTCTGTATGGCAAATGTGTTGCTAATTAGTCAATAAATAAAACACTGATTGGCCATTGGCTAGGCAGGAAGTGTAGGCGGGACAAGGAGGAGAATAAAGTTGGGAAGTGGAAGGCTGAGTCAGAGAGACACTGCCAGCCGCCACCATGACAAAAAGCATGTGAAGATGTCGGTAAGCCACGAGCCATGTGGCAAGGTATAGATTAATGGAAATGGATTAATTTAAGCTGTAAGAACTAGATAGCAAGAAGCCTGCCACGGCCATACAGTTTGTAAGCAATATAAGTCTCTGTGTTTACTTGGTCGGGTTTGAGCGGCTGTGGGACTGGCAGGTGAGAGAGATTTGTCCTGACTGTGGGCCAGGCAGGAAAACTCTAGCTACAATCACCTGAGAGGAAAACCTCAACTGATGAATTCTCTAGATCAGATTGACCTGGGGGCGTGTCTGTGGGGGATTGTCTTCATTGTTAGTTGATGTAGGATGGTGTGCCTCACTGTAGGAGGCACTGTTCCCTGGTTGAGTGGTCCTGGCTTGGATAAGAAAGCTAGTGATACATGCCTGTGTTTCTATCAGCCAGCTAACAAGTGATGTCCTCTATGGTCCCTGCTGTACTTCTTTGGCTGAGAAGTAAGTTTCTTTTTTTTTAATTATTATTATTATTTTATTATTTTTTAAATTTTATCATTTAATTTAATTTTGCATATCAGCCACGGATTCTCCTGTCCTCCCTCCTCCCACCCTCCCCCACCCTCCCCCCAGCCACCCCTCATTCCCATTTCCTCCAGGGCAAGGACTGCCCTGGGGATTTAGCTCAGCCTGGTAGATTCAGTCCAGGCAGGTTCAGTCCCCTCCTCCCTTCACCCAGGCTGAGCAAAGTGTCCCAGCATAGGCCCTAGGCTCCAAAAAGCCAGCTTATACACTAAGGAGAGGTCCTGGTCCCACTGTCTGGGATCCTCTCTGCACATCTGAAAGCTCTAGAACAAGAAGAAGCAAAGTCACCCAGGAGGAATAGACACCAGGAAATAATCAAATTGAGAGCTGAAATCAATAAAATAGAAACAAAGAGAACAATACAAAGAATTAATGAAACAAAGAGTTGGTTGTTTGAGAAAATCAACAAGATAGACAAGCCCTTCTCCAATCTAACCAAAAGGCAGAGAGAGAGCATCCAAATTAGCAAAATCAGAAATGAAAAGGGAGACGTAACAACAGACAATGAGGAAATCCAGAAAATCATCAGGTCATACTTCAAAAACCTCTACTCCAAAAAACTGGAAAATCTAAAAGAAATGGATAATTTTCTGGATAAGTACCACATACCTAAGTTAAATCAAGACCAGATAAACTATTTAAATAGTCCAATAACTCCTAAGGAAATAGAATCAGTCATTAAAAGTCTCCCAACCAAAAAAAGCCCAGGACCAGATGGTTTCAGTGCAGAATTCTACCAGATCTTCAAAGAAGAGTTAATACCAATACTCTTTAAATTGTTCCACACAATAGAAACAAAAGGAACATTACCAAACTCCTTCTATGAGGCTACAATTACCCTGATTCCTAAACCAAACAAGGATGCAACAAAGAAAGAGAACTACAGACTGATCTCCCTCATGAACATTGATGCAAAAATACTCAATAAAATACTGGCAAACAGACTCCAAGAACACATCAAAACAATTATCCACCATGATCAAGTAGGCTTCATCCCAGCGATGCAAGGTTGGTTCAACATCTGAAAGTCCGTCAATGTAATCCACCATATAAACAAACTGAAAGTAAGTTTCTTTATAGGAGGTAATACTGTGTGGAACGACAAGCAGGTATGCCTTGCCTTCCTGAATGATGGACTGTGACCTGGAAGTGTAAGCCAAGTAAACCCTTTCTTCTCCTATGTTGCTTTTGGTCAGAGCAGTTTATCACAGCAATAGAGTGAAACTAGAACACTGTGTCTTTCCCCCCTACTGATTGTTGTCTGGTCAGTTTCTGGCACCTTATTTTGACTATTAGGTGAAGTTGCGGTGTCTTGAAATCCCTGGACTTGTTCCCGTTGTTGCAGAAATTCCAAATGAGCTGTTTATTGACACTGAGTTTATGGTTCATTCCATGATCTCAGCACTGGATGGTGCCCAGGTCCACATTTGCCAGGAGTCTGTTGTTAGTGTGTTTGTCACTCTTTGGGCACTAGAGGGAAATCCAAGATCAAGCTTGTTCCCAAACCCCCAGCTTGTTTGGTTCAGAATGAACTGGGAGACACCTACAAAGAAGTGCATCCTCACAGAACTTTCCCAGAGCCCAGGTACACAGTCAGCACTGGCCATGGTCGGGCATTGTTAAGATTTTTCTTAGCTCTGAGCTAAATCACAATGAATGGAGCAGCTCTAGGCTTCTGTGTAATGCCTATAGCCGCCAGTGCTTCCAAATTGTGCTACAACTCTGAACCCACTGCTTGCCAAAGCTAGCACAGCACAGCCAGGGCTAAGGTCCCCACTGCTAGGGATTGCTTAGTGCTGGGGAAGAGTCACGCATGGCGACTTCAACCAGCCACAGGAAAAGTTAGCAGGAACAGAAGTCTGATAGACTGGAGTCCCCTTTCTTTCCCCCTAGTCCCAGACTTGTTGCAGAGGCTTCATGTGCAGCAGCCCCAGGCATAGGGACCATATCTGCACAGTGTTATGTTTCACTCGCCCGGCACTAAATTCTAAAGTGTATGCTTACAATCCTATCTTACTCTCATCCAATGAGGACGCATTCCATGCTATGATACCTGAGGTTGGGGATATTGTTGGTAAACAGACCCTTGGCCACCTAGGCTGGTGCTGTACCTGAATCTCCTAGACACATGACATCCACAGTTTCAGGGGAGCACTCAGGCCCATGCCACAGTTGTCAGTGAAGCAGCTGAAATGTGAGTCTGTTCTACTCTGGTACAGGTCTCTACCTGGCATAGGAACTGGTTTAGAACTGAACTGTCTCGAATCACTGGCCTGGATACAACTCTGCTGCCCTAAGTTGGGGGACAGATGGTAGAGACAGCCCCTTAATCACTAGAGCTGACAGTAAGCTGGGTTGCATCACATCGTCACGGTCACAGGGACCTGCCCTCTATCTCAGGAGAGATGGGGGGAGTTCCTCAGGCTCACTCCAAGGATGGTTACGATGAAGAGTGAAACCTGAGCCCACTTTACAGTACACAGGTCTCTAATGTTGGGATGGTCTGAAGCTCTCAGAGCCCTGGCCTGCATCCAAGAGTTTTCATTTATACTAGGCGCTGGTTCTCACCACAGTGGGCCTAGCTTGGGTTGCAAGACAAAAACCCTCTGCTTCCACCCTCTGCTCACCAAGGTTGGAGTACTGTTCTGCAGGCAGTTGTTTGTCACACTAAAGTAGTCTCACGGTAGAGTCTCTGCAGGTACCCCACCCTGTAGCTGTAGGGCCCTTGCCTAGTGTTGAGTTTCACTGTGGCTGCTCTAGTAATGGATCTCAAGTCTAATGCCTTGAGCTAATTCCCTCTCCCTTCCCCAAGCAGAAGGCCCAGCTCTCTCTGTCCTAGACTGCTTACAGGAAGAGCTACTCTTGTCTTCCTGTCTTCGGTTTGCCCTTTGGCTTTATTATACTAAAAGCAGGCACCAGATAGGCCGCCATCTGATTTCCTTATTTTGTGTGAAGGTAGTTATTTTGTGAACAGCTTTTCAATGTGGTGTGTCTACAGGAGGGTGGCATCCAGATGATCTTATTCAGCTCCCGCCTTGCTTTGCTGCATCTGTCAGCTTTTCAACCCTGAAAGAATTTTGCAGAACTCCATCCACCCTCTCACATTTACACAGCAGGTACCTGCGCTCCTTCATACATTTAAAGACTGTAGTTCCAAAGGATGTGACAGTCAGGGGAGCATAAATATTGACACTCAGAAAGAAAACGCTTGTATTGTACCTCCTGGAATCGAACTATCATTATGACAGTCACCGTCATCCATTTTAAAAGTATGTGACAAGCTCTTTGACAGTCAGAAATTTTACATCATTCTTTTTGTTCCTTGAAATTATATTTGCAGTTCATTTCTCCCACGGAGTGTTATCCTGATACTTGAAAGACTTTCACAATCATGTATCACAGCAGCAAAACACATATACAGATTTGTTTAAACTTGGTTTTCTGTAACCACAAATGATTAATGATTATTATATATCTGAAGTAAAAACTGAGCATGGTGGTGCATACCTGCAATTCCAGTATTCAGGAGGATCACAAGTTCAAGACCAGCCTGGAATCTCAGCAAGAACCTCTCTAAAAATAATGAAAAAAAAATTAAGGAAAAGAAGAAACTGTAAATGCAAAATGTTTTGGGGAAAACATTTTTTTCTGAGTAATTATTACAGTTTATTGTTGTTAGTATTTTAAATCTTAATTATCACTTTTATAACTAATCATTGAATTTATGTTGTATCATACATGAAATTTAGCTCAGGCAAATTTCAGTTACACAATTGACACCTTGAACATATATGGGCTCAATTACATGTGCCTGAAAAACCTTTCTTCATAAGATACACGAGGTAAGCAAGGTTGGTTGCAATCCCTGTATTAAGGAGCTTGACCAACACTACTCTCTCTCTCTCTCTCTCTCTCTCTCTCTCTCTCTCTCTCTCTCTCTCTCTCTCTCTCTCCCCTCTCTCAACTTAGAAATAGCATTTAATCTAAATGTGACTGATATTTCTTGAAAACACTTTTGAGAATTTCGTATATGTATATAATATGTTGTGATCAAGCCCACCTCTGTTTCTTCCACTCCAGATCCTCCTCCGCTCCCCAAGCACCATTCTCTCCCAACTTCATGTGCCCTTTTTGTTTCTTACCTAACGAAACAACTTATCACTGCTAGTGTGCGCATAGGTATAGGGCATTTACTGAAGCTTTGGCAGCCTCTTAGGGGCTGCATCATTAAAGAAAACAGACTCCCCCCTCTTCCAGCAGTGATCAATCATCAGTAGCTCTTTAGCTAGGGGAGGATTTTGTGACTATCACCTTCCTCCATGCAGGGAGTTTCTCTACCTTGATCTTGTTCAGGTCTTGTGCATAGAGACAATTTTTAATTAATGTTTTTAGTTAATGTATACAACAAAATAATGAGTTTCAGTAGAACACACTCATGCATACACATCCTTGTACTTTGTTTATATTTGCCCCCTTCTCTCTTCTCTCGATTCCACTCAGAATTCTCCACTCCAAACGGTCCCATTGTGCTTTCTTGTTACATATACTGCATATGATGATGTATTGCCTTTACTCCCATTGCCCTCTTGTGTTCGCCTTCTCCCTCACTTTATTATGTCTTCTTCACCTCAAAAGATCTCTCATCTACTTTCATGTATATATGTTAAGATCCAGATTCTACATATGAGAGAAAACAGAAGATTCTTTCTGAGACAGGTTCATTACACTTAACTATTCCATCCATTTTTTCCCCTGTAGATGGCATGTTTTCATTCTTTATATATACTGCATTGTATTACTTTTTTATGTTTTCACTTATTATTTTTAGAGTTTGTGTGTGTGTGTGTGTGTGTGTGTGTGTGTGTGTGTGTGTGTGTGTGTGCATGCATACATTTGTAAGCATGAACTTCTGTGCACATGCCCAGAGGTTAGAGAATGACTTGTGGGAGTTGGACCTTTGCTTCTACTTGTAGGTCCCAGGGATAGAGCTCAGACTGTCAGGCATGGCACCAGACAGCCTTACCTGCTGAGTCATCTCACTAGTTCATATACTACATTATCTTTATCCATTCATTTGGATGAATGGTACCATATCTTGGTTATTATGAATAGTATTGTGATAGGCATGAGTGTGCTGTTATCTCTGTGGTATTCTGAATTAGATGCCTTTGAATGTCTATCCAGAAGTAGTATAGCTGCATGCTATAATAGTTCTATTTTTAATTTTAGTCGTTTGAGGAGTTCCCACTGATTTCTCTAGTGGCTGGACTCTTACAATCCAACCATTGGTGTGTAAGGGTTTCTGTTTCCTAGCATCTTTACCAGCATTTGTTGTTCTTTGTTTTCTTGATGAGAGCCTCCCTGTAATGTGAAAGCTAAGGATGCTGACTTCATTTTCTAGCCATTTGTATTTCTTCTGTTGAGAACAATCCAGTTCATTTGTCCATTTATTGTCTGGATGTTTTAGGAGGTTTTTTCTTTTTGTGTGTGTGTGTGTGGTTTTTTGTTTTTTTGCGTTTTGTACAGATTGTAGCTATTAATTCTGTCAGATGTATAGTTGGCACAGATTTTCTCTTGTTCTGTAGGCTGTTGAGATAGGTTTTTGGATGTAAAGCAAGTTGGCCTAGAACTTACTATGTAACCCAGATTAGCCTTGAACTTGGACCCTTTTGCCTCAGCTACCCACGTTCTGGAATTGCAGGTGTTTTTCACCATGCCCAACAGCAATCGTATCCTTAATTGCTCCTTCATTTAGTACTTTGTACATTTTTACACTCTGAAGCAGTGTTCTATAGTGTGGCTTGGAATCATAGGCCTTGGACATCTGTATATCATACATGTTAATATGATGATGGCAGCTATTACGATAAAGAAGTTAAAATGTCTTTTGTCTGTTTCCTAAGTATCACAAAAGGCTCCCAGTTTATGTGATACCAGAGCATGAGAGAGAGCCCAATGATGTAAAAAACTGAATTTCCTACAAGCATGGGTAAATGAGTATTTAGAGCCCAAATTACTTAGCTTTGAAGAATAAAATGAAGTGAACTTTTGGTACAGCTAAATTCCCAACAGAGAAGTTCATGCCTAGGGAGGGGAGAAGGAGAGAGAGTATATTTGTTTGTGTTATCATCTAACTGAGCTTAGCTATCTTTTTTCACTATCTCTTGGTGACTAAGTGACTGTGGTCAATTGCCTATCTGCATTTCTTTGTTTGTCTATAAAATAGGAGTAGCTATCTTTTTTCACTATCTCTTGGCGACTGAGTGAGTGACTGTGGGCAATTGCCTATCTACATTTATAAAATAGGAGAATTTTGCCCTATACAATCTAAGTTCCTGAAAGGTTCAGGTAGGATCTAGTGACACTTATAATATCACTTTTTAAGCTATATAAAGGATTCATACTGTAAAAAATACTGAACATCTTTATTTTAAAATGTTCATAGATTAACAGAAAATTGTAAAGGTATATGCAGAGTGACCCTCTGTACTCTCCACCCCATCTCTCTCAACAATGGCCTCGTGTTTAACTACAGTACAATATCAAAGTTGACCTTGGTACAATCTTGAGAGCATATTCTGATTTCACTAGCTATATATATTCTCTTCTGTGCACGCATGCACATGTGACTGTATCACTTGTGAAGCTTTATATAGTCACAATAACAGTGTAGAACTCACCCACTGTCACTAGGCTCTCATACTAATTCTCCATAGCCACCATGCATTCCTCTGCAATGCTAATATTGTCTATATTTGTATAGTTTTGTTCTTTCAACATTGTGTACTGAACGTTTTTGATTATTTTTGTTTTTGAGGCAGAGTTTGTATAGCCTAGATTGTCCTGGGATGCAGTAAGTAGACCAGGCTGGCCACAAACCTGCAGTGATTCCCCCCATCTTAGACTCTTATTCCAGGTGTGAGCCTGTACACACAGCTTTATAGCATAATTTTCCTGAGTTGTAAGTTGTTGCTTACATCAAGCATTTGTTTCTTTTCATTTCCATGGTTTTCTTTTCCACAGTTTGTTTAAGGATTGACCTCCTGAAAGGCATTTGAGTTATTGTTTTACATATTAGGCTATTATGAGCAGAGCTGTTGTGAACACTTGTGGATACATTTTGGAGTGAGCATAAGATTTCCTTTCTTTAGGATATGTACAAGCATGATTTCTATGATAAACACATGTCTAGTTTCATAAGACACTGCCAACCTTGTTGCCGGGCTGCCTATACCATTTTACAGTCCCAGCAGAAGAGTCGAAGTGATCAGTGTTCTCTGGAGCCTCGGCAACATTTAATATTTTTAATAGTTTTTATTTTACATGTTCATATTAGTGTATAGTGGTATGTAACTTGAATCTTAAAGGGTCTTATTAATCAAAAAACTCAGTGGCAGGTATTGGGGTGAATGCTGAAAGATCAGAGAAACAGAACAAGCCACAGCCACCTCACCTCGCCAACTTTTCAGCCGATTCTGTTTCCTCAAACTGGAAGCCTCTGAGTCCTCATCTAAATGGATCTCAGCAGAACCGCTGCTAAAAGCCTAAAAGCTTAAAAAGTCTCTCGTTTCTGGTCCTCACGCCTTATATATCTTTCTGCTTCTGCCATCACTTCCTGGGATTAAAGGTATGTGTAACCATGCCTGGCTGTTTCCAGTGTGGCCTTGAACTCACAGAGATCCAGATGGATCTCTCTGCCTTTGGAATGCTAGGATTAAAGGCGTGTGCTACCACTGCCTTACCTCTATGTTTAATATAGTGGCTGTTCTGTACTCTGACCCCCAGATAAGTTTATTGGGGTGCACGATATACCAACTACAGTGGTATTTCCCTAGTGGTGAATGATACTAGTTTGCCGTCTGTGTGTTCTTTGGTGAAATGTGTCTGTTTTCCAGTTGGGTGGTTTGTTTATTCTAACGCTGCACTTTGAAACTTCGGTGCAAGTTTTGTGTGAGTTGCAGCTATTGTCTACTAGTATGTGGCTGTCTTTTTATCCTTGTCACAGAATATTTCACAACAAAAGTTTTATATTTTATGCGATATATTCATCAACTTTTCCCTTATGAGTTATGTTTTTTGTTTGTTTGGTCTAGAAATTCATTATCTAGGTCTAAGTTCCAAGAGATCACTTTTTTCCACCTAAACTACATTTTACATTTTGAATTAATTTTGTCTAAGGTGTAAGAACGAGGTTCATGTTTTTCCTGCATATGGTTGGCTAATTGCCCCAATGCTGGATGTCTAAATGTTATGTATTTTTTTTCTCAATTGAATTGCTCTTGCACTTTTGCCAGAAATGAGTTGTAGATTGATCTCTGGGTTCTTTATCCTATTCCATTTATCTGTGTCTTGCTTAGCAGTATCACACTTTCTTACTTACTGTGGCTATAATAGTAAATCTTAGTACCAATTAGGAGCATTCTCTCCCATTTTATTTTTATTTTTTTTTGTTTGTTTGTTTTTCGAGACAGGGTTTCTCTGTGTAGCTTTGTGCCTTTCCTGGGACTCACTTGGTAGCCCAGACTGGCCTCGAACTCACAGAGATCCGCCTGGCTCTGCCTCCCGAGTGCTGGGATTAAAGGCGTGCGCCACCACCACCCGGCCCATTTTATTTTTATTAAAATTATTTTAGCTATTCTAGGTCATCTGCCATTCCATATATATTTACATTTTAGAATAATCTTGTTTTATGTCTTCAGAAAAACCTTGCTGGGCTATTTACAATAATTATATTAAGATTTCATTTTGGGGATACTTTCCTATGGTGGGTCTTTTAATCTATGAGCCTGGCATGTATCTCCTTTATTTCAGGGGTTTTTAATTTCTTTCAACATCATTTTGTAATTTACAGGATGTAAATCCAATACATGTTTCAAAATTATTTATACCTAAATGTTTCATTCTCTAAGTCAGGGGTTCTCAACCTTCCTAATACTACCACCCTTTAATACAGTTCTGCACGTTGTGTGGCCCCCAACCATAAACTTATTTTCATTGCTGCTTCATAACTGTAATTTTGCTATAGTTATGAATTGTAATACAAATATCTGATGTGCAGGATATTTGATATGCAACCCCTGTGAAAAAATTGATTACCCCCAGGGGTCATGGCCCACAGGTTGAGAACCACTGCTTTAGAATAAGTGCAATGGAATTGGATTCTAAATTTTGGTTTTCATTATGTTTATTATTAGTATATCTAAATGAGGTCATTTTGCTTGTCTATATGACCCTGATAAATTAACTTATTGATTCTAGAATTAAAAACTGTTCTTTGGGATTTTCTATTTAGACAATCATATCATCTGCAAATAAAGCCTGGTTTTCTTTCTTTTCAGTCTCTCTGTATGCTAGTTCATGTTATTGCTTGATCATTCCTCCTACAATGTTTGGTGTTATGCTGACTGAATGACAAAAGGGGGCTTGGGAGATGGCTTCATGGACAAAGCACTTGTGAAAGTGTGAAGACCAGAGTTCAGCTTTCCAGTACCCATACAAAAACCCAGCATGTACAGTGGTCACCTGGAGTTCCAGCACTCAGGAGACAGAGACTAGACTGTCAGAAATGAAGGAGCTCCAGGCTCAATGAGAGAGACCTTGTCTCAAAAAATAAAAGTGGAATGGGATTAAGGAAGACATTCTTGGTTGTCTAGTTTTCTTCTTTTGATTACGACCTATTGAAAATGAGTATTAGGTTGACTTGCTAGTAGTACCATTCCCAGAACTCCCATAGTAGAATATGTTTAAGGTTAAAACCTTCCTTTTTAAGAAAAGAAAAGGGGAAGTGCTGTGGGATGTTCTGTATGTCAAATGTGTTGCTGATTGGTTGGTAAATAAATCACTGATTGGCCATTGGCCAGGCAGGAAGTATAGGCGGGACAAGGAGGAGAAAAAACTGGGAAGTGGAAGGCTGAGTCAGGGAGACACTGCCAGCCGCCATCAGGACAAGGAAGATGTAAAGTACCTGTAAGCCACAAGCCATGTGGCAAGGTATAGATTAATAGAAATGGATTAATTTAAGCTGTAAGAACAGTTAGCAAGAAGCCTGCCACGGCCATACAGTTTGTAACCAATATAAGTCTCTGTGTTTATTTGGTTGGGTCTGAGTAGCTGTGGGACTGGCGGGTGGCAGAGATTTATCCTGACTGTGGGCCAGTCAGGAAAACTCTAGCAACAAATGGCGCCCATGCATGTCCATACACATGCATGTGTAACTATACACACATGTGTACCCACACATATGTGAACACATATATAAAATAGGTTTTTTTGTACCCTGATAATAGGTTTCTCTGCCAACGCAGTAAGCTAGATCAAGCTGAATTAAGAAGTAAAAGACCAGGTTTATTCTAAGCAAAGCAACTCCCAGGTGACTCGTCCAGTCCCCAGAGATCGAAGTGTGAGAAGGGGCAAGAAAAATCACATAGCTGAACTAAAGGAGGGAGCTTAAATACCCTGTCGGCACATGGTGATGACGTGTCTGCCACAAGATGAGTTTGTGCCCAATTATAATGCCTTGGGCAGGGATTAGGCAGCTGGCAGCTTCAGGGCAGGAGCTGCTGGGACCACCAGGAATGCAGAACTGGACTTTTTGGTGATTTTTCTGAGAGAGCAGGGTTTGGAGAGGCAGGAATGGGGCTTTCTTGACTGGAAGTTCCAGCCAAATAATATACACATGCATGCACAACCATACACACTTGTAAAAGTTTGTTAAAAATGGAATAATTTTGTCTCACTGACCCACTTAGAAAAAGTGAGTTTTATTAAAAAAAAAAAAAAGTTCCTGGAGAGGAGTTCTGTAATCTAAGTTTTTTCTCTCTTTTTCTTCTGTTTAAAATGATATAAAATTATTGTTATGGTGTTATCTAATATGCAAAATGTGCTACTATATATAAAGTATGTTTTTAAGAAGAAAAATGGAATCCTTTCTTTATTCCTAACCACAGAGGGAAAACATTGAACATGTGGGTTGTTTTAGCACTTTATCAATTTGAGAATGTTCTCAATTTGCTCCCATGAACTTAATGTTATTTTCTTTTGATATTTTTTGTGTGGTATATGTGTGAGTGGCATTGATACATAACATAATTTACAAAGTTCACACTTGAAAACCTCACAATAGTTTATTTTAACCCCACCCCCAATCTCATTCTGTTTTAAGGAAGTTTATGAATTTTTGTTGGGCTTTATTCTTAGCTATCCTGGACTACTCGTAGCCCATAGGTCATGAGTTGGATACACCTGCTAGTGTGCCTGATTCTGGAGTAGAATTCTGGCACACATTCTTGGTTGTCAGATTTTCTGCTTTTGATTATGACCTCCATGAAAATGGGTATTGGCTTGGCTTGCTTATAGTACCATTCCCAGAAGTCCCATAGTAGAATTATTAATAGAATGCTCTCTGCTAATATTGGAGTAAGGGGAAAGGAACATGTGCAGCTCTTGAAGCTGAATTAGAACCACTGTGATGTAGTTCAAGGATTTGAAGATCTCCTTATTCCTAAGTAGCCTTTGTTGGTGGTTTTTATTCCCCTGTGACCCTGTTAAGGCAAAGAAATCTTGTTGCCTGTTCTACTGTTTGCCAAGCTGATTTTCACTTTTGACTTTTGTTGGTATGGGTCTGGAAGAGTTCCCAGGATTGATGAAACAGGTCATAGCCTGGAAAACATAGCCATTCTATCAGGCAAAATTGATTTAGCTTTTGCATTCTGGGGGTTTAATCTGTGAATGGATGGGTTTACTTGACCATTCAAGAGGATTTCATATCAGAAAGCAGCTGCCCACTTGAGAAAGTATGTGGAATCTAATTCTTCCGAGTGGGCCTTCCCAGTAGAATACGCAGCAAGGGCTCACACAATCAGAAATTACTTCCTTAGGGCTGTCTGTCATCACTGGGAGGCTGAAGAGCAGCATTTACTGGGAGGAGACAGGCCAGGGACCAATGCCTCTGAAGCAGTTGAAAAAGCAACTGTTATCTGGAAAACTGGGAGCAGGGTTCTAAAGAGACAAATTGTGTCTATTTGGCACTTTTCCCCCTGTGGTGGGCTCAGAACTCCATCTCTCTGTGAAACACAAAGCTTTGCATTAGCAATTCCAAAGAGTCATTCTGATTCCAGCAGCCTCAGCTGACTCTGGGCAGGGGAATTGGCAGCTACTGAACAGTCAGAATTCTCAGGCTACATTTGGGGCTTTCATCCAGGCTGGTGGCCAATGGAGCAGTGTGGGAATGGCAGCAACAGGAGCTGCTGGGGACTAGATCAGTATGCTACTGCCTTTGGGCTTGTCTGTCCTAGTGTGAGGCTTCCCAGACTCCTGACAAGACAGAGACCTTCCTGGCTCACCACCCACCCGGGCTGCACTTACAGGCCTGAGCTATATCCAATTTCAATTCTCAGGCTAATTAATACTCCAATATAAATGAACTCTTGTGAAGTTGACAAATATATTTTTAAATCTGCTTTTTCTTTATAATTTCTTCTGATTGGTTATGAAGTGAGATTTTCAATAAGGTACCCCAAGTTTTGGCTTTGGGGATCTGAGGGGTGGGGTAATGGATTGAGAAGGAAATGAAGGACAGTTCAATGAAAGCTTGCTAATACTCAGCTCTGTCTTAGGAGCTTTCATTCCTATTGGACCAGGAAGAAGAATGTCTGTTCCCCACGTCAGAAACTTGAGTTTAACTGCAATTCAGAGCACGGTACAGTGTGGAAAATGTAACATGTTTATGATATGTATCTGTAGTGGTATTTGCTCTGCCCATGGCCTTGGGCTATAGGGCCCGAAGGAAGCTATGCTTCCTGCCATTATATGTGACCCTTCTCCCTTCTCCTGCCTGCGAGGTGGATTCATGCACAGCTAGCTCAGTTGGTAGAGCATGAGACTCTTAATCTCAGGGTCATGGGTTTGTGCCCCACGTTGGGTACCACTTATTATGATCAATCCGTGTGAGTCTATTAAATGGGTAACAGAATTTATTAAGATATAAATTGAGGAAATATACTCACTAATACATAACAGAGTAGACAGCTGAAGTTGTCCTCTGATATGACCAGGAGTGAATCCATCCTTATAAGAAGTTACATACAAAGGCAGGAAGCAAATACCACTACACGTGTTTGTTTGGCTAGCCTAGGACTCAGTTAATCACTATCTAACTCTTGTTGCTCAGTCAATGTTTGAGCATGAAGCTACTCCCTAAATTAAGCTTTTTCTTTTACTTTGAGCATTTGAGGCAATTTGGTGTTTTATGTGTATTTTTCTGGGCATCTCATTTTTATCCACTTTACATCATCAGTAATTTAGGAAAGTTCTCTATAGAAGTTAACAGAACTTCAGGAGTCTGACTTGGGACCATCTCTACCTCTCTGTTGTTTTGTTTCCTTTTTCATTTACACTTTTCTCATTTCCTTTCTTGAGCTTTCAGAATTTATTTTCCCAGTTTGGGCTTTGAGTATTAGGCCTGATGATGATTTGGTTCATTCATCGTTTCATTTGTTTATGTCCCTATCTAGTGTCTGCTGATGTCTTGTAATTGTACTGTATTCATGACTATCAACAAGACTTACATCAAGCTGTCTGAATTTCAGGCTTTTTCCTCTAGGCATGGTAGTAAGATCAGAAGCCACTGAATTTTTACACAACAATGTAAACACACATAGCATGCACGAGAGAGAGAGAGAGAGAGAGAGAGAGAGAGAGAGAGAGAGAGAGAGAGAGAGAGAGAGATATGGGGTAGGGAGAATCAACAGGGGAATGGTTTCCAGGACCTTTGAAGATTCCAAAATTTGTGAAAACTCAAGTCTCTTATAGAAAATCGCAAAACTGTGGAGTATTTACACAGAATCTAAGCATAACCTTCTATATATTTTAAATAATCTCCAGATTACTTGTACTACCCACTACAGTGTAAATACTACATAAATAGTTGTCACACTCAGTTGCTTAGGGAATAATGACCAGAAAAAGTCTGTCCATATTTAGCACAGATGCGATTTTTAGATGCTTTCCATCAGCAGCTGGCTGACTCCATGGCACCTGTGGATCCCGAAGGCTGACTGCATATGTAAATGGAGTCTGCATTGGTGATTGCTGAGGGATTACTTTAAAATCTTCTCTTTCAGGCTCTGTCTAGTTAAATATAGTTTATAAATGGTTGCCATGTTTTGTCTCCTTTAAAATATTATGATATGAATTGAGATTATTTTCAGTCCTCTCCTTTATGTCAGCATCAAATAATCATAGGAATAGTTTCTCATGTGGGTCCCAAATGCATATTTGAGTCCATAGAGATTCTATGAGTAAGTAGGAAAAGTCAGTGGACAGTGAGCATCTGTTCCACCTCCAGCTCTTTTTTCTCACCCATCACAGATTCGTATATAGATAAAA
Organism: Peromyscus californicus insignis; assembly: GCF_007827085.1. Taxonomy (NCBI): domain Eukaryota; kingdom Metazoa; phylum Chordata; class Mammalia; order Rodentia; family Cricetidae; genus Peromyscus; species Peromyscus californicus. The sequence continues at coordinate 28,656,982 of NW_026294391.1, read as the reverse complement.
ACAAATTGAATTCTTTTTTTCTAATCCCTTTTCTGGTCCCCTTCCACCTGTTTATGAGTTTTCACCACCTGAGGCTTAAAGCTAGAAGTGACCCTTCCTGGAACTTCCTCCCCCACGCGCTGAAGCTTTAATCTCCAAGAAATGGTATTTGGAGATAGGGCTTTAAAGGAGGTGGCTAAGGTGACAACAGGGCTGGTTACAAGAAAAGGAAGTGACACCAGGATAGCAGAATGCTCTCTCACCACAGAGAAAAGACCAGATTCACTGGTTTTTAGTCTATTCAAAATCCTTTATGCTGGACACTTATATAAACTTGAAATCACAATATGATAAATCTGAGGTAGGCTATTATATGGACAGATGAGGCTTTATGATCCGAGATTTCAATGGGGTCTCTGTGATCCTAGGTCAACGATCTTTATTCCTTAAACCTTTTGGGAGTTGATACAAATTGAGGCATTTTGAGTTTTATTAACCATATAACAGGGAATGGAATCCAAATGACAATGTGGATTTCCAAAGTTCAGGCTCTGAGAGATGAGTGGAACACAGACCAAAAAGTGTGTGAGCCCTGTGCTGATATAGTGTGTATCCTAATAAATATGCCTGAAGATCCGAGGACAGAGCCAGCCGCTAGATTAAACAGAAGCCAGGCAGTGGTGGCCCACACCTTTAATCCTAGCACTCGGGAGGCAGAGATCTGTCTGGATCTCCGTGAGCTCAAAGCCACCCTGGACTACATGAGATTGACTTTAATCCCAGTACTGGGAAACACACACACCTTTAATCCCAGGAAGTGATGGCTGGGTGGAGAAAGGAATATAAGGCACGAGGAGGCAGGAACTAAAGGCTTTTCGGCAGAAGCGTCCCTTTCAGCTAGAGGCTTTTTTCGGCTGAAGCCTTTTTGGCTGAGGAAGCTCATTTGGCTAGAGACCTATCAGCTGAGGCTTCTTCAGGCTGAGGAGTTTGTGAGGGAAGAGGTGGTGGCTGCGGCTTGTTCCTTTGTCTCTCTGATCTTTCAGCATTTACCCCAATATCTGGTTCCGGGTTTTTATTAAAAGACCTACTTTAGAATTCGAACAACAGAGCCCAGTCTTCTACCCTGGCATCAGCCTGAGAAGCAAGTAAAACCTTCATTTCATTTTCCTTCCTTCTCTTTTCTATCTCTCTCCCTCTTCTTTCCTTCCTTCCTTCCTTCCTTCCTTGTGTGTCACATGTGGAGGAGGCCAGCGGTTGTCATCTTCCTTAGTGGCTTCTCCACCTTACTCTTTGAGATAAGGTATCTCATTAAATCTGGTGCTCAACAATTGGAAAGATGAGATGGTCATCACTGAAGAATGAGCAGATGCCTAGGGTCTGGGCCCACACCTGAGGCCATGTTGGTGCCTGAGGGTCTTGCTGCCACCAGGACTATACAGATCCCAGCGGCCTACATTACCGCCTGGGACCATGGTTGTTGTAGTTTAGTTAAAAATGGTGGAAGGGCAACCGTGGCGGGTTGGAGCCAAGGGGCACCACCAAGTCACACCATACAACAAACTCACATAGGAGGTTTATTGGAGGGGAGGAAGGAGTGGGTAGAGAAGGGGACTAAGAGGCAGCCTCTGGAGATAAGAAGCAGTGAGAAGAGGGGGGGAGGGGCTTGCCTTTAATATTGGGATTTAGACCATGTGCATAGAGAGTGGCTGTAGTAGATGATGCATTCTGCCAGGTACCCAAGGGCAGGCCAGCATAGATGCCTGAGTACTAACAAGCACATATGCACAGGGAGTGCTCTTAGTGGTTGCAGCTGAGAACCCTGAGCAGGCCAGCATAGATGCCTGAGTACTAACAGTGGTGACATTCAATCCCATCTATGGCCAGGGGCCGTGTGTGCGTCTGTGGCCCTATTGTAGCTAGGGTCTATGTTGATGTCAGTGGTGTTTGTTACCATCAAAGGCTGTGCAACTGCCCAGGGTCTGGACCACCACCTGGGCTGTGTTGGAGTCTAGGGACCATGCTCTGGTGGGCCCATGCCAATCTCAGAGGCCTGCACTGCCACCTGGGCCATAATAGCGTCTGAGCCCAAGCTGCTGCTAATGGCCATGTCTGACTGAGTCCATGGTCCTGCTGCAGCTGGGGTCTGTGTAGATGTCCATTGCCCATGTTACACAGGGGCCCATGTGAACCATGTGTTGGACCATGTGTTGAAGTATGAGAGTTGTGTGGAGTTGGACCAGCCCCTCACTGGTCTGGCGAAAGCTGCCCACCCCCAGAGAGCTGACCCCACCAGTCACCACTGTTGTGGGGAGAGCTGGCTCCTCACCTTGCCTGAAGAGGGTGGTCCTAGAGGCCAGCACATATCCATGGCTTTGAGTTGGCATTCCCCAACATCTACCCTATCTGCAACCTGCTAAAGCGTGCGAAGGGACTGGTCCTGTGGAACCATAGTTGCAGGATCACTGTGACTTGTGGCAACAGCAGGATATCCAGGAGGAGTTTTGGTGAGGGTCCAGTATTGATGGTATACCAGAAGCCAGAGGCCTTGAACCAGACCAACAACTCATTACACAACAAACATTTTCGAATGAAACTGTTTGGACAGAAGGATATACTGCATGATACACAGTAGCTCCCAATGCCACTGAGATGAATGAAGAAGTCATGGAGAGGCAGGAAAGATGAAGGAGTGAAGTGTTTGTTTTGTTTTGTTGCTTTTTTGTTTATTTTTATTTTTTTAAATAAATACCCTTATTTGTATTTTGTATTTTGATTATTTCTTTTTAAGTTTTCCTTTGTGGGGGGTTGCTACAAGGGAAGATACAGAGAGACTGGGAAGTTAGTGGGATTGGGGTGTATGATGTGAAATTCCCAAAGAATTAATAAAAAAAAAATGCGTTTTTTTTTAAATGGGATGATCAATGGGCCCCAGGGATCTGCTTGTCTTTGCCCTCCATCCCCAGCACTGAGGTTATAGGTGTATGCTGCCACTCCTGGCTTTTATTGTGTGGGTGCTGGGGATGCAAACACAGATCCTTATGCTTGCACAACAAACACTTTACCCACTTAGTCGTACATGTGGCTGAAAACCTTTCTTGTGAGTATTAGTACCACTTTATAAATTCCACTGGCATAGGATCAGTTTGAGTAAGAGCAGTGGTTCTCCAAGTGTGGTCCTTGGACCAGCATTGTCAGCACACTGGGAGCTTCCTAGAACCATAGAAAAGCAGACTCTGCCACAGATTTGCTGAATCAGAGTTCTAGGTTTAGAGCCCAAGAGAGTCTGAGGGTTCTTCCAAGAGATTCTGATGTGTACTTATACTTAAGGAAGGTTGATATAGAAGAAAAAGCCTGGGGACAGTCAGCTCATAATAGAATGGAGCTAAAGCCTTCAGATGGGAATGGGAAAAGCTGTAGTTCTGTCCTAGCTGTTGCCATGCTCATAAAATGAAGCAGAAAGCACTCAAATAGAATTTAACACAATGATATTTTTAAGATGCAGTGCAAAATGCAGCAATTAAGAGCCTGAGTGCTAGTATATAATTAGGGTTCAAATCCCCGCTCTCAATTATTAGCTTGGATAGGTTACTCCTTTGTCTTATGTTAAACTAGAAAATAATAGTGTACTATGTCTTAGTTCCCTTTCTATTGCCATGAAGAGACACCATGACCAAGGCAACATATAAAAGAATGTTTATTAGAGTTCATGATTCCAGAGGGTTAGAGTCCATGACCATCATGGCTGGAGGTAGGCAGGTATGGTGCTGGAGCAGTAGCTGAGAGCTTACATCCTGATGCACATGCAGAGAGAGAGAGAGAGAGAGAGAGAGAGAGAGAGAGAGAGAGAGAGAGAGAGAGACAGAGAGAGAGAGAGACAGAGAGAGAGAGAGACAGAGAGAGACAGAGAGACAGAGAGAGACAGAGACAGAGAGAGACAGAGAGAGAGACAGAGAGAGACAGAGAGAGGGAGAGAGGGAGAGGGAGACAGAGTAGGAGACAGAGAGAGTAGGAGACAGAGAGAGTGGGAGACAGAGAGAGACAGAGAAAGACAGAGAAAGAAAAAGATACAGGCAGACAGGCAGACAGACACTGGGCCAGAGAGACAGAGAAAGCTAAACTAGGAATGGGAGCACTTTTGAAACCTCAAAGCCCACCCCTAGTGACATACCCTCTTAAAAAAAGCCACACCTCCTAACTCCTAACCTTCCCAAATAGTTACATCAACTGTGGAACATGTGTGTGTGTGTGTGTGTGTGTGTGTGTGTGTGTGTGTGTGGGTGTGTGTGTGTGTGTGTATCCCTATGGGGGCTATTCTCATTCAAACTACAACACACTGCCTCATAGTGTTAAGGATCAAATTACCTTACATATTTAAAGCACTTTGTCTGACATTGAGAAAGTATCATTTAAGCGTTACATCTATATAAATGTATAAATGTATATATCTGTATATACACAGATATATACAGTATGTGGTTCACATGGTGACTCTTCAGGAAATACCTTTTAAGAAAAAATGGAGTAAACTGGAAGAAAGGAGAATAGGAGAAAGAATGAAACTTGGAAATAAACATTTCTAAGAATATGTTGTTGGCCGGGCGGTGGTGGCGCACGCCTTTAATCCCAGCACTCGGGAGGCAGAGCCAGGCGGATCTCTGTGAGTTCAAGGCCAGCCTGGACTACCAAGTGAGTTCCAGGAAAGGTGCAAAGCTACACAGAGAAACCCTGTCTCGAAAAAAAAAAACCAAAAAAAAAAAAAAAAAGAATATGTTGTTAACTGCTTAAGACCAAGGGAAATATGCTGTACCCACTTGAAACCTTACCTCCACCCCAAAGGGCCTCTCCTTGCACAATTTGGAAATGTGTAAGAACTGCATCTGCCATGATGGGATCCACTGTGTGATAGAAATTGTCTCTTGGGAAAACTGACACCCCTGCTAAATGCTAGTGCAAATTTAAAAGTACAGAAACCTGGCCCACACAGGTGAAGGTAGCATGTCACCTTTCCTAGGGTACTGAGTGGATTCTGGGTGTTATATGGGGATTAGGAGCATGCAGGGACTCCAGATCCAGAAGCTGGAAGAAATAGGGTCTGTTGCTGTACAAAGTGTATAACTATTAATTTAAATAATATAGTCAACCATCATGGCTTATGTTTGTAACCTCAACATTCAGGAGGATATGTCAGGAGGACCATGAATTTGCAGTTAGAGTTGGCTACATAGCATGTTCAAGCAGACCCTGGACTAAATTGCAAGATCCTGTCTGTAGACAGATTTCTAAATGGTCTCAATAATAAAAAACACAGAGTCAAATATAGGGGTGAAAGCCTTAGAAAGATCAGGAAAATAGGGAAAGCCACCAGCCAACCTTACCTCACCAACTCCGTAGCTTCCAAATGCAAGTTACTTCCTGTCTACTCACGTTTATATACCTTCTCTGTTCTGTTCTCTCATTGGCTCTCTTAGCCCAGCCACATTACTTCCTCTTCCTACACAGCTCTGTTACTTTCTTTACAGACCTCCAGACCTCTATGGTTGGTACTGGGATTAAAGGTGTATGTCACCACACTTGGCTCTGTTCCCTAGAGTGGCCTTGAACACACAGAGATCCTGCCTGCTAAGGGATAGGATTAAGGGTGTGTGCTACTACTGCCTGATTTCTTTGTTTACTTAAAATGGCTTGCTATTCCCTCTTATCTCCAGGCAAGCTTTATTTATTAAAGCACAAATAAAATATCACCACAACTGTCTCAAAAGCAAAACAAAAATTCAAAAATTGTATTGAGGAATGCTTTAAATTCCACAAGATTTATTCACTTAAATGTACAATTTAATGATTTTTAGTAAATATACTTTTTAGTATAGCCATTACTATAATTCAATTTAAAAATATTTTAGAACCCCTGTAAAATCTGTTGTGTCCACTGTAGTTAATCTATCTTCCTTCCTCCAGACTTGGGAAACCATGAATCTATTTTCTTTCTCTGTAGATTTACTTATTCTAGGCATTTAATATCCACTTAATCATATACAGTAGCTTGAATCCTAATTGGTCTTAAACATAAAGACCCAGAGCTAGATATTGGGTTAAATGGTAAAAGATCAGAGAGACAAGGCAACAACCCATAGCCACCTGTTACTTTGCCTTCTCCTCAGCCTGAAAGGGAGCCAAACTCCTGTCTCCTCCTGCTTTATATTCCTCTCTCTACCCAGCCATATCACTTCCTGTTTCTTCCTCCCTAGTGCTAGGATTAAAGGCATGTGCCTCCCAAGTACTGGGATCAAAGGTGTAAAATCCCAAGAGCTGGGATTAAATGTGTGTGCCACTACTGCCTGCCCTTTATGGTTAACTAGTGGCTAATTCCACACTCTGATCTCCAGGCAAGCTTTATTTGTCAGAGCACAAACAAAACATCACCACAATATACTGTGTGGTCTTTTACATTCGTTTACTTAACATGATGTTCACTCCTTTTCTAGTATGTGGAATTTTGTTCTTGCTCATTGCTGAATAGTATTCTGTTGTTACAGTGGTACCATGTTTTGTCTATCCATTCATTGGGTGGTATATTTTAGGGTTGTTTCTACATTTGGGCTATTACAAATAGTGCTGTTATGGACATTTACATGCAAATCTTTGTGTTTACATACATTTCCGTTTCTCTTCGGTAGATCCCTAGAAGTGGAATTGCAAGCTGTATGCTGGATTGCATACCATTGCACATTCTCACCATTGAGGTAATGAAGATTCCAGTTTCTCTACAACTTCACTAATGTTCCATGTTGGTTGTTTTTACATGACATCCATTTAATGGGTATGGAATGCTATGTGATTGTGGTCTCCACTATAGTATTTGTCTCTGATGACAAATGATATTGAGTATCTTCTCATGTGCTGTTGCATTTAAAAGTAAAGATGAAATGGCTCCTATATCACTTTGTTCTAGAGCATGAAGGCAGGAGGATTATTCCTAAAATGATTCCAAGTCTCTCAGGCTAGAAGTAGACTGGGGTTTCTAACTCTTGCAGCACCAGTCACTTTTCACCTGAGAAAGTAAGGAACAAGTCTATAAAACATAGACCTACAGCAAAAATGTATTGGTTGAATAAATGCTTTGTATGTTTTGGGTGAACTACACTTTTCCCTTTCTTATTTCTTTTAAAGCAAGTTAAGTTTCTGTGGAAAAAGAAGTCATCGAGTTAAGGTTGAACCCATTAGGCTGTTGTTAAGATATGGGTATATGCCGGGCAGTGGTGGCACAGGTCTTTAATCCCAGCATTCAGGACGCAGAGCCAAGCAGATCTTTGTGAGTTCAAGGCCAGCTGGTCTAAAGAGCGAATTCCAGGACAGACACCAAAACTACATGGAGAAACCCTGTCTCAAAAAAAACAACAAACAAACAAAAAAAGATATGTGTATACATTAGAAGATGTAAATATCTGTTGTTTTATATTTATTGTCTTCCTTTTTTCTGAATACCCTCATTGACAAGTGATTTGACAAATTCTAAGGAATTATCATTAGTATGAAGATGATTAAAATAAACTTGACTACCAGGAAGTGTGGTGACATTTTAATTGTGCTGAAATGTGATTTTATTTATATGTTAATAAAGTGTGCCTGGAGATCAGAGGTCATTAGCGAGCCAGGAATAGAAGTCAGGTGGTGGTAGCCCACGCCCTTATCCCATCACATGGCAGGCAGAGTCTCTGTGTGGTCAAGGACACAGTCAAGCATGGTGACCCATGAGTCTTTAATCCCACTATCAACCATAGAGACCAGGAGGTCTGTATAGAGAGGCAGTGACGAGGAAGTTATATGGCTGGGTTTAGAGCCAATGAGAAGACAGAACAGGAAAGCAATAAAGCACAAGACATAGAAAAAATGTCTCTCTCTCAGGTAAAGGATGGCAGCGAGTGGTGAGATAAGGTGGTCTTGGCTCTTCACTAATGTTCTGATCTCTTGGGCTTGTAACTCTGTATTTGGCTCTGTGTTTCTCATTTAATAAGACCGTTTAGAATTTTGTCATACATAGGCTTGAAAGAGAGAAAAAAAAGTAACATATGCAGTTATATAAAGAAATAGATAGTTTCAAAAAATAAAGTCTTTGAAGAGAAAGTAAAAGTAGTATAAAAATAAGTCATGTAAAGATGGATAACACACAGAGAATCTGGATTGTGTTGTCTTTGGAATTTTTAATTGCAGAAAGACATTTGATTGTAAAGACTGCTCAGTTAAACCAATATGTATGTTTTAAAGGTACCTTGACTCCAAAATTTGGATCTAAGGATATGTTGCTTTGGAAAGGAAGCTCTGCTTTTGTTTCCACAGGAAGCCAGAGGCTATGGATTTGTTCCAGATTAAGATACATCAGTTTTGACCAGCCAAGAACCCCTGAAAAGTCTCTGATGACACCATGGCCCAGATGATCTAACATCCAAAATAGTTTCAAGGCAACTGACTCAGACAATGCAGCCTTACGACTACTCCATAATCTTAAATTTTTCTTTATGTCCCCATAAGAATACAGCACCCTCATCCAGCAGGAAGTAGCCTAGAAAACTATGCCCACATTCCCAAAAAATAGATTATGGATGTTTGTCTTTGTTTAGGTTGTTGGTTACAAATTGTTATTGGTCATAGTCAATATCTTTCTAAAAGAAGAAAGGGGGATATGATATAGAAATATAGGATATAGATATGATAGGATAAAGGGGTAGATTGTTGAACCTACTTTTAAAGAGCAACTTGTTTAAAAATGTTATACATTGATATGGATTTTAGTTTATTGATACAAATTGAAAGTTAATTTTGTTATACTGTATGAATATTTCTACTCTTGTTTGAGGTATTACGTTTATGTAACTCATTTAGATTATAATGGATAATTAAGAAATATAGATTAATAATTAGTCTTCCATGATAGTCAAACTTGTAGCCATGTTAGTTAAGTTTTCTAGGTATACATAGATATATTTCAGATAGATAGGTAATCTTCAAATACTTCAAAGACCTACAGAATATGGCATTTAAAATGTTTTAAAAATTTAGACTTTCTGGACAGTGAGACATGTCTGCTCCCAGCAGCACCGATTTACTTCAGAGAGGAGGATGGGCAACAAAGACACTCCGTGTGGAGTTTATCTTTTTCTTGACAAAAATAGCCACTTGAGCAAGAAACTGTTCTTGCTTGGACTGCTTGAAAAAATGTATCGACTGGACATGCAGGACCCATAGGAAGGTGATCACTGAACTTTGCTTGGCAAATTGGTCCTTCAGGTTCCTGCTTTACAGAGGAAACTGCCAGACATTCTTCAGGACACAGAGAGAAGTGACTGAGAGACTCTAGGCCTGTGGGCTAAAGACAGATGCCCCAACTTTACAGAGGAACTTTGGATGACTGTCCAGGCTGCCAGCTATCTCTGTCTATTCTCACAAGACTCCTGAGAGTTGCTTGTGTCCTTCTTCTATTTCTGAGGTAATATTATATCCTTCTGAGGTCTTTGATGTAGTTGAAGACTAGATAGTTATAATTTCCTTAGTCATGATAAAAGATAAGCTAGATATGAAACCTTAGACTCACAAATATAGATAGAATATCTTCTTTAATTTTGCCAAGTACAAATAGACTAGATATTATAAATAGACTAGATATTGTGGGTTTTTTTTTTTTTTTTTTGGTTTTTTGAGACAGGGTTTCTCTGTGTAGCTTTGCGCCTTTCCTGGATCTCGCTTTGGAGATCAGGCTGGCCTCAAACTCACAGAGACCCACCTGCCTCTGCCTCCTGAGTACTGGGATTAAAGGCACCACCACCGCCTGGCTAGACTAGATACTGTAACTGCAATTCTTGCTTGATAATTGTTCTGATATATGTAATTTTACTATGTTAAAGTTAAAACCTTCCCTTTTGAAAAAAAGAAGAAGGGGAATTGCTAGGGATGCTGTGAATGTGTTGTTCTGATTGATTGATAAATAAAACACTGATTGCCCAGTAGCCAGGCAGGAAGTGTAGTGTAGCAGGATAAGGAGAGAGGAGAATTCTGGGAGGTAGAAGGCTGAGTCAGGAGACTCTGCCAGCTGCCGCTGCCATGAGAACAAGATGTAAGGTACCAGTAAGCTACAAGCCACATGGCAACTTATAGATCAATAGAAATGGGTTAATTTAAGATATAAGAACTAGATAGAAAGAAGCCTGAGTCATTAGGTCAAACAGTTTAAATAATATAAGCGTCTGTGTGTTTATTTGGGTCTGAGTGGCTGTGGGTATGAGTGGGACTGGAGAAAACTCCAACTACAAGGAAGCAGTGCCTCATTGGTAGGATAGGACATGGAGCTAATAGCATTAGGGATAATAGAAAAGGGTTGGTGAATGGGAGCAATGTGTTTCCTAGAGCTTTAAGGGATAGTTCTCATAGGCTCAGCAGGGCAGGTCATATTACTCACAAACCCAAATATCCCTAGCACTTAGAAATCACCAGAGACTATCTCTAAGTCCAGCCTTCAGGTCTGAGGACCAGCCCTTCCAGAATGGCCTGTAGCATATTCTAACAATATTCTAGGCCAATATGGTCAACTAAGGGCTCAGTATGTGGTGGTAGTAGTGAGTGACCATGACTATAAGATGCATATTATCATTGTTATGTATGTAAAAAGCTACCTTTAGTAGCCTATAGTGACCTTAAGTAGCCTATAGTGGCCACTGTTAAGCAGTAAGATGCCAGAGAAGATAGGGATAAGCTGATAAGGCTTTGAGATTAAATTTCCTCTTATTTCTTCCATGTTGCCCCAAATGGTGTTGAAGTGGTCTTTAATTGGATGCTCAGCAAAGGGCTAAAACTCCTAAGGGATTCATTCATACATACCTTAGTTTAGCTGTGTGTGTGTGTGTGTGTGTGTGTGTGTGTGTGTGTGTGTGTGTGTACGTGCGTGTGCGCGATTCCAGAGATGGATGTCAAATGTTTTCCTCTATTACTCTCCCCTTTGTTCCTTTGTAACTGAACATGGAACTCAGTGTTTTTTCAGATTGATTGCTGGCCAGCAAGCCCCAGTGATTCTTCTACCTCCAGAACACTTCCCCCTGAGTGCTGAAGTTATAGGATTATTTAAAACCATGGGTTGTGTGGAGTGCAAATTCAGATCTTCATGTTTATGCAGAGAGCATTATTACACCATGAGCCATCTCCCCAACCTAGTTTATACATTTTTAAAGTGAGCATAATAATAGTTATGAAGCATCTTTAATGTGAGATAAGATGTATGTGGTGGTTTGAAAGAAAATGGCCCTTAAAGGGAGTGGCACTATTAAGAGGTGTGGCCTTGTTGGAGGAAGTGTGTCACTGTGGGGTGGGCTTTCAGGTCTCTTTGGCTCGAGCTTCCCTCATTATGACTGTCAGTTATTGTTGCCCACAAGATGTAGCACTCTCAGCTACATGCATGTACTCCAGCACATCTGCCTGCATGTTACCATGCTCCCCGCCATGATGATAATGGACTGAACCTCTGAAACTTTAAGTGAGCCACCTCAATTAAATGTTTTCCTTTATAAGAGTTGCTTGGTCATGGTGTCTCTTCACAGCAATAGAAACCTAACTAAGACAGTGTGTTACACAAGCAGAAAGCAGATACTGAGTGAACAGAGGGTACTATACTGTGCTAACTTGTCAAGTGTCCAACTTATAGACCATGAAGAGAGCATGGTTGGAAACTTTCTATTCACTGATTGAAGTATTTTTCCCACACACATTTTTGACTACATACTATGGAGCATCAATTGCTCTTGATGCTGATAATGCAATAATGTATAAAACACGATTTCCATCCTCAAGTTGTTAAAAAAATAACCAACAAAACAGACTAGATAGGTAATGGGCCCTAGGGAAAAACCCACTAAAATTATTTTCTTAAATGAGCATAGCAATAAAGTGACTTCTAAAGACATATTGCTAAACCCATAGGTCAGTGCATCACTCTGTCCTCATCAGAGGACAAGCTTCTTCCTGGAGCAGATGGTAATTAACATAGAGATTCACAGAACAATGTTCAGATAGTCAGAGACTTAGTCACACTTAGACATAAATAGGGCATTTTCATCAATTCCTCCCTCCTCTCAAGGCTCAGAGATCTATGCAGAAGAAGAGGCAGAAAGATTGTAAGAGCAGGAGGTGGTGAATGACTCAAAGGAAACAGTGTCTTCCAGACACAACAAGGAAGATGCACATATGAACTCACAGAGACTGTGTCAGCATCTACAAGACCTGTACAAGTTCAAGCTGGACAAAATCCCAGCACTGAAGAGAAGAAGTGAACACAAATCCCACCCCTAGCCAAGAAACTATTTGTAATTTATAGCTGCTTGGAGAGGGAAAATCAATTTTCTTCCATGGAGAGGCACTAGGTGTATCAACCATACCCCAGGGAAAGTCTCTGTTCAAGATTAGTTTACCAACATGAGTCAGACTCCATATTGTTGTTGTTTTAAGAGATAAAATAGCATAACATTAGGTTTGTAGGGAGGTAGAGTAGGATGTGGCAGAGGGGCAAGAATGTGATCAAAAAGTATTATATGAAATTCTTAGAGAATAAAAGATCAATCACAAAATGTTAGTTAGAAAATTGATTCTAGAAGACTGACTCTGACTTTGGCAGAGGGTTTTCTATAAATACTGTTGGAGGATAAAAAAGAAAGTAGGACAAAGAAGGAGCAAGAATCATAGGTGATACTCTAGAGAAAATTATATTTGGGCTTAGTTTTGAAATATGGATAAAGTTTCCTCTGTAGAAATGGCACAGAAGTAATTTCTAAGCAACAAAATAGGAAATAGCAAGGACCTAGTCACAGGGTCTGATGTGTTTGGAGAACTTGGAGTGTCCTTGACTATAGTGTGGACATGAGTTTGGGTGATGGAAGGCTTGGTAAGCCATAACTAGGAAATGTAATCTCGAGATAGGATTTTGCAGGGCTCTAAATGGCATTTTAAGGACTTTAAACAGCACAGGCAAAAAGGAAATATAATGGGTTCTGGGAGGAGCAGCACGGCTATTTTCCTAGAATTAATAATTTTTTTCTATTTGCTAGGAACATATAATGCAGTAAACATAACTCAATGTTCCAATATCTTGAGAAAAAATGGCTTAATGAAAGGAGAGATCCAAGATTCAATAGGAAACCTGGTAAATCACCTGACCTCTGACCAATGAGGAAAAAATCCTATTGTGATAAACAGCATTATGAAGGCTGCCTGCTTCAAAGCTGTTTCTATCTCTAAGCAGATGACTCAGAGACACTGTGTTCTTTCTATCTAGTCCTATAACTCATATACAGTGGATAACCTGCTGTAATAAATTCCATTTTTGCTCTCAGTGCATGCACCAGTCCTTTCCTATAGGGAAAGTAATGGCTTCCTGTGCCACACAAGGAGGAGGAGGCTGAGTTGAACTGTAGCTGAACTCCATTTAGTTTTTCTCTTGAGCCATCAATACACAACTATTGTTTGAATCCCTTTACCCCTTCCCCCACAAGTACCCACCCAAATTCTCAAACAAAACACTCTAACACCAATATCTGGAGCTCAAAACAGGATCCCATGCTAATTTACAAATAAGGCTGAGTCTTGGTATTTGAAGATTTAGCAACTGTCATTTCAGCTCTTCATGAGTGACCCTGCTGTCATTTCTATTTTTGGTGAGGCATGAATTTCAAGCCAACTGTTAGTGTTGCCATGTCAAGAGGGTTTCATTTATCTACTGTCACAGATACATTCTTGCTCACGAAGAATCGTGTTTTGCTGCATTTGATGAGGGAAGCATGTCTTAAAGATCATAATCTATTTGAGAATTCAAGAAAGACTTGGATTGGATATCATACCTAATATTAAAGTTCTAGTGTATGTCTTAATGCTTGTTGACACCAAGTAAGAGTATGGTACTCACTGATGTGAGAGTGTGCATGAATTTTAGAATTTACATATTCAAACTTACAGAGAAATTATGTCAATAGAATTGATTTCTGGATATTTTTACCTAGATTTATTTATTAGTGTATTCTAGAAAATAAGACAAACAAGTAGATGGTGAGAAACAGTATTGGTTCAGGTAGCACTTACTACTCTATCGCACTTCTCAAACTCTCTCTACATGTATACATATTGTTATTATTATTTACAGAACTATTTGAGGCTAGCATCAAGCAGACATCATGACCATTTACCTCTAAATATTTTAGTATATAATGACATTCTCTTGCAAACCACAGTGCAATTAGCCAGTTCCGGAAATTGAACATTGATATACTACCATTTGATAGTACAAAGTCCACATTCAAGTTTTCTTGATTGTTTCATTAGCATCCTTCAGAGAAATTAAAGTAAAACCTATCCATGTTTCAACCTAGGATCAAGTACTGCATTCAATTGTACCTTCCCTTTGTCCCTTTAATCAGGTGCAGTTCTATGAATTACACACACACACACACACATATATATATGTGTGTGTGTGTGTGATTTATTTTGAGGATCATAGTTTCATTGTTCCATAGAATTTTCTTTGAATTGTATTTGTCTCATGCTTTCTCATGATTAGATTCAGGTTACATATAATCAGTCAGATTTAAATTTTATTCTTGTTAATTTAGAATGTGATTTTTTGAACAGTGAAACGAATATCAAAAATTCTCCTACAACATCATGAACATATTGTTAAGAAGATTCATGTTACTAAGATTTTTGTCCCCAAACCTTTGGTAAAACCGATTATGAAAGTCATTTCCCAGGGAACTGGTGGCGTAAACATAGCATATACTCATGGTAAGTTGCTTATTTATAACACTATCAGTCTGTTTGTGGAGTCTTTGTACTCCAGAATTTTCTTTTTGCCTCACCATGCTGCTATCCTGCAGTAAAGCATATGGAAGTCAGTGATGAAAAGTATGCAGACATGAAATGACATTTACCAGCAAAAAGCTGCTGGTGGTACATGTTACTAAATCTTCATTACTTTTACAAAATACACCACAAAATAGAATAAATAATTCACATTAAATGGCACTCATCCAAACATGAAAAGTTCATGTTGTGATATAGTACCACTGATTTAGATTATTGCAGTTTCTCAATTATTCATCAAATGGCACAGGATGGTACTCACTCACTGTCACCAGTAAGAATTCAGAGCTCTCATTGGTTTAAATGTGGAATGCTGAGTCTCATGGAAGATGGGGTATGGACGCAAAATAAACTTAAATGTATACCCACTTCCTTTTCATCCCACCCACAAAATGTTATTGAGAAGTTACTTTATGTCAGGTTCTGCGCTAAGGATTAGATTTGGAATGTAAAAACCTTCACCTCTAGGAGCTCTTATCAGAACATGGAATTTCAGTTCAAAAACCAGAGCCCAAGATTTCCTCTTGCTAAACTGCATCCCTTCACATCTTGTCCTAGTTTGGGCAGTGAAAAGGCAGAGATATTTTCCTGGGATGATTATGTGCTTTGTTTCAGTCTATTGGCTCAATAGTGTTGACATGGTACATTATGGTTATCTCTGACCCTTCTCAGAAGCTAAGAAGACCCCCTTTGTAGTTGTTATACACCATCTCTGTGCCCTCAATCTGCCATTAATCTTATTAGTATGTGATCTTTCAGTTTAAAATGCCCTCAATTCCTCCAATGCTATAATCTGCAAAGATGTCATTTATGCCTTTGGTTGTTCCATGTAGATCTGTTCACTCATAAGAAACTCATTACAGTGTGAACTATGATGGAAATCACACTGGACTAGGGTTCAGGTGATGTGTCTTCCTGGCTGGGGCAGAGATGGACCATTGCTGTTCTCCACCCCTGTTTTTCTGTTGTGGACAAATAACTAGATTTTATTTTCTTACATCCTCTTGCAGTTAGATGTTACTGACTTGTAGCTAACAAAGAGGTTGGCAGAAATGAGACCTCTTTTGCTTCTAGGCCTGGCTTCCAGAAACTTGCTGTGTATATCCCCTTTTTTTAATTTCATATAGATTTACAGTATTTTGGTGGGATCACAATAGTGCCAGGCACCTGGATCTTTGAATCCTTTCAATGAACAGTTTCCGACATTGAATTATTATGGAACCAAGCAATAAATCAATGCCTTTGTGTTAAATCACTGAAATTGACCTTTCAGCATCTCTATGATCTCTTTCTGTCAGTGGGGCCCAGTTTTATACATTTTGCCATACTAGTTTGTAAATGACTACATGATCAGAAGGTGTGCCATTACTATTGGATCTGGCCCTTTGTAACTAGCTGATTCAATGTTTTTCATCCAAGTACCTCAGCTAATGCATATGTATGTAACAATAATAAACGAAGAAGAGATCCTTAATTTGAGAGGGAGTGGTGGATAATGGGAGGAATTGTCAGTGGGGAGAAGGGGGCAGGAGTGATGTAGATGCAGAGTTTACATATGAGCTTGCCCCCCAAAAATAGAATGCAAAAAAAAATTGAGTTGCTCAAGCCTTCCTAAAAAGGTCTCACTATAAAAGCAAGTCTAATAGGAGGTGCTTATAAAGTATTATCCCAAGTCATTTTTATAATCATCCCTTGAAAGAAGTGGTCTCCCACCTCCACTTTACACATAACTGAGGTCTAAGAAATTTGCTCAGAGTCATTTGATGTAGATGTATTCAAACCCAGTGCTTAGTTAAGGTTTCTATTGCTATGATAAAACACCATGACCAAAATCAACTTGGGGAAGAATGAGTTTATTCAGCGTACAATTCTCAGACCTCATTCCATCACTGAGGGAAGTTAGGACAGGAACTGAAATGTAAACCATGGAGAAAAGCTGCCTCTTGCCTTGCTCAACCTGCTTTCATGTACCTTCTAGGACCACCTGCCCAGGGATGGCACCGCCCCCAGTGACTTGGGTCTTCCAACATCAATCAAGAAAATACACAACAGACTTGCTTACAGGCCAATCTGAAGGAGGCATTTTCTCAGTTGGGGTTCCCTCTTCCCAAATGACTCTAGCTTGTGTCAAGTTGACATAAAACTAACCAACACTCCCAGGTTTTCAGAAACTCTCTGCTTTTAAGCTCTACACATCTGACTGTTTCCAATGTCTTAGGATCCTAGCATTGCCTATTCCCACTTGACTCTTATTCCTGTGAATTCCAGATCTCCTTGTAGGACAAAACATGTTTTACTTTTTAAAATAGCCAGAAATAATTCTCTTTTTAGATTCTCAAGTGGACATGATATTTTTGTTCACTTTCCTCTAATTTACTTGTCCTTTTCAAAGTGTCTTAATTTTCTCATGAGTTACAAAAATTTGTGTGTATGATGTATGCATGTGTACAAGTTCATGTGTGTACATGTGTATGTAGAAGTCTGAAGTTGAAGTACAGTGTGTTTCTCAGTCACTATCTTAGTTTTTGAGACAGAGTTTCTTATTAAATCAAGAGTTCACTAACTGGGCTGTGTTAGTTGTCCAAAAAGGGTTCCTACATCTCTCCACTTCCCTAGTGCTAGAATTTCAGATGTGTGACATTGTAGTTAGCTTTTTACTTGGATACCGGGGATCAGAACTCTGATCTTCATGCTCGTGAAGCAAGGACTTTACCAACTGAGCCATCACCCCAGCCCAGAAATTCATTTTTTTATTAAGGTGCTAAGAAAGAACACTTTGAAGAAAGTTGAACATGAAAATTGTAATGTCAATATGCAATCACTGAGAATAAGTGCAGTAGTGAATAGTCTTCTCTGCATAGGCCTGGCTACTTTGAATGAGCTCCCTACAGGACCATTGTCTTAGTCACTGTTCTATTGCTGTGAAGAGACACTGTGACTGAGGCAACTCTTACAAAAGAAAGTATTTAATTGGGGGCTTGTTTACAGTTTCAGAGGGTTAGTCTATTATCATCATGGTAGGGAGCATGGCAGTAAGAAGGCAGACATAGTGCTGAAGAAGTAGCTAAGAGCTACATCCTGGTCTATAGGCAGCAGGCAGAGAAAGAGAAACACTGGGCCTGGCCTGAGCTTTTGAATCCTCAAAGAGCCCACCCTCATCAATACATGTCCACCAATGATAACACACCTACTCCAACACCTCCTAATCCTCTCAAACAGTTCACCAACTGAGGACTAAGCATGTGAATATATGAGCCTATGGGAGACACTCTTATCAAATTTCCACAGCCATACATCCTCCAGGGGTATCCAATATTTTGACCTTGAAATAAGGTGTTGTCACTTGTATAGTTTATACTTGAGAACCACATAATTAAGTTTAAAAGAGGGGGAAGAGGAGCTGCAAGATGGCTCAGTGGCTAAAGTCAAGCCTGATGATCTGAGTTTGATCCCTGGGACCTACCTCTACACATGTGTCATGGCACATGTGCACACCCACACACACCCACACACACACACACACACATACACACATACACACACACACACACACACACACACACACACACACACACAGAGAGAGAGAGAGAGGGAGAGAGAGAGAGAGAGAGAGAGAGAGAGAGAGAGAGAGAGAGAGAGAGAGAGAGATGTTTTTAAAAATGCAAAAAATCTACTTTCAAGAATGTAAGCTTTCAAGTAAGTTTACATTTTATGTGTATGGGTCATATTCATAGCTATGGGTGCATGCAGCATGTGGGCCACAGGTTGGACATGTGTGTCCTGAAGCACTTGTCATCACAGTGCAAGAAGGGGATGCCTGAGACAGTTTTGAATCTAGTAGTTGTAATTGCCTGAAAATTGGAAAGCAAACTCAGGTTTATGTGTGTTATCTTGGCAGGAGTTGAGCACTCTGGTTTGTATGGCCAGTCTGTGCTGAGCTAACATCCCACGGGATCATTCTGTCCTGGTTCTCAGCTTTTGAACTCTTTCCTATGGAAACTGAAGAATTTGATTGCCAGACAAGTATGTTCTGTGTAGTTTAAGGAATGGGAGTATGTGACAGTGTGTTCTTATAAAATGGATAAAGTTCAGAGTAAACTGACTCTTGGTTGGGCTCTTGCAATTTCAAAATGTTCAAGACTTTGACATTTGCAGAGAATGAATTTAATCTTGATAATCTTATCAATAGATGTTGCAACTCATGAGAACGACCCTTCCCCTGGGATGGTATTACTGAATTCATCATAGAAGCCAAAAAGGCAGTTTGATAGGCTAATATTTCACGTAGTTTGCCAACCACTCTGCAGTCTAGGCCATCTTAGACAAAGAAGCCATGTGAAACCTATCTAATTAACCTGCCCAAGATGCACAGCCAGAAAGTGGTAAATCCAGGGTTTGAAATCAGATAATCTTGGCCTCAGAGCACATGTCCAAAGAGCTCTTGGTTTGGAACACGTCTATTTCCTAAATAAAGTATTCCTATAAACCTAAACACACATAGGAAGTTGATGTGAAGGACTGTGAAGCAAGAAACAAGGATAGCTTTGTCAGAACCCTCTGGTCAACCATGATGAGCCTGCCCTGTTCATTGTGCATTCCCCACAAAGGAACTTCTGCTGATGCCAGAGGCCTCTCCCTAGAGAACCAAGCAGGACCAAGCAAGGGAGATCTTGCATATCTGAAAGACTGAGCCAAAGAGATCCATGCACTTCTGATTAGACAGCATGCTTTCCATGGCCTGCTCAACCTTCTGCGCCTTCTCACAGTGTACCCAGAGAGTTTCAGCTTTGGCACAGGCCTGTGAGATTTCATGCTCCTTTTCTCCATGTAATAAAAAAGTCATTTTTTGCCTCAAGCTAAAGAAAACCCTGGCAGTTTTAAACTTGAAAATGTTTGGGAGAGGATTTTTCTTTTTAATATATTAGATTTATTATTGTTGTTGTTTGGAAACCTTGTGGACATTCACAGTTTTTTGTTTTCCTTTTTTCCTTATTGAGCTTTTCTGGAAACTTCCATGGAGAGAAAGGCTAAAAGCAAAAGGATGAAATTGCTTTTTGAATTCTAAGTCTGAAAGGGATATAAGGGTGGGTAAGGAAGACCATGCCTGCTGGCTTTGACAAAGGCACACAACCAGTCACAGAACTGAATAGCTAGAATAGGCACAGCAAGAATGCCATCCCCTGTGGTGCAGTGCTTCCTGCTTGGGTTTCACACTTTTCAGAAAACAGAATAAAGTGGGAGAAAGGCTTGATGCTGATGGTTTGGAAACTCTCTGATGACTTGATGCATGTGTACACTGTGAAATAATGTCCATGATCAAGCTAATTGACATATAACTAGAAATATACATACATACTTACTTGTAAGTAGCCTAGGAAGTTTTGTCATGGGCATGTCTTCCCTTGTTCCTTAACTTTCCCCAAAGGAAAGCAGGAAATAATGATCCAGCCCTCCATATTCCAAACCATCCAGAAAAGAGGCAAAGTGGGGCTTCTACCAAGCATTCTGATTTTTGATGTGGTGGTCAGACCTCACTCACCACAGAAGCTCCAAATTCCTCATGGTTTTTGCCCACTTTCCTCACTTTTTTCTCTGTATCTTGGGCCTGCATCAAACCATGTTTCCCTTGACTTTCTGCAAACCACACAATTGCAACACACTGCCTCACTTCCTACAATTGTCTCTTTTCTGCTTTAAGGATCAGGGAGTTGAGCCAACATGGTATGCCCCTTTTTAGAGCCACCCCGCTCATCTCAGTCTAATTGCCTCCACATCTCTGCTTTTGAGTAGGTAAAACACTCCATTGTTCTCTCTCTCTTTCTCTCTCTCTGTCTCTCTCTCTCTTTGTGTGTGTGATATGTCAGGTGATATTTATGGAAGAGCTACTCCCCACTCCCCATCACATTTCCTATTCCTGTTTTTAAGTCTTGAAGGAGAAAGAAGAATGTTGACACCATCTTCTACCTTCCACTTTGGAACTCAAGTGAAGGGAGTAGGCACTAGACCTCAGTGTTGCAGCAAATAAAGACAGCCCTCCTCTTTTAGGGTCCTTCCCAAGTAAGGAGAAGGCATTTAACCTTCTAGGCTCTTTTCATCCACACACATCCTAACCCTATTCCCAGTGGAAGCGATTGTCAATGGTGCTAGAACCTTTCAACTAACATTAGCTCCTCATCTAGAACCATCACTTCTCCTACTTTTCCAGTACCCTCCATCTCACCTTGTACTCATGTTTTAGGGTGCTAATGAGCACCCCCAACTTTTAGATTCAGGTATCTGAACACTTTTTAAAATCTCTTTCTTAATAGACAATTGGTATGTTTTAGCTACACCAGAAGTACATTCTTGGCAATTCTCCACAACTTTACAGGAGCCAGGTAAGTGACTTTTAGTTGAGGGCAGGCTGTTATATCCTTAGTTCCTCAAAAACTCTCTTCACACATTCTCCTTTGATTTAAGGTCAGGCTAGAAAGAAAATAATTATCTTAAATCTTATTCTCCATGTCACAGTATGACGATTTATCTCAGACAAGCATACATCCTTAATTATAATCATAGCATTGATCTGAGTAAGCATAAGACATACGGCTATGAGTTGCTGGTGGTTTTGCACACCATTTTAGTGCAATTAATGTCTGCCACTAAAGTACTACCTTATGCATAAAACAAATTCAAAAGAAGCTTGGAACTTTATATTCTATTCAGGAAATGTTACTATTGTATTTATAGACAAGGACTTAAGGTTTTCATTTTTATTGCATTACTAAATGAGCCAGGTGGCAGTGGCACATGCTTTTAATCCCAGCACTCAGGAGGCAGAGCTAGGCAGATCTCTGTGAGTTCAAGGCCAGCCTGTTCTACAGAGCAAGATCCAGGATAGGCACCAAAACTACACAGAGAAACCCTGTCTCAAAAAAAAATTACTGAATGATTCTTTTTAAAGGAACCTAATATTAAAAAATATAAATTACTTTGTAAATTACTTTGTGAGGCAGATAAGGCAAATTAGGATTCATTGGCATCAATGTTAAACTTTCAAAGTTCTGTCTGGTTGCAATGCTTCCAAACTACTTCTCTAGATGAACTCTGTAATCGATCACGTAATCTTTCCTGAAACATTTACTGTAGTGCCCAGAACTTTGGTTGCAACTGGTGGGGGGTAGATGATAAGACACTTGTGTGATAGTAAGGCTGCAAATATTCCCTTTTTAGACTTACTTTCTTCTTAAAGTGTCACTTCCCTTCTTACAGGTACCAGATGTTCTCACAGTCCTCAGAACACCGTCTGTTCTCTCTATGGCTGTGACCTGGGTTTGCAAATTCTACCTTAGTTCCCTGTTCTTTCCCTCCAAGCTACTCAGCTAACTATTAGGAGAAAGCAGCTGATTAAACAAAGTCACACTCCAGTGTTGATGACTGAAAGCTCTTAACGGTCCCTGGGGTGTCTGCATCTGAGACCTTTAGCCTGTATTGATGGAGTTTCAAACAGTGCAATGGGATAGTGGGGATATAAATTTTGGTAGGAGAGAGGTACATGTTTTGATACTAGTCTGGTAGTAAAGTTGTAGATGTTAATTAAGTAGTTATACAAGGAGTTTTATCAAGTTTAAACCCTTTCTGCCATGTTTGAAGTGATTAGGGAATATGTCTTGTAGAGTTAGACTAGTTCTCCTAGTCCCAAGAAAGTTTGGTTTAGAATCCCATCCATCTGGCCACTCTTTAAACTATGTGAGCCTTAACCTTCATGTGGTACTAGTACAGGTATGAAAGTATACTTGATTCATTCTCAGTGAATGGAGTTCAGATCTCTAGTAGAAATCATATGCATTCTTAATATCTCACAAGGAGGTAGACCTGGGCCTTTCATTTTCTCAAAAAAAAAAATGTGTATTGTATCACTTCTCAGGGATGAGTATTTGAGAGAACAAAACCTGATATTTTTATATTTCTAGTCTACCATGCACTTTCTATATACTGAAAATGAGCTCACAAAGTTAAGAGGTAAAGAACAAATTTAAACAACTTTTGAATAATGGTTTCTGCAAGAATATACTATCCATATCTCTGATGTTATTAAAGCTTAAAAAGATCACCTTGTATTTATTCATTTAATATTTTAAAAAATGTTTTACTTGTTGATATTTGTGTGTGTGTATGTGTGTGTGTGTGTGTGTGTGTGTGTGTGTGAATATGTGTGTGAGCACACACATGCCACAGCATTTGTACAGAAATCATAGGACAATTTTTGAGAATTGGCTTTCTTTATTGTCTGTGGGATCCAGGAATTTGACCCAATCCCAGGCTTTCATGACAAATACTTTTATCCACTAATCTATCTTGCCAGCCCTCATTTAGTCTTTGTGGAAACTTACTTGTAGGTAACATTATCTATTCTATTTCATAGATGGTAAACCAAGGACACTGTTTAGTTAAATCCTCTGTCCAATGGTATATAACTAACAAAGGGCAAAGCTGGGGTTAGAACAAAGGCACTATAATCCCAGGTTTCACATTCTTACTCCAGTCCCTACGCCAAACTGGTTGTCATTAGGAGATATCAGAAAAGCTGTTTACCCTGAAGGGCACCTAGTTACAGTTGATAGACAAATGCTTCATCCCTCTCACCAACCTCAAATGGTTGTAACTCAATTTAAATCTTAAGTAATATGATACCTTTGCACTTCTCATGAATTGCCAGGACCATCATGAGGATCAATATCATGCAAGATAAATCTAAGACTGCTAAGGGTCTCTGGTTCTATCCACTTTTCTTTCCTTCCTACTTTTATATAGCATGATCTCATTACACTGAATTTAATTTAGTGGTATGGTAAGGACCCCTTCACATTCCATAGGAATTTGGGGTAGGTGCTTCTATTTTACTTACCACATCATGTTTTCCAACCTGTTGAATAACTTTGGCACTGCTCCATTTGCATCCTACATTTCTTTTGTCTATCTCATGCAACCTATCATCTCCAGCATCCTCCTAACTGCTTCCAGGGTCCCATGGCCATGCATGCACTCTAAGTAGTAAGGCGGAATGCTTAGTCACCCCAGGTGTTAGCATTTCTGGAGTTCCATTGCTGTGCAGGCAAAATGCCTAGTCACCCCAGGGCCTTATGTCCTATATAATCTGTGTGTGTGTGTGTGGCCACATAATCTATATGCATGTGTGGTATGGCTAAGTAAGCCCCTATACTCATGTGTGAGATTATCCTTAAAAGCAGACTCCACTCGTTCCCTCCCTCCTTTCCAACACACCTCTCTCCAGCAGGCCTGCTCACTTTCCCCTGTGGTGGTATTGTGTTCCCCAAAATATTGTGTACCTTAATAAACTTATCTGGGATCAGAGAACAGAAAAGCCACAAGATACTTAGGATAGAAAATGTTAGCACATGCCTTTAATCCTAGCATTCCAGAGACAGAAATCCCTCTGGATCTCTGTGAGTTCAAGGCCACATTGGAAACAGCCAGACATGGTGACTCACGCCTTTAATCCCAGAAAGCAGCCTTTAATCCCAGGGAGTGGTGGTAGAAAGCAGAAAGGTTTATAAGGCGTGAGGACCAGAAACTAGAAGCATTTGCCTGGTTAAGCATTTGGCTGGTTAGGCATTTGGCTGGTTAAGCATTTGGCTGGTTAAGCATTCAGGCTTCTAGCAGCAGCAGTTCAGCTGAGAGCCATTGGGATGAGGACACAGAAGCTTCCAGTCTGAGGAAACAGGACCAACTGAGGAATTGGCAAGGTGAGATAGCTGTGGCTTGTTCTGTCTCTCTGATCATCTAATGTTCACCCCAATAACTGGCTTCAGGTTTGATTTTATTAATAAGAACTTTTAAGACTCATGCTACATTCCCCTTTCCCTAATCCCTTAATAAAACTCTTAAAGTGGATTTTGTTATATATCTGTGGTCCATTCTTGCTGCTGGTAAATACAGCATTTGGTTGATTTACAAACACTTGCAAGTTCCTGTACAGATCTACCCCTCCTGCCAGACTTGTGCCAAGTCCAGACCCTCAAAAGACCCTCCAGATACACTACCAGCTGCTGCACCAACTGAAGGCACCAACTGGGTGAATACTGGCAGGTTAACTTCACCCACATGCCCACTTGTGAAAACTCTGTTATCTCCTAATTCATTGATACTTTTACAGGATGGGTAGAGGCATTTCCCATCTCTAGAGAAACAGCAGATGTGATAGCTCCTGTTCTCCCGATTTGGCATGCCATTCCCCCAGGCTCCTAGAACATCACTGCTGGTACTACCACTCCAGACTCAAGGGCATATCTGCTCTTTCATCTTGCTCATCCACCCTTGCCTCTTCTGTACAACCAGGGCACTTCTCCGTCCCATTCTCTCTGGCAGTTATCACTTTTCCCATGGTTAGTCCCATTCATGAGGCCAACAATAACAATATATTTTTTCCCTAGCAACCTGCCTTCTCAGCTCCCTCAAGGGGTCTCCATGATGACAACTAACTGAATGCTTTTTCATTCACACCTCCTGCTGTACATGACCCCCAAATTCCCCCTCCTCACTTCACCCCCAAATTAGCAGGAAGCAGTCTTGAGAATTTGGCACCCTTATCCTCCCACTTGCTATCCATAATTCACCTTTTTATAATAATTAAAAATGGAGGAATGTTGGCATTCAAACCCACCCCTTGGAGACCCACCCAGCATCCTGATGCCATCTTCTGTAAAGTCCCCTTTAAGGAAAAAACTCTCTCTCTTCTCCCTCTCTTCTTCCTTCCATTCTCTCTTGCTATGAGGTGGTACGCACTTCCTCTCATCCTTTCTTCCCTTTTCTTTTTCTCTTCTTCCTTATCCTCCCTTCTCCCTTACCCTCAATAAAACTTTCCACATGGATGCTATGTCTGCATGGTGTGAGTCACTTTTTCATCATGCCATGCTGCCACCCACCACGTCTGCATGGAGTGTCTCCTTCACCCACTGTGCCCCTTGGCTCCACCCAGCAAGGCCTATCAAGTGCCCTTTTACAACACTGTGTATACAATAACCTCCAAGTCTGCTGCCTTGTTTAATGTCACTGAAGGGTCTATTGCAGTAACTTTTCCTGGGAGAATGTGAACAAATGTCTGTTTACCCCATGTAGGGCACCAATGATCGACCAAAGAAATTATTCCACCCAAGTCTATCTTGGTGAATTGATGAGTTTATTTGTGATTATCTAACAGGATCATGAACAACTTATAGGCAGATATACCACTAAAGAAGAGTTTTCCACCACAAGGACCTTGAGAGCCCCTCTTGTGCTACCTCATGAGTTATTTATGTGGTGCTTCTGGAGTTCACCCTCTCTTCTGTGAGGAAGTTTTTGTAAGCCCAGTCTTGTGAGGGATTATTGGGTAATCATAGCTGCTCTGATTTCAAGAGAGCTATGGCCATATCATGCTTAGAGGACAAAGTTACCCAACAGGCACAGTGCTATTTGGTGAGATATCCATGTTCAGGCTAGAACTGCACCTGAAGCTGTTTTATTCCTATATTCAGGTATTCAATCATCCCTCATTCCAGAGGCCCTATCTGTCCTTCCCATAGCATGTCTCTTTTCTTAGGCTCTTTCCTAGACTCACTGGCCTCCAGCTACCCTTGGCTTAGAAACTCTGGTGTTCTAAATTTGTTTTCTTCATAGACTCAGCTTTTGTGACCTTGGCAAGTAGTAGACATTTAACACCTAAAATCTAGGGAGCTCTGTCTGTCTTTCATGAACTACAAACAGAAGACCTACTTATGGACCAGACATTGCTGGTACTGCTTCTGGCACCTGATGCCCCTTGAGACAGACCTGGTCCTATTAGCCAAGGCTTGGTCAACAGCACTTTATTTCTTGTTGGCATTTCTGAAAACTGAGAGGTTACTTGGGAATTTCTGAGCCTTTAATTCATTAGCAGTTAATGATGTGTGTTTTGATGAGAATATAAAAAATTTTGTTTATCTACTTGAGAAGAGGAAAATTGGGAATAAAAAGGAGAGAAGAAAAACACAATTCTCAGCATTTCACTGAGGTCTTAAATGTTTGGAGCTGCTTAGTTCCTAGTCATTGCTGGAAATTTCTCTGGGTGTTGATTTTATATATCAACTCTCAGAAAAATTCATGAAGTGTTTTGCTTCACCTAAAGCCATCAAGAGACCCACAGGAAGTTCAGAAGGATGTATCTGTCTGAGTCATGTATAAAAGATTTTTCAAACTTATTCTTGAACCAGTATTGTCTAAACCAT
Organism: Peromyscus californicus insignis; assembly: GCF_007827085.1. NCBI lineage: Eukaryota > Metazoa > Chordata > Mammalia > Rodentia > Cricetidae > Peromyscus > Peromyscus californicus. Next base: position 28,629,875 of record NW_026294391.1, on the reverse strand, counting down.
TGCTCCTTCAAGGTAGAATATGATAATCTAAGAAGGATTAGTCTTTGGATTATTAATTAATTAACCTGTATTTGTCCTTCACCTAGCCATTTCAGGTTCTCAACCTCTCTGCCTCTCTGAGTCTTCACTTTAATTTTTTTTTTTTGTTTTTGTTTTTTTTTGAGACAGGGTTTCTCTGTGTAGCTTTGAGCCTTTTCCTGGATCTCGCTCTGTAGACCAGGCTGGCCTCAAACTCACAAAGATCCACCTGCCTCTGCCTCCCGAGTGCTGGGATTAAAGGCGTGTGCCGCCGCCGCCACCGCCGCCGCCGCCGCCGCCGCCGCCGCCGCCGCCGCCGCCGCCGCCACCACCCGGCTCTTCACTTTAATTTGTAAAAGGGGCACTATTATTTAACCTGTAGAGCTGTCATTAAGACAAAATTCCACTAAGTAAGAGGAACTGGCATAGATAAGACATTTCTGAATGCTATCTACCTATCTAATACACCTCCATCTTTTTCTATAGAAGATCTGGATTTTCCATTCTTCAGAGTACTCATGATGTTCAAGTAACACTAAGAATGTTTGAAAAATCCATAGAGAAACATAATACTTCATGTTTACGTATATATATGTATTTATACATATTTACATATAATATACCTTTGAGTTGTTTGTCAGAGAGACTAGAGAGAGCCTCTCAAAATAATGTAGGCTATTGCCATTACCAATGGTTACCTCCTAGAACTTGAAGCTATTACTAAAGACACTATACACGTTGGACACAGGCTTAGGATAATAGAATTAGAACTAACCTAAGAGCCTCTTTCCTGAGGATTAGCTCTCAAAGTATCAGAAGGTTCTATGCAATCTGGCAAGGGAGAAAAGTAATCAATAGTCTTACCAATCTATAAAACTTATGAACCATAATTACCAGCATAGAAAGATATACCCAAGGGTGCAATGATGGCACTTATATCTTTGGTGTAACCAACAACTATCTAAATAGATTTAAATCTTGCTTAATAGGAGGCAAATCGTGCCTGGTACTGTAAATCCAACCAACTACCCATGACTTGTGAGGTCATAGACCCTAGAGAAGAATCTATTACTGCCACTTCCCTAAATCAGTGTAATTTCTAATAGCACTCTATTTATCCTTATACCCACAGAAAAGTGTAGCTCTCACCCCTCACCAAAGAAGCTTCCTTTAGCATCAGAGGCCATTATAGAAATCCACATCTGAAAAAAATACACAGAACAATTGACTGTTGGTTGCTAAACACCAAATGACACATCTACCATGCAATTCCTACACATAAGGGCAGGGAATTTTGTGGAAGAGAGGTGGGATGATTATTAGAGCTGGAGGGCCATAATGTCTGTTGTGAGATAATGTCTTCCATATATCACAGGGAAGCTACAATAATAAAATCTCAACAATATGGCTACCTAAACAAGACCTACACAAGAACACCAGTTGATATGCCTAAGTGGGTGGAGGAAATCTCACAGGGCCCTACCCCTAGATGAAAAGCTTTAGGCACTTAATGTCTGGTAAGAGAAGAACAATCAGTCTTCTCTAAGAACAAACCCTCCCCCATAGCTTATCCAATCCCAAGTGGGCAGCCCTAAACATCACTAAATGAGCATCACTAAGTAGACTCAACAGGCTGTATTCATATATATATATATATATATATATATATATATATATATACACATATATATATATAACAATAATTAAAGAAGAGATCATGAATTTGAGAGTGATTAGAGGTTCACAGGATGAGTTTGAAAGAAAGAAGGAGAAGTGAAAATGCTATAAATACCATACTCGTGTTTGAAAATCTGAAAATGTTTAATTAAGGAGAACAAGCCAGTAAGCAGCACTCCTCTATCATCTCTGTTTGGGTTCCTGACTCAGGGTTCCTACTTGAGTTCTTCCACTGACTTCCCTCAATGATGGACTGTGATATGGAAGTGTAAGTCAAAATAAACCCTTTCTGTGCCCCCTAAAATTTTTAATTAAAGATTATTTTGCTTTCAAGTACAGTTTGAAATTGCTATTATGTGAGGTCCATATCTGTTTTGTTAGGTTTACCCCTAAGCATTGTAATTTTGTTTGGGCAACTGTAAATGGTATAGTGTTTTAAATTTCAACAGTCTGTTCATTGTCAGAACATAATGATAGATTTATTTTCTTACATTTATCTTGTATCACACAACCTTGATGAATTTATCATTCCAGGAGTTTTTTGTAGTTTCCATACGTAGATATTAATGTTAGTTGAAAATACTTTACATTTTTGTTTGCAAAAAGAGAGAAAACAATTAGGCCAAGGTGGTCAACATTTTCTGCGGGCTTAAGTTATTTTTCAGAAATAAACCACCAGAGTAATAATCCTTTATAAAATCCTTATGTTGGACTTCAGGAATTTTTTTGAGCCAATCAACTTGATTAGGGCTAGATAGTCTTTGATTGCTTTCCAAGTGAATCCACAAAAATAATGTTGTTTCACACTAGTTAGTCCTCTGCATACAAGGCTGCCAGTTATACTACAAATTACTATTGATGGGTTCAAGCAGAATGAGGTGAGAATCCAGGTGAGGTCCTTTACCTGTTGCTATTTCTAAAGCAAGTAGCAGCAGCTTTATTGTAAGAACAACCTCTACTGTAGGATAATGAGTGTCTGTCTCCTCTGGAGATTGTACTGTTGTTCATGTGAGATCTTAAGTCTGGGGGTAATCAAGCAGACATTGGGTCCTCTCATTGAAGTATCTTTGCTTCTGCAGTTGAAAGAGTCAAATTTGTGATGTGTCATCAAGGAGGAATTATTGAAAAGGAAGCTCCAAATGTATGGTAAAGATACTGTCACACCCAGAATATTCCACAAAATCACATATATATTCAACAGCAAATAAAAAACAAAGCCCTTAGCCAAGTACACTTCATTATGAGTCTTCAACCTTCCCTCTTAAAATACAGCAAAACTGTATTCTAAAAATAGCGGCTTATCATAAGTTCCTTCCCACTCTGATACTGATTTAGTTCTATACAATGATTTTAATAAAAGTGTTCATTTCTCAGGTCAGGCATAGTGACACATGCCTTTAATCTAAGCACTTGGGAGGCAGGGGCAGTTGAATCTTTATGAGTCCGAGGCAAGCCTGGTCTACAAAATGAGACCCTGTTTCCTTCAAAAAAAAAGTTTATTTCTTAAGTTGTCAGGAACATCTCCAGATCTGAGCATTATTTGGTCTGCATAGAACAGTTCATTCAAGGTAGCTGATTATTCTTTACAAGATGAGTTGTAGTGAGTTTGTTGCTAGTGAGCTGATACTGGCAAGTTATTTAAAAATTGGAGAGTGCTACCTTACAATTACTCAAACTCCTAGAAGGATTAAAAAAACAAGACATTCAAGTTTTCTCCCATGGGGATGAACGTGGTAAGGGATATATGAGTGACTTTTCCCTGTGAACCAAAGGACACAAGCTGATGGAGAAGTCCTTGGAGGTGGGGCTACAGTCAGACATAAGGAGAAAGTCAATGGGGTATTTTATTTTGCAATTTAGAAGAAATGGACAAGTATAATTTCACCAGTAAAAGCTCAGATATCTCATGTTTTCTAGAGCCTAAGTATTTTCTTCAACTGATCTGAAAGCCAGGAGAGAGATCAGTATATATTCCTGGTGATCCAAGGCCCAGAAGGTGCATTCATCCAGTGAGCAATTCATGTGCATCTATCATGTGCAACTATTTAATAGATAGTCAGGTAGTCTGTTCAGCCCATCTTGATTCTGTCTTTAGACTCTTAGGGTAACTACTGATGAGTACTTTAAAAGCTATCTCCAAGATAAGATGTGCTGATGGGTCATGAAATTTAGTGGGTGAATATTTGAGGAGAAAAAGGTCATTGGCCTCAATGTACTTATTAATTATAAGGAAAGAGAGTAAACAAGCCAGCAGACACATCTTAGCAAATGATCAAAGTTAATATCATCATTAATCAATCATGCCAGCATCATGTCTCTCTGATACAATGTTCTGAAAAGGCACTTGCCTGATGTTCTTTTATGAAATGCATAACCTCAGTCTAATTATGAGAAAACATCAGATGAACCTAGATAAAAGATATCAGAGAAGATAACTGAACATTATTTTTCAACAGTGTTAAAGTCAGAGTAGCCAAGAAAATGCTTTGGAACTGTAACAGAGTGCAGTTACCTTAGTAAATCTTGAGACAAAAAGGGTTAGAGCAAATACTGGTATAATTCAAATAAGACATGGAATTTAGTTGCTAGTACCATAGTGAAGGTAATTTTCAGTTTCTGAAGATTGCACTGCAGATACATAAACTGTTAAGGTTAACAAAGGCTGAGTAAAAGGTGTGTTTCGATTCTTAGTACTCTTAAAATCTGTTCTGTAAGTCTAAATAGATTTCAAATTAAAAAAGTTAGGAAGGAAGTTTGTTAGAAACAAGGGAATACAACAAAACAATTCAGCCAGTTTAATATTGCCCTACCACATGCCTCAGTGCCTCTGTGAACCAGATGAAGGTGCATAATTATCTTTCTCCATGTTCTGTGTTTAATTCCTGCAAGTTGTAACTTGTGCAGATCATCTCAGTCCCGTGGGTAGCCTAGGAAAATGATATTTCATGTTTCAAGACTAAAAGGGTAACACTGAAAAGAGCCATTCTAGTCTGGTTTCATGAGCTTTATTGCTTATGAGAACTGTGTCAGCAAGACAAATGCCCACAGTGTAAAAAGAGTTTTTAAAAAGTAACTGTATGCAGACTGAGCAGGTTGTATTTATGTATTTAGGAATATATATGTATATATGCATGCATTGTCTATCTATTTATCTGACATCTATCTAAACATATATGTATGTAACAGCAATTGAGAAAAGAGGCTATGAAATTGAAAGAGCAAGGAGGGGTACATGGGAGGATTTCAAAGGAAGAAAGGGAAGAGGGAAATGATGTTATTATATCATAATCTCAAAAAATAAAAGAAATAAGTTTTTAAAAAAGAGAAACATGGAAGAGTGGATTTAAAGCAGGAGGATTGCCAATTATTTGATATTTTTCTTAAAAGCTGTGTACTTCTTTTGAGTCGGAATCCAATTGTTTCAAGTCTTCATTAATCAGCGGCCCCATTCATCAAATAGACACTTTGGCATAATGAGCTCTCATAAATACAGTGTTTGTGATCTTTCTTGCAATATTAGAATGAGGAATGGGGGTGGAAGGAGTGAAATCATGCAGCACCTCATCTTCTTATTCTCCAACAGGCTTCCATATGCCACACCGAATTAACATTCTGTCATCTTTTCTGTCTTGTGTCTTTCTAGCCCTCTCTCTTTCACGTATAATGAATGAACCCAGGGCACCTGCTCCGACTTCTTAATTGAAGCAGTTCAGGTCAAATCATGATTGTTAACAGAAATAAACCAAACCATTTGTCACAGAGCTTAATTTCACCTGTGCTGCCTGGGTTCCTGCTGTTATTTGTACTTACTGCGGATGATAAAAAGCAGTTGCCAAAGCCTCCTCACAGGAAAACGAATCCCAGCTGGGATCCAGACCCAAGCACCTGGGGCTGTGGATCAGCTGGCAGCAAACAGTGATTTTGCCAGCCTTAGTTGCCCCTCAGGTTGATTGAAATGAACAGATCCATTTCCAAGCACTGTCTGGTTTCAAATGAGTGAACGTTTGGGTGTCATTCCTGAGAAAATATCAAGGCCTCAGAGACCTGTTCTTATTATACCACCTCTGAACAAACAGGCTTCCCCCAGGTTTCTAAAACTGCACTGTACACACTTACTAGCTACCAATGGTGGGTTAAGATGGAGACTATCCACGTACACACTGGAAACTAGAGAGTCACGGCTGAGACCCCAGGAGAGAAGCTCTCTTCTTCTACAGAAGGACACAATATTTGTGCATTTGTACTAAGGACAGTTGCTTGGAATTCCATGATTTCAACACTTTCTCCATTTTTTAGCCTGCTAATGATCTTCAGACTAAGGAAAGAACACTAGTTTTGAGTTTTGTCTTAGAGAAACAGGTATGACAGGCTGCTCTGTCCATAAAGGAGGTTCAGAAATAATATTGTAAGTGCTCATTATTGTCAATCTGTTAACTAGTCAGGCAGCTCCCCCCACTATCACATAGGGCTTTGTTGGGGCCACTGTATATTATGTGCCGGCAAAATAGTGTTCTTGCCTTTCTGGAATCCATGCACAGCCATGACATAATCCGGGCTGTTGTCTGTGAGTAGGATATGTGTTCTATGCTTATGTATATGAGGTAGAATATTATTTGGAATGAGAGAGGATAGAACCTATGAGGAGAGATTGAGTGCCAATCCCTCTAGAATGACTCAGTTGTACCCACTGAAGACATTGACTTTGCGGACTTAGAGACTTCTACTTTAAGTCAGAGGTCTCAATGACAGGCTGAGCATTTGAAACACTTGGAGAAGTTTAGATTCCAGTAGGGGAAGGGGCAAAGAATATCCTCAAAGTATCTCAGACCAAGATTCAGGTTTAAGAAAAACTGTTTTTTTTTTCTTTTGAGACGGAATATCAAAAGAAAATTCAGCCTTGGCTAGACTGGAGCTCACTATGTAGACCAAGCTAGCCTCAAACTCACAGAGATATGCCTGCCTCTGCCTCCTGAGTGCTGGGACTAAAGGCATGTACCACATCAGGCTAAAATTATGTTTTAAAGTGTGTGTGTGTGTGTGTGTGTGTGTGTGTGTGTGTGTGTGTGTGTGTGTGTTATATGCTTCAGCATGTATACAGAAGTCAGGGGAGGATGTTGGGCACCCTGCTCTAGTACTCTCTACTGTATTCTTTTGAGACAGATTTCTCCTTGAACCTGAGGCTATGATATCAGTCAACAAGTTCAAGTAATCTTCCTGTTTTTGTTTTCTCCATTAGTGCTAGGGTTATAGATTCATGTGTGTCCACACCTGGCTTTTTGCTTGGGTTCTGGGGGCTTGATCTCAGATCCTTATACTTGCTTGCACAACAAGTGCTCTTAGTTGTTGAGGCATAAACCCAGCTCCTGAGAGCCACTGTTTTTGATCACTATTTACTGATCAGTATCCCTGACTATATAGAATACCATGAATGAGCAATAGCAATAGCAATAACAGCATAAATCAGTTACTACATTTAAAGTCAGGAGTTTTACTTGCATTGTCTTATTTAACTCTCACTATCACCCTATGAGAAAGATGAGAAAAACGGTATCTCAAAGAAATAATGTAATCTTCCCAATATGTCACAGTTCCTAAGTGGATGAACCAGGATTCATTCACAAATGGTCTGACATCTGAGCCTAGGCTCTTCCTTTACTAGCTAGCTCATAATGCACTGGAATATTGTGTCTTCTCTGAGATATTGTTGGCTTCAGGGCATGGAGAGTGGAGGGAGGAAGTAACTATGTATGTCAAGAAAGAAAGCAACACAGTGTGTCTATGTGTGCCTCTGTGTGTTTTTAACACAGGAGTGTTCACAATATGGGGAACAGATGGGATACTGAAGAAACTGTAGATGACTAAGCCCAACGAAAGAAGACTATGTGGAAGAGTCAAATATGAATGGTATTGTTTCAGCCAAAACCTCAAATGTGAAGCCAAGCTTTGTTATTGGATAACTGTATGACTTTAGGCATAATAACTGAGGGCCTCTGTGGCCTTCCGTTTTCCTGTCTTACTAATTTAAATCAGTAATAATTCTGTTGAAGGCTTGTGGGTTATAGAAAAGGTTTGTAAACAGCTTTATACAGGTAGAGCCAGCATTTTGACAATCATTATTAGATGTTCCTGTATGCAATAAAGATGAATAGGAAGCCTCCTCAAAGGACTACTGTCCTTACCCCAAACTGAAAGTTGTAATTAAAAATAATCTAATTAAAAAACTGACTTAAAAGAACTCAAAACCATCCAGAATAAATTTTCTCTTAGAAAGTTGTCTGTGACACACTGCATCTTTTTTTTCTTACTTTTACTGTTTTTTTTGACAGTTTTGCTTTATACTCCAGGCTGACCTCAAATTCATCTCAGCACCCTAGAAATAGAATTACAGGCATGTGCCACTAAGCCTAAAGACATTGCGTCTTCATACATGAAGACAAAGGTAATTCAAAACACAGTTGTTCTCTTGCCTTATGAAGGAAACATGGGTAGTTGATAAGGACTTAAAGAGTGGAGACAGTTGCTTTCTAGTACCAAGATGGTCATAACATATGAAATAATTGTCTTATCTTTTAACATCTTGTTTTCAAAGGTGACCATGTGTTTTAGATAAATTGATGCTGGTTCCAACCAGGGAAGAGATCTCAGGGAAGAGCAACTTCCAGAGAAGAACAAATTCTTCCTTTACATAAAACATTTGTACAGCTCACTATGGGTTCTGTGGTCCCTGGAATTGGTGATGGGATTGGACTCTGAATTTATAAATGATGGTGCAAATAAGTAGGAAGACATTTAGAAGTTGTTCTACAAAAGCAAGAAGAAAAGCACTATATAGGCAAAGTCTGACAGAAAGGGAACAGTAGTCCTCCAGAATTGGAAGGATATAATGGTCCCAGGGAGAGTAATTAGATAACATGAAAAGGATTCTTGGGAAGGTAAACAGCCTCTTGGGAACATTTTCTACATGTCATGACCTGTGAAATAGTGTTCTTTTAAGAGGAGTGGCAGAAATTGCCTTCAATGAATCAGGGAAAGTCAGGTGAGAATTGAACATGATAAAATACTAGGCATCTCCAATTTGATTCTTGGTGCTGTATTGACAAGACTTAGAATGAAGACATATTTTGACCTATAACCACAATAGTCAGTTGACTATTATTACATGGAAATCATGGATAAATTTCAAAAAGTATCATGTTAAAAGCACAAATATGTATACTATATGGCTGCATTTGTATAAATTTCCAAAAAAGGTAAAAATGTTTTATGTGTTAAAATCAGGTAACAGTTATCTTTGAGGGACTGTAATTGGAAGGAGATATGAGAGGAATTTCAAAGGTGCTGATCATACTGCTTTTTGATCTGAGTGGGCACTAATTATGTGGGTGTGTTCAGTTTATAAATATCTAAATACTTGTCTAATCACAACTTTTGAATTTTCTGTATATATTATACTTCAAGAAAAATTAGGAAACCAAGATCTAATCCATGAATGGATAATAATTCATTCCAAGAGGAATAGATGCTAAATATTAACAAGAGTTTATTTTCTTTACCCATACAAACTTTTCTTTCTTGAACTTCAAGTTCTTCAACTTCATCTGTTGTTTGGAATAACTCTCACAGGACAGTGTGTGTCTTCCAGAAAGCATGCACTAAACTAAGATTAGCTTTATCCATACAAATTCCTTTGAAGGAAAGGAAGAGTTATGGGGGGGATATTTTTAGGTCAAAATACAAGTATTTTCTCTGTCTTCTCTGCCCTGGGAACAGCTCTCCTGTCTTAACCCCTCACCCCTGAGAATGTATGCCTGCTCCAAGTTCATCTTTGTCAGAAATATTGACAAATGAGAGCCTCAGTCGCTTGGTAGTCTAGAGTCCTCTGACCTCACTCATCCTTAGTAAACCTTCCAAACCAGTGTCATTTCAAGGAACATCGACACAGTCACCAAGTTCATTGGGACGGGGGCTGCCATAGTTGTGATGGCTGGCTTTGGGGATGGGATTTGAATTGTTTTTGGAAGCCTCATCATTGGCTATGCTAGGAACCCTTCCCAAAGCAACAGCTCTTCTCCTATGAAATTCTAGACTTTGCCCTCTCAGAAGCCATGGGGCTCTTTTGCCTAATGGTGGCCTTTCTCATCCTCTTCCCTATGTCAAGCAGCCATATTCACTTCCACCTCCCATAGTTCTTTCTCCTGTGTCTTGTCTTCCCTGTATGTTCCTTTTCCTGTACTTACCCAGGAAGTCTGTAGAAAGTGGTTGGCTCAGGGTTTGATAGAGAGAACATAAATACTACTGTGTTAATAAGAAAAATGCAGGCATGACCTATTTGAAAGAATAAGAAGAATGATAGGGGAATATATAGGAAGACCCTTGGATCACAGCATAATCTTAAGGAAATGTAAGGTGGGCTGATGGTGAATTCTTGGGCACATACTGTTCAGTGGAGGAATGCTGTCCTGGGTAAAATAGTGCTCTATCAATATCTTTGTCATGCGCTGTCCTAGGTGTGAAGATCCAAGGGAATAATGGCCTTAGTTGAATGCTGTGGTGAATTTTAAAAGACGCAGCCATTTGAAGCTATCAATCAAATATACTTCCAGTAGGAGGTCCTCTAGAAGAGACGTCTGGGCAACTCATGTCCATGCCAACCACACTTAGGTGTGTGGCGATGTTTGTATGATAGGACCTGACTATGGCTTACCCAATAGACAAATGTTACATAGCATGCTACAGGCATCAAGGTTAATGTACTCTAGCATATATCTCTGCTGCTTGTGAGCAAGGGAAGATGGGGCAACAAAGTGCAGCAAACCCCACGTAGTATGCTCTTTCTGAATACATTCTTTTTCTAAAGCTTGCTACCAAACAAAGAGAACTTCTTAAAGGAGTTCTGTTACTGCACTTAAGCCAACTTTCTAGAGGAAATTCTTTGAACTACTAAAAGGAATATTACTATTGTTATATTCTACTAGGATCATGACACAAAAGAATGTGAATTCTAAATTTTGGCTCCTCTTTCATTCTCAAGACTGATAAATGTGTGGCTTGAATTAGTGAAACCTTTCCTAAAGCATTTAGATTAATGTTTTTATCCATTTAATTATCTAGGCCCAGGAACACAACCCAGTAAGTAGCCTGCCAAGGGGCCTGAACATAATGACAAAATTGTTGATTCTAAATTCTTCTTTAGTTAGCCTTTGAGCACCAACTATTCTTTCTACACATGCTGCCATCACAATCCCTCCACAATTCAAGGAAAACCAGAATTGTTCACCAGTGCATTCCCTAATAATGGAGAGTATCAATATTAATTTATGTATTTATCTCCAGTCTTCCAAAATAAGTATGACTTCAGACCCTGTAAAAAGAGATAATCATGAAAAAAGAACCCTGAAAGATGGTAAGAGTAATAAAGGGGGGACTTTTTTTTTTATCTTGATAAGGGACATGCATGAAAACCACAAACTGCATCACGGTTAGTGGAAGAAAACCTGAATGCTTCTTCACTAAGACTGGGAACAAGATTATTTCCTCTTATGCATCATAGCAACAGAGATTCTAGCAACAGCAATAAGAAAGGAAAAAGAAATAAAAGGCATGTAGTTTGGGAAAGTAGACTGCACCTACATGCTGAGAACATGATTATCTACAATAACAAAAATTCCAAAGAAGCTACAGAATCTCCAAGAATCAGTAACTGAGTACAAGGTCATAGGACATAAACTCAACACAGATCAATTATGTTTCTATATACTTACCAAGAACATGAGGAAGCAGAAATTAAAAACCCTATATTATTTATAACCACTCCAAAGAAAATGCATCAACATATAAATTTAACAAAACATAAGCAAGATTTACAGGGTGAAAATTATAGTATGCCAATGAAAGAAGTCAAGAGAAGCCTAAGTAAATGGAGGCACATATCATATTTATGAATTGAAACATTTAACATATGTTCTGGGGGATCAGCATATTGACATCTTTTGCATCATTTTTTCTGCCTCATGGGCTAATTTTTTACAGGAAGTTTTCTAGCTCCCTATCAAAAACCAAATGTAGAGGGAATTCTGGTCAGAATTTAATGTAATCAATAGGAAGAGAGCTTCTTATTTAATAATTTGACATTCTCAATAAAATCTATCTTCTTCCCTGGAGTCATCCCAATAAATTACCCGGAGTCATCTCAATAATCAGACAAGTGATAGGGGTACTTGAGTGGGAAGATGAATGAAAATGAGGAATTCTTTGATGCCATTTGTATTAGTCAGGGTTCTCTAGAGTAATAGAACTTAAAGAACAAATCTCTGTATATAGAATGGCGGTTCACTGGAATGACTTACAGGCTGCAGTCCAGCTAATCCAACAATGGTTGGCTGTGAAGGGAGAGTCCAAAACCCCAGTAGTTTCTCAGTTCCACAAGGCTGTATATCTTAGCTGGTCTTCTGTATGTGATGAATTCCTGAAGAAGTAGGCTCTAATGCCAGTGAAAGAATGAACTTGCTAGCAAGAAGAGGGCAAGCGGGCAAAGAACAAAAGCTTCCTTCTTCCATGTCCTTACATTGGCTTCCAGAAGAAGGCATGGCCCAGATTAAAGGTGTGTCTTTCCACCTCTAGATCTGGATTAAAGGTGTGTCTTCTAACTCAAAGATCCAGGTTAGAAGTGGATCTTCCTATTTCAAATTAAGCAAACAAACAAACAAAAAACAAACAAACCTCACTGGTGTGCCCTCCATTTTTGGGTTTTAGTTCTAGAGTAGTCAAGTGGACAACCAAGAATAGCCATTACACCATTCTCCTGTGAAATTCTGTCTTGAATGATTTTTTTCAATGAATGTAAATAACCTTTTCAGTGTCAACTTCAGTCTTAATATTTGCCTACATGCCATCAAATCTTTACTAATACTTTAGTATTTTTACAACCATTAGCATTTTCCAACTCAGGTGAAAATGACCTTACTGAGATCATATTATAAACCTCTATTAGGGCCAGTGACACAATTCAGTGGTGGAGTGCTTGCTTAGCATAAGGTCCTATGTTTCAGCTCTCAGTATCACAAAGAATTATAAAGTCATATTACATATGGTTGCTGACAGGAAGCAATCAAGAGCTTCCTTTGCCAAATTACTGAGCATCCTAGGAATCTGTCTGTGTATATCTTCCTAGTGTGTTTCCTTAGGGAACAAATAGATAATGATTATTTGCCTTTCTTCTTACTTTTGCTTTTTCCCACTCCAGCATGCTAATCATTTTACTTATTCCCTCTGGAACTCTAAAACAATGTACCGGCATTTCATTTGATGCTAACTGTAATCTCTTATTATTAGACCTCAAAATATTATAGCCACACTTCCTTTAAGCCTTTCAGTCTGTGGATTCATTCAAATCTTATTTTATTTCCCTGAAATCTCATTTCTTTACTCAGTTTTTTCAACTAGCATGTTTTGAATGGCTTATCAACTCATATCTAATACATCCATTTCTTTGATTTTTCTGCCCTGAGGGAGAAATTTATATCTATAAATCATAAGGGAAGATGAAAGGATTCAATATTTTAACCCCCTGATATTTATATATTCAATTGTGACAGACAATACATTTTAGAGCAAAGTTTTGAACATTAGATTTTCATGTTCTGTGTATATTTTTAAAATCTCTAAGTAAAATTTTCAATCAAAATATATAAAAATAAATCCCTATTCTTTATGTATAATTAAATGTACATAAATTTAGCCTACCCATTTAAACGTGTACAATGTAAGTATTTTTGAATAAAAAGTCTCTACTAAGATCTTGTCATCCTATAAGACAACCTCAGAATATTGCTTAATCAAGAAATACCAACCCCTAGAGAAGTGACTAGAGTGTGGCCAAATGGATCCACTAAGGCCTCCTCCATCTTAATATTTTGACAAAAAAAAGTGTACAAAGTATTTATACCAGTTCTCAAGTTCTGTTTCTGAGTTGATACTGGGAAGGCTCTCAGAAACTGAAGGGAAGCAGGTCGAACTAACAAGATTGCCAGGTAGTCGTTTATGGCTGATCATGGTAGACAGAGACTGTCATCAGTGAAATAAATACCTACAAAAAGCCCAAGTGAGAAAAGCTTTGCTGGAAGTGTCTTTCTTGGGAACACAGAGAGAAGAGATCAAATGAACATGTGGGTCCTGTGGAGTCCAGGAAACAGACAGGACTATAATGGGTAGGACAGCTGGAGATGGCTCCTGGGGAGGAGGAGCATTCAGGGAATGCCTGGCCAGGGCTAGAAATTCCGATACAAGATCAGATCCTTATTATCACATAGAACAAATGCTCAAGAAGCCTAATGAGAGCAAGGCTCCTCTTAAAGTCACCTCAGAGGCAGCCAGTCCCCCACCCTAGACTAGAAGGTTTAGATGAAGGGATGCATAATATGAAAGACCCCATTTCAGTTTAGAGCTTTAGACATTGGACTGAAATGCAGAGTAAGAATGAATTGAGTCAGTGAGAGAACAGATGTGGGAAACATGTCTTAAGAAGAGCCCTTATAAAAATCTTGATTTTTGTTGATCAAAAGTTCCAAATTAAGGGCTGGTGATGTATAGTTCAGTGGGAAGGTGCTTGTCTCATGCAAAACTGCCTTCAAATTCAACCTGAATTTCTTTGAGTATCCTACAAAATTCTATTCTAAAAAGATTTCAGGTCAAATTAGTTTAGAAAATACTACATACAGTTATTTTTAATGAGTCAAAATCTCAGAAGAATTCTGTGATAAAATAGTCTTGAACAGCTTTTCCTAATACAGTGTCTTCCTCAGGATAGAATAAGCTATGCTACAATGAAAAAGATCCCTACAGTGTCAGTGTCTTAAAGTAACAAAAAGTTCATTATTTATGTTACATGTTCTCATAGGTCAACTGTGGCTGTCTTTCATGTCATCAATGAACTCAGATGGAAGAGGAAATCACCATGTATTGAAACACTGAAGCCACAACAGCAGATGCCCACAGAAATATCAAGTGAGAAAGCATACACCTCTTTTATTTAAATTTTAAAATTTACATATAAAATTATGCGTAGTTATGGGGCACCATGTGATGTTTTGATAACATGAGTACATGGTGTAATGTTCAAATCAGTGCAAAGATACTTTATCTCTTTGAACACTTTTTTTGTGGTGACAGTATTCAAAATCTGTTCTTTTAGCTTGTTTTTGAAATATTACTGTTATCTATGATTACCTTATTGTGCAATAGAATACCAGAACTTATTATTTGTTTGTTGCTTAGTATTCATGGACTAACCTTTTCCATGCCTTTCTACTCCCCTACTTTCCCTAGTTTCGGTAAATAGTATAAGATCAATTTTGCTATGTTCTATAAATGAATACAATCATGTACTTCTTTTTGTTTTTCTGGCATATTTCATTTAACATAGTGAATTCTTGTTCTATTTGTGTTTCAAATGACAAGATTTCATTCTCTTTTTTGTGATAGAATGATGTTCCATGGTGTATATGTCCCATATTTTTTTCCTTGCATTCATCACTTGATGGAATTAAAGTTGCTTCTGTTTTTTTTTTTTTTTTGGCTATTGTGAATAGTAGTACAATGGATATGGGAGTACAAGTGTCTCTTAGATACACTGATTTCATTTTCTTTGGATATGTACCTACTAGTAGAAATTCTGAATCATATGGTAGTTCTATTTTTATTTTTTGAGTGTTTGTGTATGGTTCTTTTTAATTATGAATAATTTCAGACCCAGATAAGAGTAGAAAGAATATATAATGAACTCTGATGTCAATACTACTAGGCTTTAGTAATTTACATCTATAAATTAAGTATGTATTTCTAGAAGATTAAGATCCTCTAAAAACAGCCATAATCACCATGCTTTAAAATATTTGAAGTCTGGGTGCTGGAGAGATGGTTTAGTGATGACGTGCTTGCTCCATAAGTATAAGGACCTGAGTTTGGATCTCCAGATCCCATATAAAATCTGGACATGGTAACATATACCCTTGACCCCAACATTGTTGTGGGAGAGTGAAATAGGTGGATTCCATACACACACATGCAAACACATATACCCCTCTAAATAAATAAATAAATAAATAAATAAATAAATAAATAAATAAATAAATAAAAAGTATTAGCAATTTAAACACTTACAGATGTCCATAAAATAGAATAAGCTACTTCAGATAGAAGTAGGAGCCTTGGTGATTGGTGAATATTTCCTGAGCCCTTGCTATGCACCAGACTTGGATTTTCAGTGAATTCCATAGATAACGTCTAGAAATTGACATTCTGGTGAAGAGATGATTTTCTTCCTCTTTACCCAGAGCCTCTCAGCCCTGCCAATGTCCAAGTTAGTCTAGTGGCACAGGTGCGCCAAGACTGTGGAGAGCGCTTGTGCTTTACTGGAAGACCAGTTCACCTCAAAACTTACACTTATTTTGATGCGATTTTCCTGTTTAAAGAAACAATTTCTTATTTGTATCTCAAACCATGTATCGTGAAAAGCATTTCCTCTTACTTTTCTTTACAAGAAGTGACTTAGCTCACTTTGTATTTTTTCCCTCACCCTTCTTAAACAGGCCACTAAAAGGTAGATGGTTAGAGCAATTCCTAGCTCATAGATGGTGTCCCCGTGAGTTAGAAAAATACACAATCAAATACACAACTTAGTGTAGACCACAGAGCTATATTTCAGAGCTCCTTTGCTCCCTCAACCAGACACTTACCCTTGGGCGGTAAACAATCTCTCCAAAACTACACAGCAGGTCTACGGTGACTATCTTATCAAGGTGACTAGCTTCCCTGCCTACTTTAGTTCTACATGCCTTGCACTGCCTCCGAAGACAAGTAGTTCAGGAAGACCACTGGAACCCAAAAGTGAGAAATGACATGTGATTTGTGACTGATGATAGCTGCTATTCATTTATCAAAAGTCTAATTTTGTTGTGAGCCTAGTGGATGGGGGGTGGGATGGAGGGAGGTGGGGGTAGCAGGAAAAGGGGAAGGAAGGAGAACTGGAATTGGTATGTAAAATGAAAAAAACTTTTTTTAAAAAATAAAAAAACAGAAAAGTAAAAAGTCTAATTTTGTGCGAGAATTAGTGAGATGGTAGTGTTGGGAATATAAAGCATGACATTTCAACAAAGGTCCTGATTCTGCTAACAGACAACTGTGTGAATTATTTCATAAAGTATGATATGCCTGTCCATTCTGATAAATTTCTAAAAGGTGATATATAGATAATAAATTCAAGGTTTACAAATTCTCTTCCCATCAAGAAGCATATGTCACTGTACAATCTGATAGTGGGAGAAATAGTTGGGGGTTTTCAGTCATATGAAAGAAGCTAGGTAGGTTGAAAATGTAAAGATATTCTAGTTTACATTGGGTTGCTGTGATAAAACACTGTCCAAAAGCAACTTGGGGAAGGAAAGGCTTATTCAGCTTGCCTTTCTAGGTTACAGTCCATCATTGAGAAATTAGGGCACATACACAAGGCAGGAACTGAAGCAGAGACCTTGGAGAAACAGTTCTTATTGGTGTGCTTTCTCTGGCTAGCTTTCTCATACATCCTGAGACTACCTGCCCAAGGGTGGGACTACCCACAGTGGACTGAAGTGTCCCATATCGATCAACAATCAAGAATTCCCCCACAGACATGGTCACAGGCCGATCTGATCTGGGCTGTCCTTCAGCTGAGACTCCCTCTTCTCCTCTGTGACACTTGGTTGTGTCAAGTTGTTAATGAAAATTAATCAGGACAGATGTGTTATACTTACTTGTTCTGTCCTGTGCATTTATTTCAATTTTTCTAAATGAAAAAAAAATCACAAGAATAAAAAAATCCTATAAAAGATTGGACTAGTACACTTCTAATTTGAGACAGCTAGCTCTTCCTTTCAGACATACAGTTTGGTAACTTTATGTGTCCAATGAATTAGCTGAAGTTCTGAACTTAAACTTACCTTGGTACAGGAGGCAGGAGGATTGTCTAATACTGTACCCAATAGCCTTGAGTATGTGAAATGTGGCTAGTCCCAAGCAAAATGTGCTGTGAGAGAGTAAAAAAAAGACTTGACGTCAAATACTTACTATAGAAAACATTAAAAATATTATGATTATTAATATTAATTACAAATTGATGATATGTGAGATGTGTAGGGCTGCATAAACTTATATTATTAAGATTTATTTGTCCCCTTTTAGAACATGGTTACCAAGATATTTAAAATTATCTCCATGGCTTGCATTGTGTTTGTTTTGGACAGTACTGATTTAGACAAAAGCAGTGCCAGCACAGTGCTGAAAGGTCTGGCCAACATAGATACTTCCATTCTTGTGAGCATTTTATCTGCTTGGCAGCCAGTTACATGGCTGATGTGGTTTTCCTCTGTGCCCTCTGTACAGACACAGACATATGTTGTAGAGATGAGTAGGGAGGGGCACATGTATCACAAGAACAGGTTTGCAGTGGCATACTCATTAGCCAACTTGAGGGAAATTTTGGCAATGGACTCCTTATTGTTTGTGCCCAGACCTCCATTCATGGTGGTGCAATTGTCTCTATTTGCTCTTGGGATTACCCCATGCTATTTCAAACACTTAATTATTTGGAAGAATTAGAGCATTTTTCATCCCATGGAAAGATCTTCAATATGCATATGGATATTTTACTTTATATGGAAGTTTTGGACAGGAAAAGAATTAACCTAAATTAGATGAATTTGGAAAAACTGGCAAACTTTTGGCAGAATCCAGGTCAGCATATTTCATTGTAAATCTGCCCCCTTTGCATATAATGTAAGAGAGTCTAGATTTATTTGCCATGAAACTGTCTATTTATAGAGGGCAAAAATATGCCCCTAGAAAATATCTTAGACAATATCTTTTAGAAAGGTCCTGAGGTGTTTTAGAAGATATGGACCTAGTTGAGTGGAATAATATGCAATGTATGATCAATAATTTATGACATATGAAGGCAAAGTTTTTAATTAAAAAAAGGGAAAAAATGGCTTCCATGTTAATGTTCATGCAAACAGAAAGTGCTTTTGGAAGACTACATTGTCAACACCTCAACAACTGGTAATGATTTTTGTCCTCCATGTTATACATTTCTGTAGCTACACAGCAGTGTTTTAGCTTCTTTCACTATCATAAAAATCACAGCTAATAAACTCTACTTGGCACCTAAAGGAAAGATGCTTGCTGCTGACTGTAATATACTGGGTTCCGCAGAACTTCAAAGACAGAGCAGCTCCTCCTGTCTACCTTGCCCCAGTTTCTATCCCTAGGTGAAAATCAACCACATGTGTCTTTGGAAAATCTGTTATGAGTTTGCCATCAAAGTGTCTTGCATCCCTTTACGTCAGCTGTTCCATTTGATAGCCCATGGACATAGACTCCATTTGCAGATGGGAGAGGGCATTATCCCTGAATTCCATTTGGTGCCTCCATTTTTTTCATGTCCTTGCTTACTAATGACATGATTCCCATTTGTTCCTTACAGAAAATGAAGCATGTATGTTGACGAGAGAAGATCTTATGACTTTAAAGTTTAATTGCAAGTCCAAACTAAACTAAAATTGAGATTTATTGAGCATCTGCCTCCTGATACTTGAAACTAGTTTATTCTTAGCTCAGGTTGGGTGTCAGATGCATAGTCACAGGGTAATGTGACATAAATATTTATGGAATTTCAGCTGAAAATTTATTTTCAGCATCCAAAGCCTTTCCGTCTGGATCTTCCATTGTTGCCAGAGCTTTTCACTGAATCTGTAACTTGTGAAATACCTTGTGAAACATGCTGACTACTTAAAAAAAACAATTTTTAGATGCCAGTTTCTCCTTTCACCAGCACTCCTAAGTGGGGAGAGTATAACTGAATCCCCACAAAATATGATACATACTGCCACAGTAAAACTAGACTAAATACATATCACAGTATGGTGGAGGTTTCACTTATTAATTTAGAGGTAAAGTTACCCCTAAGTTTTTAAGCCTGTGTGTTATCACTCCAAAGAGAAAATAGTTCTCACGGGCCTCATGAGAACACATCCAATGAAAATCACTATTTTTTTTTTAAGTAAAAAGTGACCTCTAGACCTGCAATGAGATTTTTGATAATAAGAATATGGGAATCTGAATACTCTATCTACTGATTCAATCAATTCTAGGAGTCTTTCCTTCTTCACATGTTATATCCATTTACCTCAGGAGCATGCACATTAACTGATATCAGTTGTGCCGTGGGTATTGTCTACTCACATGCAAACTTGAGCTTTTGAGTTGAAGACCTCAATGTCTCCTTCAGGTAAAAATCTAGAAAATGCAAGCTTTACCATGTGGAGAATAGACATCAGCATTTTGTAAGACAACAATGGAGCATATCTCTGCTCATGATGTGGAGGCTGGTTCTGTGTGGAAAGACACAGCTCTCTCTCATTTCAAGTGGAGTTCATTCAGGAGACTCAAGCATGAATATTTTATTATAAGTTTCAGGATGATATATGAGTTAAAAGAACAACTATATTAACTTAAGTCAAAATCAGATCATTCAATAAAGATAAAAGTTTTAAGTCTTAAAAAGATACTAGTTTAGGCAGCTTCATTGAGATGCTTTATTTATTTGCTTTTGTTATTTTGATATGGGGCATCACTGTATAGACAAGGCAGGTCTGGACCTTGCTATGTAGCCAGTCTGGTCCTGAACTCAGGATCCTCCTGCCTTCAGTTGCCAAGTTCTGGGAATATAGACATGTGCCACCATGTCTAGCTTCATGATGTTTTTATTTCTTGATGGTACTTAAAATAATGATGTATCTTACCTCTGATGGTGTCTTAAATTGCTTGAAATTAAATATTCCAATGGATTCCCTTATTTATTATTCCTCTGATCAATGTGTGGTGCTTACAGAGCACCATATTTGATTCTGGTTCCTGTCTATGTATACTCTTGATATACATAGTTCTTCCCTGGGACTAAATGACCATCAGGCAACAGAATCTCCTTTTGTAGACTTGTTATTTCATTGTGATTGTCTAAACCATTGGATGTGAGCAATGATTTCATTAGCCTGCCATACTTATCTGCCTCTTGGTCAGGAATTTCCTTCCTTCTTTGGTTAACCTTCTCCCTCTCTTTCTTCTGTCCCCCACTTTCATCCTTCTTTTTCTTTGATAGGATCTTGCTATATAGCTCAGATCACCTCAAATTTCCAGTCTCCCAAGTTCTGGGGCTACAGATATGTACAACCACACCTGGTTCAAGTTTATTTACTAGAAATGTGGTGTTCAAACCAATTACATATTTTGCAGAGAGACAGATAGCTAGATAGGCATACACACACACACACACACACACAGAGAGAGAGAGAGAGAGAGAGAGAGAGAGAGAGAGAGAGAGAGAGAGAGAGAGAGAGAGAGAGAATTACATGTGAGTAATCTGACTTTTCACAGCCACAAAGTCCAGAATGGAACTGCCAGCTTAGCAGTGTGTAGAAATTTCCATCAAGTAGCAAACAGCTGTTATAGAGTTCTGGAACAGGACAATTGAACCCTTAAGCTTTCTTTTAACTAATTATGTGCAAAAATAAGTCAAGACGCCACATGCAACCTCTTAACCCAATCAGATCACCCACATCCTTTCCCAGAGTCTAGCCCTGTAAATGGACTGAAATAGAAAAGACCATTTTGAATGAGGTAACCCAGGCCTGAAATGACAATCCTCACATGTTTTTTCTCATCTGGGGCTCCTAGCTCCAACCTGGAATAACTGCAGAAACGAGGAAAGTAAAAAAGGGACCATGAAGCGTTGAGAGGGTGGGGGAATCAGTGGAGGGAAATAGTGGTGTATAAGTGATTGGAATAGAGAAATGAGAAAAATTGGGGGCTCTAGTTAAGGAGGAGAAGGGTAAACAACAGTAAGGATGTCTGAAAACTTCATAAGGAATCACATTATTAACAACATACCTAAAACACCTATAATGCATATACAATGATTATTAATATACATGTATAATTAACTAAAAAATTTTCATCTAGGCTGAAATTGATCTCTCCAGGAGCCAAAGACAATCTAACAAAGTCCCAACACCAGGCATGAAAAGCCCTCTTTTAAATTGTTGGTCATGATTGCCCAAGAGATTCCAAAATCATTATAGGCTATTGCTATTGCCTTTGTTTGCACTCTACCCCCCCCCCATATGTGGAAGGTAAGTCCCTGTTGGTGAAGACAGCATGCACTTCCAACACAGGACCCAGAAGTCCCTGAGCTGGAACTGACCTGAAAGCCTCCTCTCTGAAGACTAGCTTTCATGGTACCAGAAGGCACGACACAAGCTTCCAAATGAGGGAAACAACTAATAGTCCTATATAGTTATGATTCCTATGAACTGCAACAATGATCAGCATGGCACAATAAAACTATGGGTACAGTAGTATCACACATACCTTGACAATAACCAACAGCTCTCTAATTAGACTTAAGACCTGTTTAGCAAGAGGGAACTCATGTCTGCTACTAGAAATATAACCAACTACCCAGGGCTAATGAAAGCTCTCTAATTAGACTTAAGACCTGTTTAGCAAGAGGGAACTCATGTCTGCTACTAGAAATGTAACCAACTACCCAGGGCTAATGAAGTCATAGATCTTAGATGAAAAAAACTGCCAATTTACTAAACCAGGATAATCCCTAACTATATTCTAAATATTTGTCTTTATATCCACAGGTAAGTGTAGTCCTTACCTCTTATCAAGGAAACTTGATTTGGCACCAGAAGGAAACCATTACGGAAAACTACAGCAAATCCAAATGTAGACTTGCAGAACCCAGTCCCAATGGGATACATCTACAACACAACAACACAACTTCTGCAACTGAAACTGAGGAAACAGTATGGGAGAGAGGCCAGAAAACATGTAAGAGGCAGAGGACCAGGGAGTTTGCTGTGAGACTGTGTCTCATAGGAATGCCAAGAGCTGCACCTGTAAAGTCTCACTAACACGACTGAATAAACATGACATGAACATGGACAACAACAATGGACATGCTGACATGGACCAGGGAAATCCCATTAATCCTTAATCATGCACAAGGAACTATAGGTAACTAAGGAATGCTGAAAGAAAGAAAAATAGTCTTTCCCAGGGAAGAGACCCTGGTTGGTCATCCAATACCAAATAATCAGCCATTAAAAAAAAAAAAAAAAAAATATATATATATATATATATATATATATATATATATGATATATATATACAGACTGAACAAGCTATATATACATATATATGGCACATATATATTGCACATATAGGTATACACCCATATATGTATATAATAACAGTTAAAAAAAAGAAGCCATAAATTTGAAAGAGAGCAAGGAGGGGTATATGGGTATATGGGTTTGGAGAAAGGAAAGGGAAATGGGAGATGATGTAATCATATCATAATCTCTGAAAGTTAAGAAATAATTTAAAAATCCAATACCTTAGGAATAAGAACTTTAATTGTAGAAATCCAATAGCCATAAACTTGATGGACAGATGTTTTACTGTCTAATAATTCACAATAGCTGCATTTTACTGTCTAGTAGAGGCTGACTGAGTAACCCTAGGAACCAAAAGTTAGTTGGAGCCTCTGTTCAACAAAGAGGGTTCCAGGCAGAAGGTTTTCTATTTGATGAAAAATATTTCTTATTGTCATCACATACATCCTCTTTTCATTTTTTACAGTTACTCATGCTGAATATGCCAATTATGTTTTGTATGGCCCAGGGAATTATCTATGATACATATAGTTTCAGTTTTGAATGGGTGAATTTATTGAGTATATAGGAAGCCAAAGTAAAATATATATATATATATATATATATTTTGATATATACATAAAATCAAATACTGAAATACTGTACTAATCTGGGGAAGCCTCTAAGGAATCCAGCTGCAGTTCCCAATAGAGTAAGTCCCAGGCAGAGCAGAGCTTTTTGTGTGAAGCTTCCAAGTCAAGAACTAGCAGAAAGGTAACAGCGTCAAATCAGGGTATTACAATCACCCACCAGAAATCAACTGGAGAAGCCTTATGGAGGTAGTCAGCCAGAGTTCCAATAGAGTCTCAGGCAGAGAAAAGTGTTGACTTTGGGTAGGTCTTCTATGTAAAAGAACAAATGACAACAGATAATATTATCAGAAAAGACACTTGCAACACCCAGTAGAGGTTGACTAGAAACACTGAAGCAGTCAGCTGGAGTTCTCAACTGAGCTTTCTCTCCAGGGATTATCTTTCCATGATTGAACTTTGGCTTCTCTTTTCTACTACAGGCACTTTTATATCGTGGGGTAAACAATAGTAACCTGTGCTGGATATGATTTATTGCCTAGCTGTCTGTTCTCAAAGACACAATTATTTTACTTGGGCTGTTTTGATGTTTTCTCTGCACCTGTCAAAGAGTTGGGGGACCAGCCCATCTCCTAACAAAGGGGTCTTGGGAAATACTTGGAGACAAACATGCTTGGGTCTGAAATGGGGGTGGGGAATCGTCTTCCAGAGTCAGCTGCTCAGTGAGCTCAAACAGCACATGATAATTTGACAATATAAACTGTCTCATGTGTATTGTCTGTAAAATGGGATACACCTATCTTATGAGGTGACTTCAGACAGTAAAATGCCTCCAAAACGCTTACAAGCTCATCACAGTGAGATAGTGAACCATGCTGAAAACATTATATAACTTAGTGATCTCTAAACATATGTGAGCAAATGGATGTTCAGAATAATTCAAAGTCAAGAAGGAAGACTTCAATATGTTCTGCATAATCTAAGAAAGCAGGAGTATGCTGGATGTATTTCAGAAACATTTCTATAAGATGCATATATAGGGAATGAAGACACAGAACAGCTAAGGGCTCTTAGTGCTTGGCCAGAGGATGTAATATACCTCGCTAATATTTTATATGACATATTGAAATACAAATGTTTGTGGTTAAATAAAGTATATTGTTAGAGTTAATTCCACCTTTTAAAGATGAGACAGAAAATGTCTCACGTGGCTCACATTTGTGGCTTGCTTAATATTTCATCTAGATAAATGAATCTAGGCCATAACAATATTGTCTTATTGGTCTGCTTAGCCAGATGTGAGAGCTCTGTGATGCTGCTTCTAATCCAGGCTCTGTCATTGACCTCAGAATCTTCACTCATGCTTTAGGCACAATCAAAGTTAGCTGACATACATCATGGCGGATGGCTGAAAAGCTAAAATGAGCATGTGTGAGAATGAAAACCATGGAAAACTGCTGGTGTGTTGCTGCTGTTGGTAACATCCCATATACTCTCAAAGGAAGATAATAACTGCAAGTCTTTCTGAGGCTACTTGCCCCTTTCCTATTTCAGATATCAAGTGAACATTGTCTTACATGTGATCAGGAAACATCACATTGAATTCAAAGTTTGTATTTATTGTGCACGTCTATATGACAGACAGGATGCCAGGGACATGATGAATATTCTTATTCTTATTTCATACAACCAGCCTTTGAGACTGATGCCACCATCAATAAGAATGAGAGAAGTGTTATGCTTAAAGATCAGATGTATGTATCACTGAGAGCTACCAATTAACAGATATGTGATGTTGAGCAAGCTACTTAGTTTCTGTAAGCCACAGATTCCTCATCAGAATAATGGGGGAAAGTAAGTTGTATTCATTATGGTAATGTCAGATGCTGTAACAAGCACGACCAGGAGAGTATGATGGCCCACATATAATAAAATACTTGTACATGGGAAGTAAGAATTGGGTATTCTAAGTGGGGCTCAAGGATGCAAGCATCTTTATGTATCCTTAGAATGACTTTCAAAGTCACCAAGTATGAACTAATGTGAAAAGGAAAGAGCAGAAGGAAGATGTATGGAAGGAACCAGAGGGTCAGAGAAAAGGTAACTTCTCCTAAGTTATACAACTGAGGCAGTGGTGGTTATGTGATGCACGGTCAGCTTTGTCAGGTGCTGGGGCCCATCTTTTCTGCATAAATCATATCCCAGGAATAAGGACACCAGTCTACTATACACAGAACTCGAATGCCATCAGAAATGATGCAAAGTTGGCCACTTGCCTTGGTTGCTACATCCAAGAAGACAGAGCAGTTCTGTTGGCTTAGTCTTCAAGGAGCCTGGAGGATGCGCTCCACAGAAAGTAGTGGTATCAGGTAACATTTCCAGTCTTCTTTAGCACCTCCACTATCTTGTCTTTTTCATATTATCTATCTCTGCATCCTTTTGGAGTTTTTCAACACCTTCATTATGTTAGAGAAATGGAGACTGAAAATGGTTTATAAATACTATTGTAGAATTGAGCTAGGAGTCAAGGACTGTGGATTCTAGTCATTTAGTCACCAACTGCAGTAGATTTCTTCAGAGATCCTATTTTCTATTCCTCTATGAATTCATGCCCTTTGCCATGTGTCTTTACAATTCCTTCTACTATGATTAGAAAGTACATCTTTGGACTTGGTCCTGTGATTTGCTATGGCCAATGACCTGTTAGCAGGCATTGCAAGCAAACGCTTGACATATGCTTACATGATACGGTTTGGTTTTTGTACATCTTACACTGTCCATGTGGAGTGGAAAATCTGGCCGGTCCACTGGTTCAGAGGATAGCTGACATAGTGAAGGCCTGGACTCAATGCATAGTTGGAAGTCAAGCCAATCTGAACCTAGCTAAAATCAACCAGTTGAGTCAATGTGTTAAGTCACTGGAGTTTGAAGTGGTTTGTTAAGTACATTGTTTGGGTAAAGGGCAACTGATATACTAACCATGTGTGTCCACAGAATGTCAGTCCTCTGCTTTATGCTTCATTCTCCTTGCAAGGAAGATATTGAACAAGAACAAGCTACTCTCCACTATTCCCCAGCCTTCCTATAGACAAGGGCAAGATAGCATGTCATGTTCCCCCACTAAGTTTTTGGTAGTCTAGGAACAGAATGTGTAGAGACAGAATTAGGGTTCTTGAGGGTCATTTAAATAGGACAATGAAGTAATTAGGCCATTATCACTTAGAGTTATATTAATTTTTTGGTGAATAGAATCTGTTAGCATTCAAATGCTAAGAACTTGCTTTACCAGCTTCTTTCTTACAGCCAGAAAGGGGTGCCCTTTTGGAGCCCTTATAGCAGTTCAAAATTTGCAGCAGATACACTTCATCTTACCTGTAGCCCTAGGAAATAGACCTGACATACTGTGCCTGACACAGTTTTTGACACTTTTTTTTTTGCAGGAAAATAAGCTGAATCTAACCTGTTCTGGGATGTTCTGTATGGCAAATGTGTTGCTGACTGGTCAATAAATAAAACACTGATTGGTCATTGGCTAGGCAGGAAGTATAGGCAGGACAAGGAGGAGAATAAAGCTGGGAAGTGGAAGGCTGAGTCAGAGAGACACTGCCAGCCACCATGATGACAAACAGCATGTGAAGATGCCGGTAAGCCACGAGCCATGTGGCAAGGTATAGATTAATGGAAATGGATTAATTTAAGCTGTAAGAACAGTTAGCAAGAAGCCTGCCACGGCCATACAGTTTGTAACCAATATAAGTCTCTGTGTTTACTTGGTCGGGTCTGAGCGGCTGTGGGGCTGGCAGGTGAGAGAGATTTGTCCTGACTGTGGGCCAGGCAGGAAAACTCTAGCTACACTAACCATTTCTACCTTTTCTTAAAAATATTGTCTTATACATATGCAGACAAGTAAATGAAAGAGGAGACATTGTACTTTGTTTTTAATAGCAAACTTCAGAGGTGTTAGAGATAGCCAAGGAATCTTGAAAATGGGCTATGTCCCCTCTACTTACATTTGAATGATACTCAAGGAGATCCGTGGTCATGAAATTGTCCACATGTGCCTTTTCAATATGTCCTTTGCTCCCTTAGAACTGGCAGGGACTGTGGTGGCAGATTTATTGTGTATAGCATGGGCCAGTGTTTACTGGTTTTTTCCCAACCATCCTTTTCAGGTGCCAGAGTACTCTTCTGAAAAATATACATTAAGGTACAACACACTCTGAGGAAAGTTAGCTTATTGCCTGCCTACTTGGAGCCCAAATGAAAGTAAGTATTCTCACTGGGGTCTCTAGGACCTCATATGTCTTAATGAAGCTTCTAGAATTAAGTGTCAAGTGCCAAATGGGCTGGAACTCTATCCTGACTACAATGCACGCACCTGACATTCTATGTCTGCAATGGTTTTGACACTTATTTTTGCAGCAAAATACGCTGAATTTAGCCATCTTTACCTTTGATCAAGAATATTGTATTAGCCGGGCGGTGGTGGCGGATGCCTTTAATCCCAGCATTTGGGAGGCAGAACCAGGCGGATCTCTGTGAGAGTTCGAGGCCAGCCTGGGCTACCAAGTGAGTTCCAGGAAAGGCTCAAAGCTACACAGAGAAACCCTGTCTCGAAAAACCATATATATATAGTCTTGTACACATGCAGAAAAGTGCACACACAAGAGGAGACATTGTACTTTGCTTTCAATAGCAAAAGCTTGGGATGTCCAGCAAGAGAGGATTGATTCAATGAGGTAGTTCACAGCACAGTGCAGCAGGAATTTCTAGGCCATTGTGTAGAGTTGGGGCACATGTAAAGAAGACATGGTTCTCTGTTCTTCAACAAAACCTTCTGTATCTGTGTCCTTAGTTCTATAACTAAAACACTTAGAAACTGTATCAATAGTTCAATTAAATTTAACACAGGATGTAGGTTTAATAGAATATGTATAAAATGTGCTCATGAAGCTGGTTAACATGCCTCAGCTAAGTTGAGTTTGTGACTGAGTCCATTGTAGATCTAGTTAGGATTCCCAGTTAAGTGAGTAAGCCCTTATTCAGTCACTATTGGAATTTGAGGGTTTTTTTCCTTTTTCTGTCTTTCCCAGTACTTCTTAACTGGGGAAGGTTTTATGCCCCAGCGGACATTTAGCAGTATCTGGGCACATTTTTTATTTTTGTGATAATGGATATGAAAGTGATGTTATTGGCATCTGGCAAGTAGAAGCTAGGTATACTATGAAATACCCTCCAATGCAGAGAAGACAAAAAATGTATTTGTTCTAAAGGTCAAAGGCCAAGGATGAACAGTTCCGCTATAGTTAAATTAGACAACAGAAAAAAGAGAGAAAACACAAGGCCCCTGCTACAGTTTGGGTTTTTTTTTCTGAAGCCCACTAACTCTCATTAATGGAAGATTTAATGCTACAAACTCCCCAATTTAACTATTAATTGAGCAACAATTTTCTTATTTGCTTAGATGTTCTTCAAGTGAAGTTTAGACTTAGCTACTCAACTTGATTAAGTGTCTCACGAGAGGAGCATTTTATGAATGTTTCCATGGGATGTATTAGAAAAACTTAACCTTGGCCAAACATATCTTTAAAATGCTTTTCTGAGGAAGATGAGAAAGGGAAAAGGTTGAAGCTAATTAAGAGAAAACAAATTAGGCATCAGTGAAAAATAAAATCTATAGATTTTTCTTGCCTGTGTGATGAGCTAGTGATAAAAGACAAAAAGACATGGAGAAGAAAGATGAGGAAAAATGCAAGGGAATTTGAAACCACAGAGGAGTTAATTGTGAAGAATTTAAAAATTTTTATTCATTCATGCATGCATGCATACATGAATCCTGTCAGGAAATGACACCTCAGAGAATGTGATTGTTCACACTTTATTTATTTATTTATGTATGTATGTATGTATGTATGTATGTATGTATGTATGTAGCTATCTATCTGTCTATCGATTTATTTAGTGTGTGTGTGTGTATGTGTGTGTGTGTGTGTGTGTGTGTGTGTGTGTGTGTGTGTGTGTGTATGTATGCACACACAGGTGCATGCACCACAGTGTGCATGTGGAGGTCAGAGGACAACTTGCAAGAGTCAGTTCTCTTCTTCCACTATGTGGGTCCTGGGTATAGAACTCTGGTCCTCTGATTTGGCAGCAAGCACCTTTACCCACTGAGTCATCTTTCTGGTCTGAGAATGTGATCTCTCAGTGGAGAGATTTCTGTGCAAGGATGTGACATGGCTTTAACAGTATGGTTATAGTGACTTCCTGATACCTCACATACTTCCCATTCTCCCCTTAGAGCCACAAGCACTCTTGTCTTCTGCCTCATCCTCTGAGGGATGGTTGGCAAGGTGTTAGAGGAGAAAGTGGAAAAGAGAGAAAACAAGCTCTCTTTCCCATATCACACTCTTGGGACCTAGTACGTGCTTTGAAAGCCCTCTGAAAGACTGTCACCATGTCTTTGGTAGTCCCAGGGCCTTCCCAGAGTTGGCTAGAAATTGTGCCTCTCTCTCAGAGATTGCTTATAAAATATTTTAAGTTTGTATGTATAACATGAGCCTGGGATACTTGGCAAGGCAATCCCTTCTTTAGGTCATAACATTGCTTGCATGCTTTTTGTTGTTGTTGTTGTTATTATTATTATTATTATTATTATTATTTCAATGCATCCAAATAGGATTTTCTGTTTTCAAATGAATGACCACAGAATTCTACAGTAACAAACTGGTATTGGCCTAAAAGAACTGCAATGTGGTTGGGAAATGGGTTTCAGTCTGTAACTTCCATGGGCAGATGTTACATTTCCAGTTGTAGAAATGCTGGAAACATTAAAGAAATGTTTTCAAACTCTCTTCCTCAACCAAGTCACTGATTTGAATGAAAAAAAGAAAGAAGAAAAATCCCCCTGCATGCCAAAAAGCATACTTCAGATGTCCCAATCAACAATGAGACAGTTGCTTTCCCATGAAGACCTACCATATGGACAGTATGAGAAATCTCAAATTAAAATAAATTGTTATTCAGAGAGAGCTTTTCATTTGAGCCAAGTCTCCCAACTTTACATTTTGCAGCCTTAGCCACACAATTATGAGGTCCAGTTGGATTGTTTAAAATATTTGTAGCATTTCATTCCCCAAGTACAGCAGTCTTTGTTTTAATCTCTCTTCGACAGCATTCTGGTCCTCCAGCCAGTGGGAAAGAAAACACTAATCCAAGCCCTCTTGTCCTGCCTTCTGCTCCCCTTCTGCCTCTGGATCTTAGATGTTAGGCCAGGCTCCTAAGCCCTGGGGGAATCAAGTCCTCATGCAGCCATTCTGGGCTGGCTTAGGCTGGGGCTGTGAGGATAGAGGGGAGGACAGGCCAACTGGGTACCGATTTGTGGAAACTGCCTTTCAGGGAGGTGGCTGTAAACTTTTACCAGGAAGATGGGCTGGTCTTGGTTTAGCTATACTAGGCATTAGGGAAAGATTATACCTTCTTGTACTGCTCAGTTTTGTGAGTCATGCTTAGTTCTCCCTCGACTCCATATCTCTGATCCTTCAGCTCAGTCTAGATGGAGACAAGGAAGGGTCAACTGTCATTAATCTGCTGGGTCCACGCTAACGAAATAGTTGACTGGGTAGTTTAAAACAGTAGGAATTTCTTCTTAGTTCTGGGGGTCAGAAATCAAGGTGTTGGCTATGATTTCTCAAAAGGTTTTAGTAAAGAGGCCTCCCTTGCTCTCTGCAGCTCTTGTTAGCCCAAGAATTCTGTAACTTTTGTGATCTAATGCTAACTTTCGTCTCTGTTCTTGTATGATTATCTTTTCTTACTGTCCAAACTTCCCCTTTTCTTATGAAGGAATCAGCCAATCAGCTTGAACTAAAGGGCTCACCTCAGTTTTTGATGGATACTGTTCAATCCATCATATCCTGAAGGCAAATAAGTATCCACTCACCCCAGTCAGTGGAGACACTCCACTCTTTTTCTTTAATTAATTAAATTAATTAATTCATCTATCATCTATCATCTATCTATCTATCTATCTATCTATCTATCTATCTATCTATCTATCTATTTCTGAGGCAGGGTCTCATATTCTCATATAGCCAAGGCTGGCCTCAAGCTTGTAATGTAGCAGAGTCTGGCCTTGAATTCCTGATTGGTCTACCTCTGTTTCTCTATTAGTTAAGTAATGAGATGTGTGCCATCGTACCTGGTAAGGCACTCCATTATTTAAATATTGTTAGCAAATTCTCTCTCTCTCTCTCTCTCTCTCTCTCTCTCTCTCTCTCTCTCTCTCTCTCTTTCTCTTCCTCCCTTCCTCTCCACTCCCTCCTCCTCTTCTCTAGCTCCTCCTCTCTCTCTTCCTCCTCTCTTCTTTCTATCTCTATCTCTCTGTCTCTGTCTGCCTCTGTCTCTGTCTCTCTCTCTCTCTCTCTCTCTCTCTCTCTCTCTCTCTCTCTCTCTCTCTGTGTGTGTGTGTGTGTGTGTGTGTGTGTGTGTGTGTGTACCCTTGGAGGCCAGAAGAGAGTACCAAATCCCTTGGAGATAGAGTTGTTAACTGTCAAATGTGAGTGCTGGGAACTGAACTTGGGTCCTCTGGAAGGGCTTTTTTTTTTCCAGTTCAAGGAAGGATGGTACCTAGGCTTCCCTGTGAGCTGCTCAGAAGAGAATGCAGAGTAACCCATATCTACATTATCACTTTTAAATTGAACCTTTGTTGAACTTGCTGAGGCTAAATGCAAAGGGACTTGGAACAGCTTCTGACTTGGGGAATCTTAACTCTAAATTCTGTGGCACCTGCAGGTTTAACCAGACCTAGAATGTTGTTTTAATGGTGTCAATTGTGATTTAATGCAGTTTATGTGTGGCATGGATAACTGACCAGCAGCAAGATTAAGAGATGACTTTGGGGCCTCCCTAATTTATATCTACTATGGGACTTCTCCATTCAATGCCATGGCTCACAAAGCAGAAACATTTGGGCTCCCATGATACCACTTCTCTAGTGCCCATTCTCGTTTGCCTTTACTGTCTTGGTTTGCTGAAGCACCGCCATGGAAGTTCTGAGCTGCTCCCCCACCTATGGAACATCCCCAACCCACATATCACAAGGAAAAGGGCATTTGGCCATTAGAGCTGGAGAACTCTCCACTGTTACGAGGGGTGATAAGGAAACGTCTTGGTCAGAATCCACTTGATTTCAACAGCCCTGGCAATCTTTCTGTTACTTTCTTTGATCTCTAGTCAAAATTTCCCTGGGGAAAGGGGAGGAAGGGGGTGGGAAGAGTGATCTATGATTTGGAAATACAAATGGCATGTTGTTTGACTTCTAGAAGATTTCCTTCCAGTGACTGCCTTCTTACATTTTTTTTTTACAACAAAGGCAAAGGAGAGGGGAAAATCCCCCCAGGCTAAACAAACTTTAGTTCCATTTCAGTACCCTCGGGAGCACAGCCTCTCACTGTGTTCTAGTTTGCCTTTCAGAAATTCTGTGTGCTTCGATTCACTGTCTCACAGTCTTCTTCAGGACAGTTAAATCAGTTCAAAACCCACCTGCAACGCCTGTCTCTTATCTAGGAATGTGGAGGTCATTATTAGCCCATGGTCGACCATAGAAAGAGGCATTTTCAAAGGCCAACAGTGTGGGATTTCACTGAGGAATAAAGTGGACTTCTGTACCACCTCTCACTTGGCCACCTTCTAAGGAACATTTGTGGGTTTTTTCCCCACAGATCTTAGGCACAGGAGCCACTGAAACAAAAATTACATCTTTATTCATGTAGGGTTCAACTTCCTGAAGGAGTGGTCTGATAAAGGCGTATCAAGTCCTGTGGAAAGAGAAGGAGAATTTCTCCTGGTGAATTCCCCGAGACAGAGATGAAAGCAGGTGGTGAAAAGAGCAGGGGACGACATGCTGAGCAAGCTTTGAGTTTTAGTTTGTTGCTCTCAGAACCTCTTCTGGTGCTTATGTGGCAACCCGTTTTTTATAATTCATAAGTATTAATTATGTTAATCTTCATAACAGCCCTAGGAGACAGTTACTATTACTATCCCCCATTTTATTAATGAGGACACCAAGAACAGTGAGTTACATGGTTTAGCAAATATTAGAATTGAAATCAGAATCCAGGTTTCTGCCTCCATCTCTTTAAATACCTGTCAGTATCAGCTGTCTTCAGCACTCCTTAAATATCCAAGTCCACGTGACCATGATCAGTATTGCAGAGCTTCAAGATCTGTCCAGATAACTAACAAACATTAACACAGCATATGAAGATCCTGAACTGAAGTATTCTTGGTTAATAACATGAAAGTAATTTACCTGATCAACAAATATTCAATATATTGAATTTTCAAATGTTACCATCTTTTCATTCTTCCAGTAGCTCAAAATGAAAGCATTTGGGACAACAATTTCTTCTTTGCCGATAGCCTCAGTAGATGCTAACATGCTAATAAATAATCTTATAGATAGTGGTCAGGTACCTGCAACTGTGAAGAAAAACAGGTGAGTTTTAATTTTGATTATCTGTATCCTTAATGAATATCAAACTGAGTAAATTATTGCTATTTAATAGGAGCATGGAATGCCATTCCCCCTCCCACAAAGATGTGGCAAATAAAGAGTTAACAGAGATTTTTCTGTTCTCCTTCTAAATAGCAACAACAAAACAACAAAAATATAGAAAAAGAGACTTGCTATCCTCTGCATTAATCTTCACCCCTTCCCTTTTGCTGGAACAGCAGATTTGCTGGGGTAAGAACAGTGTGCACCCCCACATCTTCCTAGAATCACATCAGATGCTGCAAATGGGGACTTGTGGTTTTCCCACTGTACAGTAGCTTCCAGGAGATGTGCAGCACAGGGCTCTGAGGACGCCAGTTTCAAGGGTTGTTTCACTGTATTGCATTCTATGACAGCATGATCCATCAGCTGCTCTTTGGAAGACAGTATAGTAAAAGGAATTGGCCCCTGCTGGTGCTTAAAAGGTGCTGAAAGGAAAGCATTAATTTATTGCTAATACACACTGTGTTAAAAATAGAACGAAAAATGTCTTTTGTTCCCACTTTGCCTTTTGGTGCTAGAATGGTGTGTAGGGGGAGGGGTAGTGGCCATAATTACAGGTCATATTTTGGTCACAGCCTAAACTGTGCACTGTTGAGTAAGAGGTAGGGGAAAGAAAGCCTTTGTTCTGAGGCTGTGGGGAAGCTTCCTAAGGAGCTAGTATCTGCAGAGTCCAGGGCTCTCTTGCCACACTGTTGTTGGGGGCATTTACTTCCTCACCCCAGACCTCTTGGACTGGGATTTGCATTTTCTGCCTGTCCACTGGATGCAGCACTAGTAGGCTCCAGAAACCGTCTGGGGTGTGTTAGGCCTGCTGGCCACAGCAGAGAGGAAACGGGGTCAAGATCCCTGAGATTTCACTTTAGACATCTGGAAACACAGAGTAAAAAGGTCCTTCAGACACACTCGCAATCAATAGTCTTTGAATGGAACACTTGTTGACTCAGAGATGCCTGGTTGGAGCAGTGTTTCAGAGAACAGCATACTTCAGTGAGCTTTAAGCAGGTTGATTTCTTCTCACACTTAGACATTTTATTTATTTATCATTTATTTATTTGCTTATCTATCTATCTATCTATCTATCTATCTATCTATCTATCATTTATCTATTTATTTTGAAACAGGGTCTTGCTCTGTAGCTCAGACTGACTTCAAACTCTTGATTCTCCTGTCTCAGCCTCCCTAGTGCTAGGAAAGTAGGTCATGTGCCACCGTGCCTGCCCCTTTGATTATTTTGCAAAACTGTTTCTGAGCGTTAAAGACCTAAAAAATGAGCAAAGCCTGAGATGGTAATCGGGTGTCCAGGGCTCCTGCAGGCTGTGACTGCTTGCTCCAGTTTGGTCTCATGAGCCCAGTTGCCAAGTACTGCCTTCCTCACCTGGAAGGACCAGCTCCTAACCATGTCTCATTTTGAGAAAAGCAGTAGCCATCCTGGGAATTAGACTTTCCTGCACTTAGAAAAGGTTTCAATGATTAATGAATTTAATTAACATATTTGG
This sequence comes from Peromyscus californicus insignis, assembly GCF_007827085.1. Classification (NCBI taxonomy): domain Eukaryota; kingdom Metazoa; phylum Chordata; class Mammalia; order Rodentia; family Cricetidae; genus Peromyscus; species Peromyscus californicus. Next base: position 28,594,291 of record NW_026294391.1, on the reverse strand, counting down.
GGGATTTTCACTGCCTTTAGTGAATCTACCTTTATAAAAACTCATATGAATTAAGGTAAATATCTATGTCTAACTGTCTTAAAATTGCCTCCTTGGTCAACTTGGAGAAGGGTAAAAGACAGTAGCTTAGAGTTAACTACTTGTTACTGCTCTTTGGGGAATTTCTAAAGCATAGGATTCTTTTTCTCAGAGACAAATTTAAGCACATTTTTCTTCATCTAGTTCCTTCACCCTCCTTTCCCTTCACTTCACATCCATCCCTTCTAATTTAGCTAAAGCATCTAGAAATTGACTAGCTCAACCCATAACTGGAGAAAGGGCAGATGGATGGAAGGCTTGATCTGTGAACTGGGCAATGGGGAGAAGCCATCTTCCCTGTGAGAAAGCACACTGCATTCCTTGGTGCTACACTTCCCTGTGTTTGACCATCCTGCCTGAGAGCAACCTATTTTTTCCATTCAAGTGTATATGAGCTCTGCCTGTCTCAGGCAGAAAGGTCACCCACTCAGCTTTCTGTGTTATGAGGAAAAATGAGCCAGGACTTCCCTGAGAAGGTGCCAGCTTTTTACTGGCCCAGCATCTTATAAAATGAAGGTGTTGGGGAAGAACAGAAGAAAAAGGTAGACATGTGATGAGGCTTTAGGGCAGTGATTTTCAACCTTCCTGATGCTTCAACCCTTTACAGCTCATGTTGTGGTGACCCCAACCATAAAATTATTTTGTTGCTACTTCATAACTGCAATTTTGCTACTGTTATGAATTATAATATAAATACCTCATATGTAGAATATCTGATATGTGACCCCCAAAGGGATTTTGACCCACAGGTTGAGAACCACTGCTTTAGGGAGAAAGACCACATAGATGAAAGGTAAAAGAAAGATGGAATGGGGACAACAATTAGAGTTGTTCTTTTCATTTGTGAACAGGAACCATAGTGAAAACGTTCTTGCTCCAGTAACAAAAACTGTCGAACAGTGTGGGAGACAGTGCATTGCCATTATACTTAACTAGAAGTCTGGGTGATCAATGAATCTTAAATTGTGGTTAGACTAATATGTCCCATTTGCATCAGCCTATTCTCATCTTCTTATCTGTTATCTCCTTCTTACATAATTAAAGTGGTCCAGATCTACTGACAATTCAGGAATAACATTCGTCAAAAACCTAGTAGAAATGGGAAAGCAGCAGACAAGTCTGAGATCTAAGACATTCAAGGTTTCCTTTAAACACACACACACACACACACACACACACACACACACACACACACACACACACAAGCATGCACATATGCATGCATGAACATACGCACCTTGTTTAAGCAGAAACTGATACTAGACTCCATATACCCTTCATGGGTAAGTCTGATGAACTGTGTTCAACATCGGCATCCCTGTCACTCAGTGTGCCCCATTTTCTCTGTCCCCACCTTTGCCCCAGCAGTGTACAGCTCTAAACTGTTAAGGTTTATTCAGATTGTAATATAAAGGCTCTTTTGTGCCTCTTATATTCACACAATGAGAAAGTCATTCTTAAAGATTTATCAAATGAGAGGAAGAGGCAAAAGTTGGATTGGTAGGAAATTATTTGCTTAATTTTCCCATTTTTATCCTAAGATACATATATGTGGTTAATTATAGTTTCTCTGAGGTTTGTAGCAATGAAAGGAATACAATATTTGAAGTGCCTTTATCCTGGCTCCCCTTAGCAATCACATTTAAGGGGTCTAGTATAGAATAACTAGCAGTTATGACCAGGGATACTTTGAAGTGAGCTGGTAGGACTTTTTGGCCACCGAAATATTACTGTGGGAGAACAATTAGATGGTGAGCAGGATACTTGGTCAGCCATGTTCTGGTTCTGTCTGGGATATGGAGTAGATGAGAGTAAGTCCTAGTGAGGGACTTGGATTCCTCAACTGTAAATGTAGCAAGATTCTATCTAGGGAGCTATTGAGTCCTTTCAGCTGGAAAGTTGCAGGATTTTTCTATTACATTTCTCATTGCTGTGACCAAATATCTGACAAGAAGCAACTTCAAGAAAGAAAGGTTTATTTTGGCTCACAGTTGGTTCAAAGGGTATGGTCCATCAAGGCATGACAGCAATACCATCGAGGCTGCTTACTCAAATCTTGGTGAATCAGATTGTAGACAAAATTCTAAACAGTCTTAGTAAATAAGAAACACAGAGCCAAATATAGAGTTAAAGCCAAAGAGATCAGAGCAAAAGCCACCTAGCTTTAGCTTACCACCAGCAGTAGCTTCCCCCGAGAGAGCCTTTCTTCCTGTCTGACTTGTCTTTTTATTGCCTTTCTGTTCTGCCTTCTCATTGGTTCTAAACCCAACCACGTAACTTCCTTGTCACTGCCTGTCTATACAGACCTCCAGGTTTCTATGGTTGGTACTGGGATTAACGGTTTGTGTCACCATGCTTGGCTGGGTCCTTGACCACACAGAGACTCTGCCTGCCATGTGATTGGATTAAGGGTGTGTGTCACAACCACCAGACATCTGCTTAATGACTATATGACCTCTGATCTCCAGGCAACTTTATTTACTAACATACAAATAAAATCACATTTCAGCACAATTAAAATATCACCACATCAGATAGTAGAGAGAGGAGGTTGCCTGTGTGCTGTGGGATGTTCTATATGCTGTGAATATGTGTTGCTCTGATTGGTTGATAAATAAAATGCTGATTGGCCAGTAGCCAGGCAGGAAGTATAGGCGTGGCAATCAGATGAGGAGAATTCTGGGAAGAGGAAGGGCTGAGTCAGGAGTCGCCAGCCAGACACAGAGGAAGCAAAATGAGAAGGTAGAAATGAGAAAAGGTACCAAGCCACATGGCTAAATATAGATAAGAATTATGGGTTAAATTAAGTGTAAGAGCTAGTCAGTAATAAGCCTGAGCTAATGGCCAAGCAGTTATAGTCAATATAAGCCTCTATGTGCTTACTTGGGGGATGTGAGTGGGAGAGATCTTCCCAACCACCAGCCAGCTGGGACACAGGAAAACTTCTGACTATACCTATGCTTGCTAGCTTTTTCCTTTTTTCCTTTTTATTTATTTTATTTTATTTATTTTTATTTATTAAAATTGAGACAGGTTGAGACTTAATTTGGCCAAAGTCATTGAGTTAGTGAGTAGTGCAACTGGATTTTGAGCTCCCACAATCTGGCTCCAAGGTCTGTTCTCTTAACCATATGGAATCCCAGCCCATGGGTTGGTACCACATTAGTGGTGAGTCTTCCCCTTCATTTAATCCTCCTTGTAAATGCCTCTATGGAAACACCCGAAGGTATGCCTCACTAGAAATGCCTCACTAATGCACAACTTGACTTAATGAAGTTGATCATCAAAATTCATCACCACAATTTTGAAGTAGAATAACATTTTCTTTGACCTCATTTTTCTTCTGGAAAGATATACTCAAGAGTAAGTGTGATAATCCTGTTGACATATTAGATGGCCTATCTCTGGGCCATAGTTATGATGTCAAGAAAATGAGCCCATTAGTAATTTTAACCTTTTTATGAATTATGAGTGTCCCCTGCGTGTCTGATGAAAACTGTGGATTGCTCTTCAGTTAAATATGTGCGCTCATGCATGATCATTTTAAGTGTTCTAGCAGGAAAAATGGGTTCTAGTTAAAAATTGCTATGCTGTAGAGTTAGAAACTGTACCCAAGCTCTCATGGTCTGTGGCTTTACCATGTAGTTCTAGGCTATAAAATAGTTTTAGTGTTTTCTAGCTCATTACACTTTTTTTTTACTTCTAAGATCATCCCAGACCCTCAAATAACTTCATTCTCTCAGATCCTTCCTCAATCTTCCCCCCGAGTTATGCCTTGGTCAACATTATTTTTCTAATGACTAACTCTCCCTTGGTGCTTACTATGTGCCAGGTACATGAATTTAAATATTAATGTATTTAGTCATTACTTAAACCCCATGAAATTCGTAGTGTTTTCATTTCTGTATAACAAACATGAAAACTGAGACGGGTTGAGACTTAATTTGGCCAAAGTCATTGAGTTAGTGAGTGGTGCAACTGGGTTTTGAGCTCCCACAATCTGACTCCAAGGTCTGTTCTCTTAACCATATGCCAAATTCCACAGTACTTGGGTGATAAGAACTTAGTGACAAAGAACATTCTGAGTGAAGATTCTAAGTTGTAAACCTAGGCTTTGTGTGTATCCCTGTATGTATGTTATATTTCAATAAAACATTTACCTTAAAAACATCTATGTCATGTTGGTATGCTTTCGACAGTAAGAACAAACTGATTAATAGTGGCTTACAGCAGAGGGCTAGTCACCATTTATTTAGCAGAGATACAGGAGTTCTCAGTGTAAGAAGAACTCTTCTGCCCTTCTGCCCACCCCTCCTATGCAGATAAGGTGGTTCGAGGCTTGGTGGCCATCTGGGGAAAGTAAAGAGAGACTTTGCCAAAACACACACTTCCTCGTATGTGTGTCTCTTTTCTTTTTGCTATTAGTCACACTCACCAGAATTAGGTAAAATAGCCAGCCACCTCCATTAAGTAACCTGGAAAAGGGAGTATTTGACTTTCCCAGCCTCTTTGGGTTGTGATGAGAAGGGGTTGGAATGAACATTGAATATCTTTCAATATTAGAGAGGAAAGCAAAGAACAGAAAGGAACAGAAAGAAAGCCTTCTTTGAAATCAGTGGTACCCAATGAATATTTCCCCTGTAGATTAAAAAAGAAAATATCACACTGATCCCTTTAGAAGAAGGCATTGAATAAAGCTCACAGTAAGAAGTATTTGTAAGAGCAGATTTGAAAGTCTCTTCTTTCAAATTAGAAGGATACGTTCCTAACCAATGGCTTAATTTGAACCTTTGAAAATGGTCATTTCATTATCTTCATTAATGGAGTATACATCAAGTTTAGTGTGTGTCACAGACATTAGACTAGATTTAGCCAGATGGTGCAATTTTCCCAACCTTCTAATAATTCTTGTGCATTTTGAGCAGTTAAACTGCCTAAATGGGGTATCATCCTGGTGGGAGAGGAAGAGCAGTTGGTTAAGTGGTTTTGCCATCAACTTGTGTCTGGATGACAGTGATTTTTCTCCTGTACACATTATCTCCTCAACTCCTTAAAATTCATGTCTGGTTTGGGCCTACTGCTTTCAAGTTATGTGTTTCCCACAATGGCTGCTTAGTAAGGTTGTGTCTGATTTTAAATTTATCCAGAAGCAGCCAAGACAAAGATTTGAGCATATTGAGTACAAATTGTTCATTTTTCCACGGGGAAAGTAGCACTCCTAGAGGAGCTGGAAAAATGAGTCAGGAAATAAGATGTACATTATCTAACAAATGACCTCTGTGGTGGGTGGAGCTTGATCTCACCAGAGAGAGTCTGATTGCTTCTACCTGTGAGTGAGAGAGCCCTGGCATTTATATTCCATTCTCCAGTGTTATTAGAGAAAGTCCTCTTCCAAATGGGGTTAATTCCCTGGTACTCCTGGCTTGCCACACATGTGAAATAAATCTGTTTTCAATGTCCAAAGGTGGCCCCCAAACAAAGAAGCACAGCTTCTGACATTTATAAGTTATGAAGATAGGGAGATTGAACTTTTTTAGATTAATGTTGTTTAGAGGAGCTGCTTTAGTTTCCATGTGACCTCTCAAAGTTGATGTGTTAAAAACTCAATACTCAATGCAATAGTATTGAGAGGTTGGGCCTTTAGGCAATAATTAGGTCATGAGGGTTCTCATGAATGATTCATATTGTTGTGTTGTGTAAGTGTTGTGTTAGTTATAAAAGGGAGTTTGCTACCCCACCTTCATTCCTTCTCAGATACTCTCTTGACCTACCTTCTGTCATGGGATAATGTAGCAAAAAAGTCTATTGTCAGATATAGGTTCCCTTGACTTTGGACTTCCTAGCTTTCAAAACTGTAAGAATACGGGCTGGAGAGATGGCTCAGCCCTTAAAGGCTAGGCTCATAACCAAAAGTAGAACTGTAAAGATAAACCACTGTTTTGATCTATTAGCCAGTCTGTAGTATTGTGTTACAGCTTCACAAAATAGACTATGACAGGAATCGTCAATGTTACAGTAACACACAGCCCTCTATTCTCTTTCCTCTTCTTATAATCACAATAACTACAGCCCAGACAGACACGGGTCTAACACTTAGGCAGTGTTCACTGCAATGACAACTTTATTTTCCCACTTTCCCAACATACCAGCCCACACAAGGCTATTTATGAAGAATAATGGGAAGCTACAGCATTGGCTCAGTGGCTAAGAGCATTTGATGCTCTTGCAGAGGACCCAGGTTTGGTTCTCAACAACCACATGGCAGTGAAAAACCATCCTTAACTCTAGTTCCAAGGGATCCAATACCCTCTGCTGACCTCTGTGGGCATCAGGCATGCATGTGGTGTATGTACATTAGGTATGTATAGGTACATGTACATGTAGGTATGTACATTCATACACATAAACTAAAAATAAATAAATCTTTAAAAAATAATGTGTTATTGCTTCCTTGAATTGTCAGGGCCATAAGAAAGCATTGTTTTCTTTGTGACTATTAACAAAATATAATTGCTAAAATTAAAAATTAGTTATGAGACAAAACACAATCATGGATATTCCTTTTCTAGCACATGTATCTTTTAGATTTTATATGTTTTTCTCACATCTGGAAACAAGAATGTCCTTAGTTCTGGGTTATTTTGCCATATCCTTTAGATGGTCTCTGAGGCCATTTGCTTAAAGCTTCCCGTTCAACAATAAAATAGCAGACACCCAAAAAATGCAGTGGGGCAAGAATTTGCAAAACTTAGTAGTCCAATGGGGAACTGAAGAAGCCCCATAGATTGAACTGAGCTTCAAGAAAAATTCTGAAGTAGAACTTTTAGCCAGTATTTTTCCCCAGGCACTTTCTACTCTCTGAGCTATGTAGACTGATCTTGTGGTATTTCTGGGGGGCTCCCAGGGCTCCTATGGCTATTTGCTACATTCTGTCTTCCCCACTTACTCTGATCTTCTCACCCCCCTCACCTATTTTTCCTCCTCTGGGAAGGATTTAGTTCTGGGTCAGAGACCAAAAGAATTAGAGCAGAAGCAAAAGGAGTCTCATCATTTCGTGAAAGTGTTCCGTTTGACCTCTCACTGCTTAGTAGTTTTGCCATCTTTGTACCCAGTGTTCAAGGCTGGGTTTGCCAACTGAGAAAGAACTCTTCTGCAGCTTCCCTTTCTGTCTTTTGTTTAAATTTGGGAATGAAACCCATACTGTGAAGTATAGAAATTTCAAGTGAACAACTCAATGAATTTTACGAAAGGATCACACCCGTGTAACTACTACTAAAGGAAAGGTGTATATTATGAACACCCAGAAGCCTACTTCAGACTTGACCCCATCATACCCACCCCAAAGGTAAAGGCAGTCTTTTGGCACACACGATGTTCCCAATTTTGAACTTCATGTAAGCGGAATCACACAGCATGTGCTTTTTGTGTGTATCTGGCTTCTTCGGTTCCACATTGTGTCTGGGAGGCACATCTGTGGTTGTGCGAATAGCAATCCAGTTTTCATTTTTGTATAGCATTCAATCACGAATCAAATACAATGTCTGCTTCGGCTGAGTCAGCTGCAGTATCTTCTTGGTGCTGACTCTCAGGAGGTCACTGAGATGGGAAGAGATTACAAATTTAAACTGTTGTGATGGAAAGAACCACCAAGGGTTGGCTGTAATAGCATAAGACTCTATCCCTGAACTCTGAAGGCCAAAGCAAGAGGATAAACAAGGAGAGCCTACCCCAAAACAACAAAACAAACATTAGTCAACAACAGATTGACAGCAGCAATCCAGTCTATTCACCTAGCATGCATGTTGAGCCCACTTATTATGCATCAAACATTAACCTGAGTACTTAATAAACATGAATCCATTATGAGATAGTTCACATAATTATTCCTATTAAACATGCAGAAACTTAAGCATGGATTGGCTATGTCACTTGCTTATCAGCTAATGTACAGAAAGAAGAGAAGTTCTGGCCAATGGGACTGGCTTAAACCAAATTCTCTACTGCTATCTTTTATATTTATGTCTATTTGAGCATGTAGTATGATGTATTATTTGTCTGTCTTAAGCCATTCTACGAACATGTTATCAGTTAGTGTGGAGCAGTGAACCTTTGACCACACGTTTATAAAGTACCTAGGGTTTTCTAATATTTTCCTGGTACAAGTAGTGGTAGAGAGCAGGATCTGTGAGGACATAGGGGAAAAATAAAGGCAAATTAGGGAAGACTACATTGCCCATCATTAGAAGGTTAACAAGCCAAATGACTCAGGGAAGTTTTTATAATGTAAGCCATAGAATGCAATAAGAGGACACGTCTAAAGCTAGGTTCTCCATTAGAAATGCAACCCTTTGTCAACCCTTTGTATGCTAACCAGAAAATTGATGAAAATACAACACAATCCCATGCCTACACGTATATCTTTTCTTGTAGTTACATTCCAGAAAGTAACAATCAAAAGTTAAAAAAAGAATTTATTTATCCCAACTGTCATTTCAGTACATGAAACAGTTTAGATTCTGTTTATTAAATTTTCAAAACCTACAGTACACCTTATCTCTGACAGGCTACATTTCAAGTGCAGAAATAGCCTCATGTTTAGTGGCTACTCTGCTGAATAGTGTATGTCTAGAGCCTTGATACCCAGTGTGGTCTTTGGACTAGCAGCCGCACATGAAAGGTGAGTTTCTAGAAATACAGAATCTTGGGACCCGCCCCAGTGCTACTGAATCAAGCTCTGTCTTTTAATGAGCTCCTGGGGTGATTTGTTTGCACATCAAAGTATGAGAAGGCAGCCTAGTGATCAAGTGCATTAATGGGGCATTTTCTAATGAATGGCAGATAATATCTGGCTAATCCTGAGATCACAGCCACAGGGTCTCTCATTAACTTCATTTGTTAACTTCCCTCCTTCCCCTTTTCGTCTCTCCCTCGTTTCCTTCCTCCCTTTCTTGCTTCCTTCCCTGCATTGGTTCCCACATTAAAAAGACTTTATTTCATTCAATAAGGCTGCTCCTCTTAAATGACAGTGCCAAGTGATTAAATTCTGCCAGCTCATCCTTTGTGAATGAAGGGAAGCAGATTCGGCTACAGCCCTATCTTTCTGCCATTATCCAGTATTAAACGTCCTTCAATTAGTATGTGCAGCCAGTTCCCTGCTAGACCCCCTGCTGGTTTATGTCACTCTTGCATTAACCTCATTGGTTACAAAACATCCCTATTATTAAGCCATTAAAAGCCAGGCTTTTTCACCTGCCAGCCCTATAGGTTTCCTTTTGCCTCTCCTGGACCATTTCCACAGATACAATTTTAGTAATTCCCTCTATAGCCATCTTTTCTTATATCTTGCAGGGATTCATTTCCTTTTGCACCCGCCCATGTTTCTTTTTCTTTTTTTTCTCTGACTTGTTCTTCCTCTTCCCCTACAGTGTTGTCTTTCTGAAAATTTTTAATAGCATTCTCTCTCCCTGGGAGAAGGTAATTACTTGGTTGAGAACAGGTTGGCTATAGCTGTGTGCACACTCACCATGCTGGAGCCTCATCAGCAAGACTGTCTCCAGCTTCTGCTGTAGCAGGCAACATTTGGCAAGGCACCACTTTCCAACCCCATCCAGTTGTTTCCACCTATCTGAGGAAATTGCAAAATGGCAATTTGAAGGCAGCTATTGCAAAGGGTTAGAGAGTCATTATTTCGAAAACCTGTTTTTGTCTATTGTCTACCTTACTTGTTTGCTTTTAAGAAATGCAATGGCCGGGCGGTGGTGGCACACGCCTTTAATCCCAGCACTTGGGAGGCAGAGCCAGGCCGATCTTTGTGAGTTCGAGGCCAGCCTGGTCTATAGAGCGAGATCCAGGAAAGGCACAAAGCTATACAGGGAAACCCTGTCTCGAAAAACCAAAAAAAAAAAAAAAGAAAAGAAAAAAGAAATGCAATGAGCAGGCAGTGTGGTGCACACCTTTAATCCCAGCACTTGGGAGGCAGACACAGTTCAAGGCCAGCCTGATCTACAGAGCATATTTCAGGACAGCCAACACTGTTATACAGAGAGACCCTGTCTCAAACACACACACACACACACACACACACACACACACACACACACACACACACACACACACACAAAATGCAATGAGATGTGATCAGAGCTATGTGTGTAATACTACACCTGAGTTTAGAAGGAAAATTCTAAGATGAAGATAGAAATGCTCAGCTTATGGGAATTTGTGTTTGTCTTTAAGGTGACATTTCCCCAAGGAGGCAAAGGAAGTTTCCATTTTCCTCTCCCTTGATGGTAACTACAGCAGGGGAACCGAATGATAAAGGCTGGTGGGCCATACCTGGCAGTCTCTTGTTTCTGTAGAGCCAGCAAAGAAAGTATGAGCTTTATATTTTCGAATCATTGGAGGGAAAGGAAAGTTTTTTTCAGTGTCCTTAAACAGTTTGGTCTGAACCCAACCATGCTGTTTGTTTATGTATTATCTGTGGCTGCAATGCTGCTACTACAATGGCAGATGTAAGAGTTACAGAAGACTACATGGCCTACAGTGCCCCTTAATAGCCAGAGTTCACTGACCTGACTCTAACTCTGGCTGCATTGGGGGAAATTTAAAAAAATATAGATGCATGAATCACTATTATAATACTTCTTTCATTGTTGGGGACTGCAGGCTAAAACTTGGTCATTTTAAAAGCACTTTGGGAGATACTCATGTGGCCACAGTGGAGAAATATGTATCCTACTATAAGGAGATGTAAGACTATTTGCTCTTCATGATCTGAGGTCCTTAAAATATTTGCTCCCACCAGGTGGTGGTGGCTCATACCTTTAATCCCAGCACTCGGAAGGAAGAGCCAGGTGGATCTATGTGAGTCTGAGGCCAGTCTGGTCTACAGAGCGAGATCCAGGACAGACACCAAACCTACACAGAGAAACCCTGTCTGGAAAAAAAACAAAAAAAAATATTTGCTCCCTTCCATAACATACATATATTTGGTTTTTTGAGACACAGTTTCCTTGTGTAGCTCTGGCTGTCCTGGAACTAGCTCTGTAGTCCAGGCTGGCCTCTAACTCACAGAGATCTGCCTGCTTCTGCCTCCTAAGTGCTGGAATTAAAGGCTTGTGGCTTTTTAAATTAATTTAATCTTATTGGTATTGATTTCCTCCCCTTGCTCTTATGCAGGTATTTCTGATTTTTCTCTCTAGCCTGCTTCTCATTCATTTCTTTCCCTTATCTGTGTGCATTTAGTGCTCATGTGTTTTCAAACAACATTTAAGAAAAGGAAGCCCGAAAAATAGTTGTTCCTAATTCTAATGACACCTCCTTGGGCTTTTACTGAGCAATTCCTGGTTCTTCTGGGTGAATGGGGGTGGGGAGCTGTGGAGAAAGGTGAATGCACGGCTGAGGAATATCTTTTTAACCACCTGACAACATTCTAACTACCTGTCTTTTATGACATAGCCCAAGAACTTATTTCTTATGAACTCTTTTCTGCCTGTCCCATCCTCTGACCTGGTGGAATGGTCTCATCCAGTCTCTGTATCCCTATTGCAATCCACACAGGCACCACTCCAGCATCTGGGATGCTGAATGGTTCTTACTGGTTTAGATGTCTCTCTACCTCCATTAGAGTATTTATACAAGGGCAGGGCTGACTTACTAATCTCTATGGCCTTTGCTTCCAGTACCATGCTTATTTTTTTCCCTAAGCTTTTATTGATTCTCTGTGGATTTCACATTATGCATCTTTTTTTTTTTTTTTTTTTTTTTTGGTTTTTCGAGACAGGGTTTCTCTGTGTAGCTTTGCGCCTCTCCTGGGACTCACTTGGTTGCCCAGGCTGGCCTCGAACTCACGGAGATCCGCCTGGCTCTGCCTCCCGAGTGCTGGGATTAAAGGCGTGCGCCACCACCGCCCGGCCCACATTATGCATCTTAATCCCACTTATCTCCCCATAGTGTGGCCTGTTGAGTCATACAGTTTACCCTTTAGTCCATTCATCTTTACTTCTAAGTGTTCATTGCTATGAGTAATTGGTCTGGTTCGAGGCCTCTGGCTTCTGCTACACTATTGATAATGGGTTCTCATTGGGGCTCCTCTTGGATATCCTGTTGTTGTCCTGTGTCTTGGAGATCCTGCAGTTTTGGATTGGTAGGTTTGTCCCCTTCACATGCTCCAACAGTTCATAGATGCAGTGTATGTTAGGGTGTGCCAACTCATAGCCCTAGTTCTGGGCCTGGGTGCCAGCTGGGTTAGTCAGCCTGCCAGCTTTCCTTCATCATCACTACCTGGGTGAGCTCTCCAGCACTGCCTTGGCTGGCTCACCCAATGCAGCCTTCAGCAAGGAACGGGACCAGTTCTTCTGCTCTCAGGTCCCAGATCCAGGTCACCTACACTCACACCACAAGGGTCAGTTCTACTGTTTTGCCCAGGTGAGGTGCAAGTCCCTCTCTCCTGACTCCTGCAGGGAGTATATGGTGGGGCAGAGTCAGTACTCCTGCTCTTGTGCCCTCATGTTTGGCTTACATGCACCCCCAACAACAGGGTCAGCTTTAGTGTATTGTCAAGGTGAGGTGCAGGGCCTGTTTTCCTGCCAGCACCATACTTATTATCCAGCAGGCAGTCAGTATGTCAGTATATCTTTTCTTTCCTCCTCCTTTTCCCCGCTCCCCTCTACCTCTCTGTGTGCATGTGTGTGTGTGTGCGTGTGTGTGTGTGTGTGTGTGTGTGTGTGTGTGTGTGTGTGTGTGTGTGTGTGTGTGTTGATACAGGGTCTCACTCTCTACCCTAGATTGCTTGGAACTCAATGTGTGACAGAGGCTGGTCTAAAACTTTATATCACTCTGCCTCAGATACATGAGCTCTGGGATTATAGGTGAGAACCACCATAGTGGATTCAATACATATTTTCTAATGCAGTAAGAAAAAAGTGAAGGTCTATTTTTTTCAGGATGACAGAATGTTTACTATAATGCCTTTCAGGTCAGAGACATAATGTTTTCTAGACAGCATTTTTTGTGTGTATGTGTGTGGTGTGTGTGTGTGTGTGTGTGTGTGTGTGTGTGTGTGTGTGTGTGTGTGTGTGTTTCATGTTTGTCAGGACAAGGAGATCAGAAGATAACCTTGGGTGTTGTCCTTCATCTTCAACCTTGTTTGAGGCAGGGGCCCTCTTGTTAGCTGCTGTCTACTCTAGGCTAGCTGGCCCATGAGCTCCTAGAATTTTTCCTTTCTTCAACTCCCATCTTTCTGTAGGAATAGTGGGATTTTAGATATGTGTTACTGCATTAGGCTTTATGTGGTTCTGGGGATCCAAACTCAGTTTCTCATGCTTGCATAAAAAGGACTTTACCCACTGAGACATCTCATCAGTAAGAGATAGAACCTTGAGTAAATCACTGAAATAGCAAACTCTGGCTTTGATAGAAAGTTTTGGTGGAGAACATCAAAACAGCAGCAAGAATCATATGAATTTTATTAGATAATGTCTTGGTTGAGCTGCCATGAAAAAATATCTTAAACTTGGTGGCTTCTAAACAATAGTCATTTATTTCTCATAGTAATGGAGGCTGGGAGATCTGAGATCAAGTTGGCAACATATTTGGTATTTAGTGAGGGCTTATTTCCTGATTCATACGTGGCAACTTTTCACTGTCTTTATATAATAGAAATGGTAAAGGAATTCTCTGGGATCTTCTTTTTTGGAGGCATGTTTCTATAAAGGCTTTGTATTCATGACCTAATCACTTTCCCAAGCACAGCTTCTTAATGCTATCCTATTGGAAATTCGAGTTGAACATGTGAGTTTTGGAGGAACATGAACAGGCAGTTCAAATTCAATGGCACTAAGGATCAGATTGAAGACAGACAAGGTTACTTTACTATGGCTCATCAATACACCAGAGTGGGCTGACTTCAAACTATGCTTTGCCCAGATTCTCGTCAATTTTCTTTGCCAAAATCTTTGGCAAGATTGCAATTTGACCAACCTTTAGAAAGAATTGGTTCTCTGGAATCAAGTTTATGGGGCCAATTTGGAATCTCTTTGATTTTCAGTTTACCTTTGTTACTTTATTATCCCTCCTCTCCACAAGTCTGTATTTTGCCTGATAAGAAAGATAACATCTAGTTAATGTTCTGCTGCATATCCACATGTAGCTTGGTGCCTAACATGTAGATGAAGTATGATAAATAACTACTGATTGAATGCATGAGGGACAGAGGGAGTACACGAATCTGCAGGGCCCATATCTCCAGTGTCCTTCATCTACTATCGAGAACTATGGTGTTCAACTCCCTAATATCCAGGTATATAATGCTCCAAGGATCTCTGACTTGAGTCCATTGGTCTTTAATTGGTCCATTGATAGAATTCAAGAAATCTTTGAATGCATGAGAAAAAAAGATATTCCTTTGCTTATAACTAAACCAAAATGTAGCTTTTGCTTCAGCAATAATCAGAGGCAACAAATCACAATAACATTATAAAGACCTATGACTTTGTCACTAGTAGAATCTTTTATGATCATCAACAATTCATAATTAGGATTGTAATTATGCTTGCTACTTTATTTTCTTACTCAATACATTAATAAAAACACATGTACTACTATACCACAGATTTGTTGAATGGCTAAATTAAATTTTAATTAAGCTGAACAAATGTCTTGAAATACTAATAATTTCATTTCCAAATAACTATATTCCTTCATAATCCTATATGTTTCATTTGAAACATTTAAAAACATTCTTAGAAGAGGCCTTCTGGCTTTGCCACACTGCCAAAGAAATGCTAGGTACAAACAAGATTTTAAGATCCTTTATCAGGCACTGTTTGTATAGGTGGCCTTAGTTTGTAAAGATATGAGGAGATACATATTTTGAGGCATATTATACTTCAGTTAAATTAGCTTTTTAATTGGTCTGACCCAATCATGGTAATCCTGTATCAGAAAGTAATCTAAGGAAGAATATTTGTCTTAAGCCTGGCCAATGAGACATTAAGAAAAATTTCTAAGAGAATTGGCCAGAAAGATATGAAAAGAGAAACCTTTTATTGGCTTGGGCTTTATCATGTCTGTATGTCCCATCTGGACCTGTTATGACCATCCCATAGAGGAGGATGGAGCCAGCTGGAGCTGGAGGTGCAGCATGATGTTCCTGGCGCCTGCCTTACTCTTTGATTTAGAATGAGACCTCTGAAAATATTTGATTTACTTGAAAGTATTACATTTACTTGAAACTCCAGGACCTGACCACCCTGTGATTATACAGTAAAACATTCACATCTCATGATCTGTCCTTGTTAAATGCTTGGACAGCCAGCAGCTGGGATATACATGTATGTTTTTTTTTTTTTAAATCTAGTCTTTGGACCCTGGTAAGGGAAATGAAAACAAATTTTAATGCTTCTCTCAGGTATCTGGATGTGGAAAATTCTCTAGTATCCTCAATTTTTGTTAATTTTATTGAGCTGTACAAGGTAACCTTTGGCTTTGTTGATTTTATTCTATTAATTTCTCTTCTCAGATTTCTGTTTGCATCTTTTTTCATCTACTTTCTCTAGATTTGATTTGTTATACTTTTTCTATCTTTTTGAAATAGAAACACATATTGTTGATATTCAGCCTATGTGAAAATGCATGCATACCGATTTTTTCCTTTGTGTACCACTCTAGCTGTACCCCTAATGTTTTTAGGTCTGTGTGTGTGTGTGTGTGTGTGTGTGTGTGTGTGTGTGTGTGTGTGTGTGTGCATGTGTGTGCATGCCTGTTGAAATGGGAAGACAACCTTTGGTGTTCCTGCTCAGTTACTTTCCACCTTTCCTGTCTGATTTTTGTTTATTTTTGTGAGACAAGGTCTCTCTCACTGGCTTAGAACTTGTCAAATAGGCTAGACTAGCTGGCTAGTGAACCCCGAGGGCTCTGCCTAGCTCCACCTCTCCAGGGCTAGGATTACACTGCCACCACACCTGTCATTTTCATGTGGGTTCTGGGTATCAGGCTTAGGGATTTATGTTTTCAAGAAGGCAAGCACTGAATTGATTGAACTATCTCCCCAGCTCCACATACCCGTGAGTTTTCATATGTAATGTCTTTCTCTGTCATTTGGTATAAATTTTCTAATTGGCATTGTGATTTCTTCTTTGACTTGTGGGTTATTTAGAAATACATTGCTTAATTTACAACAGGTTGTTAATTTTCTAATAGTCTTTTAATGGTTGAACTTGTGACCTGTAGCTTAAAATCATTATGATTAGAAAATATGTTATGAATAATTTCTATCTTTTGAAGTTTGTTGAGACTAGACTGATAATCTGTCCCATGACAACTTCTGGGGGATGTATTTTTGTGTGTGTGCATTTGACACAGATTGTGTATTCTGTCATTGTTGGGACCAGCTCCCTGTTGTTGAACCTCATTCATATTTCGTTATACATTTCTGTATCTCTGTATATGTTTTGTCGCTTTGTTCTCAGATCCTCTATGTTTTGCTACAGCTTTGTCTCCTGTTCTATTCAGATTTATGTATCACCTCTTGTACTGGTTCTCCCTGCTGAGTGCTCCACTAACTGCAACACTGAGGCCCTCCTCATTGAATTGAAGGTAAATTGCATGCATTTATATGAACAGCACCATTTTTTTTCTTAGTGTGGGCAAAGGTATGGGTATGCATGTTTAGGCTTTTAAATTGTGTGATCAAGAGATAACACTTCTCAGTCCTTTGTAAGTCTGTATGGAAGTATCTCCACAGTAATGGCTACTCAGTCATTCTCCTGACACAGATGATACTTAGATAAGAATGATACTTAGACAGCATTACCTCTAATCCTATCTTTCATAATCTGAACAATTTAGGATAAAGGATATACCAATTGTGGGGCAGTGTTGAAAATAATAAGTATTAAGTTGAGTTGTTGCCTGAGGTGGTCCTGTGGAGATCCCCAAACAACCCAGGGTGATGCTAGGACAGAGGGTTGCTCTCCACAAACTGACAACAGGCCCAATTGCCGAGGGCAGCATCTACACAGCTCATTGAATGTGGAGAGGTCTAGCAGGTGCCTATATGGAGCCTTTACCCCTATGCTCTAGTTACTTTGGTGTGGAAAGGTACTCTTCAGGCCACTGAAAGAGGAATGTGGACACCAACGCAGCCACAAAACCCTCAACCTACAATCTGTCCTGCCTGCAAGAATGTGCTGGGGCAATGGTGGCACAGAACTTATGGGAGTGGCCAACCAATGTCTGATTTAACTTGAGGCCCATTCCACAAATGGGAGTCCATGCCCAATACTGCCTGGGTGGCCAGGAACCAGAGACTGGATAGCCCAGAGACCTAGGATAGAGCCAAACACAATTGGCCAAAAAAAAAATCATTGAAGTGATTCCTAATGATATTCTGCTATATTCATAGATTGGGTGCTTTATCCAGTCATCATCAGAGAGGCTTCCTCTAGCAGCAGATGGGAGCAGGTGCAGCCAGACATTATGTAGAAAGAAAGTCTAAACTGGAGATCTCCATTGGGTTCCTCCCCTTGGAGATCAGGGCATGCCACAGAAGATGGGGCAGAAAGACTGTAGGAGTCAGAGGGGATGGAGAACACAGGAGAACACAACCCACTGAATCAAGTAAGCAGGGTTCACATGGGCTCACAGAAACTGAAATGGCAAGTACTTTGCCTGTATGGGTCTGACCTAGGTCCTCTCTATATATGTTATGGTTGTCTAGCTTGGTGTTCTTATGGGACTGCTAACATTGGAAGTGAGTGGTATCTCTGACTCTTTCACTTGCTCTTGGGGACCCTTTTCTTCTTACTGGGTTGCCTCATCCAGCCTTGATATGAGGGGATGTGCCTAGTCTTGTGGTAGCTTGCTATGCCATATTTGGTTGCTGTTCATGGGAGGCCTGCTCTTTTCTGAAGGGAAATGGAGGTGGAGTAGATCTGGGGGAAAAGGGATGTGGGGGAGGGGTGGAAGGAGGGGCAACTGGGGTCAGGATATATTGTATGGGAGAAAAATCCATTTAATTTTTTTTTAAAAAAGAATAAGTATAAAATAAATATAACCAAGCTAAAGTAGATGCCAGAAGAGCTTCTACCTGGGGCAATATTAAGGAGACAGGGGCAAAACCAATTAGGGACTCACAACTTCATTTACTGGGGGCCACCAGTGGCAATGTGGAATGTAAAGTCCTGGTGTGCTGATTGAACGCGAAGATTTCAAGTCAGAGCTGAGATCGCTGTCTCCTTGGTTATAGGGGCTGGGATATGTATAGTAGAGAAATGTCTCTGGGTAATCAAAAACTTGCTTGCCATGGCTGACACATGCATCTACTTCTCCATACAGGCTCAAGGATCCATTACTCCAGAGTGCCACGATATTCCATTCTGAGGGGAACTTAGAATAGAGGGAGGGAGGGAGATATTAATGACATGAATTGCATCCTCTTGCCACAGTTGGATCCTGGCCTTCAAATGGTTCTTGTCATCGTCCTCATACACCATCTTTTCTAAATTCCCTTCACTATTAGACACCACCTCTGCTAGTGTCAGTGGCTTACACAGTGATGTAATCCAAAGCTTAATTCAGAGGAGTCTAAGACCCAGTCACTGCTCCAGTCTCAGACTGAGTTTGACGTGTGTGTCCAGCAGTCACAATCGGGCAAAGGAGTAGTAGGAAGTAATCACTTGATTTCTACTGTTTCTTTCTGCTCCACTGTGAAAATGGAGTTATACCTTTTCTTACTGTTCAAAACTCAATAAATCCTGTAAGTTGGCAACTCTTTTATTTAATATTGAGGACCCATGAAATAAAGAGTATCCAGGGAGAAGTTGTAGTTTTCTGGGTCTTCTAAAAAGAGTCTTAAATGGCAAGCATGCACCTGTTTGGGGCATCCTAATCTTGTAGAACCTGAAGTTGAAGATTGAAAAATACAAATTCTTCCAGATCACCATGTGGAATAATGGAAACAACTCATCTCTACTTCTTAGTTCACAGACTCATATTCTTGCTGTGGGGGGATATAGTGCTGTGTAGAAATCTGATTGATGCTTTGTATTGAATTCTAGAGACTGACATTCCATCCTTGCAGAGTCTTGACTCTTAACTGGCATTTCATATGTGCCTTCAGCAGGTAGTTTCATTGTTCTGTGGTTTCAGTGCAGTGAATAAGAAATCCCTTTGGACCTCTTAATCCTGGGCCCACTTGCCTACCTTGTCTGTTGTGAAATGGAGCATCCTGATTAGATGCTGTTCTAGGCAGTCCCCCACCTCCCTTTGCATCAGATGTTTTATAAGCTCCTGCACAGTGGACCTGGCTGAGGCTCTGCAGGTAGACAAGGTAAACCTATACTGGAATAAGCATCTGTTTCTGAATGAAATGAAGATTTTCTAGAATGGAAGGGACTCAGTCAAGTTAATTGCTATAAAGGGGGAAATCAATCTCCTTAAGGGAAAGTACTAGATTGGAAATTCTGCATTTGATCTATGTTGTTGACAGATGTCAGTAAAATATTCTTTGATGGGCTCATTCATTACCTTCATCTCTTACTATCATGGCTGTACCATTGTTTTCATTGTACTAGTTCTGTGGTATCTAACAACAAGGAATAGCTGGTACCAATAGGATAGTTTTTTTTTCCTATTTGGCTTGTCAGTATCTCCTCCTTAGTAGATATTTCCTGGTGTGTATTCACATGAGAATCACAGATATTCAAATATTTTACCACTTGCATACATCTGTCTACATGCCAGAACTAGTTACCATGAATATCCAGACATAAAGGCCCCAAGAAATACAACCTAATTTATATCTCCAGGAATTGTAGACTAGGTATTATTTGGAGAATAATAGTCACAGCTACAGAGGCCACCATAGCCTCCATTTGCTATACTTTAATAAATATTAGCAAGGTCTCAAAGAATGCTCTTTCCCAAATGTTCAATAGGGTTCCACTGAGAGTAAATATTTATTTACAGCTTTCTTTCTTCCTACAATGCAAGCAACATTTCCTTAGGGATGGGTTAGTGATAGGGCAGCTGTTTTGTCTTACTCAGAACATAATTTGCTTATGCTTGCGGCTAGGAAGAACATGTTATTCCTGGCCCTTTTAGTTCTGTAAGGGAGGCATTTTTTAAATAGCTGTCCAGCATTTAGGTAATAGGTTTGCTGTGGGCCCACTCACCTGGACAGCTGGTCATGCACATGAGTCCTACTGAGATACTATGCCCCATCCCTTCTACATACTTATATTGCTATTTATATTTTTTGACCCTCAATTGATTTTCTCCCCACCTACAATATATACTTCTTGAATGCTGAAACTCTGTTTCCTTTTATATTATAGGCCCCCATCCTAAGATAATATCCTACTCACATAAAATGCTTTGTAATATTTGTCATTGGTGATGAAGTGATTCTAGAAAGCAAACAAAGGGAGTTTTATGACAAAGATAACCACCCATGCAAATAATGCAAGGCAAACAGTTCCCAAAGGATAAACAGGACCTAGAATGTCTTTTACCCGGGGCATTTGCTGATCCGATATGTGTGCTCTGACCTCTTGCAAATGGCCCTCTGTGCGTGAGCCCAGCAAATTGGAAGGGCCTGGTTGACATTTTATGTGGCTGATGTTCAGAGGCTCATAGTTCCTCGTGAAGGCTTTATTGAATCTGAATCTCAGGAAGCAGGGCATGCTTAGCCAATGCTATGTCAATTAAAAGAGTATAATCATTTTATTTTATGTGCAAGACTTCTAGTAGCTCAAAGCAACATTTTCAAGTCAAAAACCGTTAGCCTTAAGAGCCCTTGTTTTCTGTTTCTATCCCTTTCTCCATTTTTACTTTCAGCCTCAGCCCAGAAGCAAAAAACAAAATGCCTTCTGTTTGGGGAAACCAGGAAACTGTTTTGATTTTTTGTTTTATGGCTCAAACCTATATATCCCCAGCTGCTGTGGCATGGTTTCTCCCTGTTTACTCATCACTCCTAGCTACATGGTGAAATTATTCTGAAATAGTTTGTAATGTGTGTTACACATTAAATGTATACATTTTAATTGTCACGATGGTGATTTAGTGGAAACTGATAGGTTCGTTGTAGACCATTTTTAATGCTGACGTTTTAAAAGAAATTTTATGGGTACATTTTTTTTCATTTATCTCCTTTTGGAAATGCTTCTTCTTTGTAATATAAGCATTCTTTTTCATGGTTTAAGTTTAAGAGATTTTGGCAACAGGTTTAATGTAAACTAAGAGAAAATCATTTATTAAGAGTTCAGAATCAGTAATTGGGAATTTAGCTTAGTGGTAGAGCATTTGCCTAGAAAGCACAAGGCCATAGATTCAACCCCAAGTTCTGAAAATAAAAGAGGTCAGAAATAAAGCATCTTTATTTCAAATCCATAATGCCAGTAATAAATCCAAGGTTCCAGGGCCTGTGATACCA
This sequence comes from Peromyscus californicus insignis, assembly GCF_007827085.1. Classification (NCBI taxonomy): domain Eukaryota; kingdom Metazoa; phylum Chordata; class Mammalia; order Rodentia; family Cricetidae; genus Peromyscus; species Peromyscus californicus. The sequence goes on along the minus strand of NW_026294391.1, from coordinate 28,572,780 downwards.
GGCATATAATTTGAATATGGAAATTTCTTATTTTAACATTATTTCTTTAGAATCATAAAATAGAAACACTAAATACCCGCCCCCCCCCCCCCCCCTCTCTCTCTCTCTCTCTCTCTCACACACACACACACACACACACACACACACACACACACACACACACACAAGTATTCAGGTCTCTGAATTATTTTAAGCAATTTCCTAAAGCATTTTGAAATCTTCATTTTTAGAACCTCTCCCCGCCCCCCGTGTGTCCTCTCTACGTGGCAAATAGACCGACATTCACCTTTTCCTGGCTATAAATTGACTTCCCCGACTAAGACCATATAGGAGTGGAATGAGGTATTAGATAAAGTGTCTCTAAAAGAAAGTGTCTTTACCTGTTTATAGCACCATTGTAACATTTCAATCCCCCAAATCAAAGTTCAAAAACATCATCCTCCTTTGGGTGGTTCCAGTGCAAATCAAGATATAACCTGTCAGACACTTTTCAAGTAATTTGAAGAATTCTTCCCTGGGAATTTCAATTGTAAATGTCATTGCTACATTCCTTTGAAAGTTGAGGCAAGGACAATTTACATTTGTGAACAACTGACATTTCTGTAGGATGCAAAGCACAATGGGAATTGGATGACATTATTTTTGGTAATTCATCTTCAGGAACAGGGCCATTTTTAGCAGGCAAGGCTAGAGAAAAGGAGGGAAATCATTGAAGACTACCACTAGAGAGTTTATTGTTGCTTGTCATCCCACCAATGGCCATCTTTGACTTTGAAAAACACTACCAAAACAAGCCAATCAGAATATTGGCTTGTAATATACTTTCAGGATCAGAGAGGGCCAAGGAAAACAGCACTGTCCAGTGGAAGTCTAAGACAAGCTACATGTGCCATTTACAAGTTTCCAGTAGCCAGAATTAAAGAACTGAAAAGGAAGCAAGTGAATCTAATTTAACAGCATTGTATTTCATGCTCTAAGATATTCTTTAACATTTTATGATATTATTTATTTATTTAGTGTGTGTGCGCCACAGTGTGTGGAGGTCAGAGGACAACTCGCGGGACTTGGTTTCTCTTTCTACCATGTGAGTCCTGGGGATCCATCTCAAGTTGTCAGGGTTGGCAGCAAGTACTTTTGTCCACTGAGCCATCTCGCTAGTCCAATATGTATCCATGATATCCTTATTTCAACATGTAATCGAAAATGTAAATGACCAATTTTATATTCTTTCAGTACCTAGCCTTTCAAATGTGGAGTGTACTGTGCATTTGTAGCATATGTCAACTAAGAATAGCTATATTTTAAACACGCAATAGCCATGTGTGGCAAATAACTGGAATACTGAATAGATCCGGTGTGGAGAATATCTTATTCAATATCTATCCCTGACAAGTAAGGAAAAACAAGATCACTAGATCTATTAATTACCACACAAGGCACTTTCCAGTCCTCCAAGGCTATCTTTTGTTTTTTGCTTGAAATAGTTTTTCCTGCCTATTCAATATTCCAATTTTATATTTCTTCTGAAATTTTCCTTAATAACAACAAAAAAAGTTTAAAACATCAAAAAGGTCCAAGACAGATTCTAATGTGAGGCAACAGAAGTGATTCAGTACGAGGTCCTCACCTGTTGGAAAGGGAAGCAAATGGACATTAAACAGCCATTTTTAAAGCCTGACTTCTTTGAATAAGCCAAGATTCTCTAAGCCTGGGCAAATCACAGCTAGAGTCATTTCAAGGTCGGGCAGATGAGATAGTAGAACCACAGTTGGTTGCTAGGAAAGTGATGAGGAAAGGAAGGGAAGATGGAGGATTGGCACATCTGGATGTTCTGACTGGCAAAGGCATATGATGCTTGCTGAAAGCAGGTCCATGCAGCTTTCTTGATGTCAGATGCTGGTGGCAAGTGTTTTCTGTGTAGTGACTCGTAGAGTAGATTCCTTTTAACGGTTTTCTAAGATGCATAGTCAAACGCTCCTTGTTTTTCAGGTGAGGGAACGGAAGCATGGCTAAGTTAAGAATTTAGCTGGAATACATAACTAGAAAATGCCTGGGCCCAAATTAGACTTAGGTCATGTGACTGTCAAGTCTGTGAATTGCTACAGATTTGGATTTCTCACAGATTAAAGATCTCAGTAGAACGCCTGTTTCCTGTGCTTTCATTCTTTCTTTCCCTGTGGCTAGGAATAACCTTAATGTCCTCTTGAAAGTGCAGCTCAGCATGTGGGACAAGGAGTGACTACAGCTTAGATTTTCCTTTTTAGCCAGCCAGAGTGATGCTTCTCCAATACTTCCAGCTCTCACAACCTCTTCACCCATACAGAGAGGCAGCCCGAGACTTCCAGTGAATACTGCAGCAATTTCCTTATGTTTCTGTTTCCTTTGGAAGTTATACTCTAACATTTTATTTCATAATGGACCCATATATTTCTGATAATATGAATAATGACTCAATGGTTACTTTCCTAATTTGGTGTGTATAATAATCTGAAGATCTTATTAAAATGCAAGTTCCAGTTCTCTAGATCTGGGGGAGAGTCTAAGATGCTGAATCTTGAAAAAAAAACCCTAGAGCAGTGGTTCTCAACCTTCCTAATGCTGCAACCCTTTAATACAGTTCCTTGTGTTGTGCTGACTCCCAACCATAAAACTATTTTTGTTGCTACTTCATAACTGTAATTTTGATATTGTTATGAATCATAATGTGAATATCTGATATGCAGGATATTTGATATGCCACCCCTATGGAGGTCGTTTGCGACCCACAGGTTGAGAACCACTGGCCTAGATGAAAGCAAAGCTGCTGGTCTATGCCACCTTTGAAAGGCAAGGGTTGAAATTATGGACTGGTCCATATACTTGCCTTCCATGTTCCCACTTTCATCCTCCAGTAAACTTAATATCTGGAGTGATGTGCCATGCTGGATCTGTGACTTCATACTCCTTAGCAGCTAGCCTTGCTCATCTCCTAGAGAAATAACTTTCCAGAGATAGATATTTTCACCTCCAAAGTGCTTGGAGTTCAACTTCTCTATACTTACTGTATTTCATTCTTTCTCCTTTTGCTGAACAGCTCTTCAGACTTTCAATCTACACTGAGTATAATTGAAAAAAACACACAGTGGAGGAAATTATTCATTTACCACTATAGGAAATTTAACAAGGATGTCTTTCACTACATTAGTCTCTTTACTGTTTGAGGAACCAGGGCAGATTTTGTCAAGTTTTATTTCCAAAAGCTGCTTCTTCTGAACAATTTCTTCTTTTTGACTTACCATAACTGGAGTTTTTTAGTTCATTGCATTCTTTCTTTCATTCAGCATTCATTCCATGTATACTAAACACCTGCAAGGTTCCCAGCCTAGCTAGATCCTGGGGAAGAGCAAGAAACAAAATGTCCACATGTCCTTGCTCTCCTGTGTCTCTGTGCACTGAGTATAAGAAAATACAGGTCCACAATTGAGGCTCCACCCCTTTTGACAGCATTGTAAGACCATACGAAATACATTTCTGCTTTGAATTTGGCTACCCCAAATTCACTAATTTTAGTCATGTCTTTACCTGATTCTCTATGGGTTTTTTTGTTTGTTTCTTTCTAGATAACATGTGCTCTTATTTTTTCTGTTAACTGTCTCAAATTCTTTATGGAACAAAGCAGGATACAGATACTTAATAGCAAATTACAAAAAATCCAAACAAACAAAAAACTAGTTTGGAGAATCTTAACTGGCTTTTATATGAAATTCTAGAACTGAGGAATTGTCTGAAGCCAAAGTGCTTTAGAATGCATTGCGCCCCCCCACATGCACAGGCTATATTTATACCCAGAGAAAAGGAAGTGGCATGGAGAAAATGGAAGTGAAGTACCAAGACAGATGGATTGGTTATAGCTAGGCATTTGAACATAGTTTGAACAGTTGGCTGCCTCTGATTGACTGGAGCTTGGCTGTTGTAATTGGCTGAGACTCAGATATTTGTTACAAAGATACATTCCTAAGCTAGATCTTCAGTTTGTTTATATGCTAAATTAGGTTGTAGTTCCTTATATAAGGATGTCCACAGAGACTTCCTCACAATAAATTTGGTTTGAGTTAACACAAACCAGAACAAAGCCAATGAAGTAAGACTATAAGGGATCAAACCTCATCCTAACACACAAATGCTGCAAGATTCTTAAAAGAAGTAGCCCTATGATGCAATGCCTTTTTCTGACACTGGAAATGGCTGTTTGGTCAATTCTGACATGGCAGTTCAGGATGTACAGTACATTTGTTCTAGATAACTTGTGAGGCAGCTTCTGGCAAACCTGACTGTATAGAATTCTAGTATTCAAATCTTGTATATACAACAAGGACTCCTCTTTTTCTCTCGGCCTTGGTATCTATTGAAGAGGAATTCCTTAGGCCAGATGATGGCTCTGGGGGATCCTACAAGTCAGTGGGGCATGGTGGACAGAGAGAGGAGTTTCTGCCAGAAAAGCAGCCTCCAGTGCAAATCTCCCACCTGGTTCATGTTTTGTGATACTCATTCAAACAGAAACTCCTGCTTTTCTTTCTTTTTTTTTTCACTCTCTAGTCTGTCTTGATCCAATTCATGGTTTTCTTCAGATGAGTAAAATACTCCTGTATTTATAGTCCACGTTGTAAACCAGCCAGCCGTGATTTTTTTATATCATAAACAGCTGCTCTCAAACGGCAGAGAGTAAAAAAAGGCCAATTTGTATTTTTACAGCCAGACATGAAACAAGCTTTCAATAATTTGGAAAGAATGAGCCACCACTTGTGATTCTCAGGATGCTAATTTTTAAACGATCCCCTAAAGACTGCTGGCACCACAATTAATACAGCCCTGAAAGGTAGCCCCACTGTAGCCACTTACTTCAAAACAGGAAATTTCAAAGAATTAATTGATTTTAACTTCAATATGAAATATTGGCACTTGCGATGATACTACTCTGTGAACAGATAGAGGCAGCATTTATGACCTTTTTAACTACGTTCTGTTCAGTGAAAATGACAACTATGCTAAAGAAATACTTTCTTCCTTGCTGCCAGCTTCTCCCAATGAGAGCTTTTAGCAAAGGGCAGGCAAGTCCTGCCAATAAATAACAAAAATTTACTATCCTCACCATCATTTTCTAGTCTTGCCCTCCTGGCCACAGGAACACAGAGAGTAGAATAGATGAAACTAATGTGCTTCGCTCAGCACCAAGGACATGTTATCACTCAAACCACGTGACAGGAGGAGAAATTAGTCTATGAGAAGTATACAGAAGGAAAATCGTGTCGCCTCAGACATGGTCCTTGGTTGTTTGGTTGTTCTCATCATTGTTTTAATAATGGCTGTCCGCTCCCATTTTTCTCCAATGGCACAGAAGTCAGAGTTATTTTCACATTCTGAGGGTGCTGAAAGATACATGCAAGCCTTTGAGTTGAAAGTCACTTAGAAGGAATTGTTTTGCATTCCTTCCATGGGACTGAACACTCCTGCCTGTCTAACGGACCGGCATACTTTAGACTCCCATGCGTGTCAACCTACAGCCCTGAAGTATAGCTACGAATGTGGCTCAACACAAAGTTATGAACTGACTTAAAACATTACAAAGTTTCCCTTTTTGGTGATTTTTTTTTTGTAACTGTATTGGGTGGTTCTCAAGCATGACCTCTGTAGATGACAATGCCAAAAGGTTGGACATGTCTGCAAGAATGTGTGTTCAGCTCCTTGAATCGAAAAAGGAAAAAAGCCAGAGCCAGAAAGAGCTTAACCAGAATGAAAAGCATTTTCCTGGACTCTGCTTTCTTGAGTTAATCAGGCTCAGAATAGGAAGCTTAAGGAGCTTGTTGAGATGGGGCGTGGGGGGTAGTGTTCTTTGCTCATCTAATTCTTTCTAGCAAGGCTGAATCCAGAGGAGTGCTTTCTGGTTTCTGGTCCAGGACTATTGAAATCTGAATTAAAACAACCGGTTGTCATTCCTATAAGGAAATTTAATGATCCAAAAGTAAATAACAGGATGTATGAAAAGACCCAGATTTCTCTGCATAGTGGTTTTGAAATTACAATTACAGTTCACAAAGTTGTTCTTACAAATTTTAGCTATTAGATTTGTTTTAAGCAAAAGGAACAGGAAGAGTTTGCCTGCCTATTTCAAAGATCCCCAGCTTTTCCAATTCTCCCATTTAAATCCACCAGGAAAAGAATTTGTATGGAAGGAGGGCCAGGGGAGAAAAAGAAGCATATTTTCTTCTAATAAGTATACATTTTCAAAATGTAGCTCTAGTTTTCCTTTTTCTTTCCATTATTTGAGGCTTTTCAACCGTCAACAGCTTAGTATTGTCACAACTACCCCCTTGCCATTGTAAACACACCATTTATTATGTTGCAGATTTCCATAACTTCCTGTAACTCATGCTCAATGTGGTACAATGAGGGCATAACCAGACTTCCTGCAGAGAAGGCATGTGTAGAAGTGAATGGAAATGTACCAGTGATGGAGAGTTTAAAGTCTATACTGGGTCAGCCATTTTCACCAGTGTGATTAAAGCCTCTACCTATATGCTATAAGTTGACTATAATCCTCTCTCTCTTTAGGGATGAAGAAACAGGGTCAAGAGGCTTCAGTCCAACACTTTCTGTAGTTTGGACCTAAGTAGACTGACCTCTTAGCCTGTGGTCTTTCCTGATATGCTAAACTGCTTTTTGTTCCAGACTAATAGTATAATTTCCCATTTTGCAGATGGCAGTGCAAAGGCTAAAATGATATTTAAATTTGTGAGACACCCACAGTTATCATTTTCATGTTGGTATCCCTGAGAATAAAATATGTCTACAGCACCAAAGCAAGACATATACAGTGACTCAAGGCAGACAATCTTGCAGAATCTGTGGTGGACTAGTCACAAGAAGCTCCAACTTGACTGTTGTTCTTACCAAAACTTAACCATTGTAAGGTGTAAAAGAAGGTTTTTTAAAAATTCCAAGTTACCATAAAATGTCTGTATGCTTTCCATTATCTTTTCTTTCATGCCTTACCCTGCCTCAAGGATATTTGCTACTTAGTAAACATTTCTCAGAGACTCAGCAGTGCCTGCTCTCAATTTGAATGTGATGTACTTATTGAACCTGGAAAATTGACGCATGTTTTGTCAATATATTTTATGATTCTTAAAAGGAAAATTGCCATCCTCCAATAAAGCTTCCAAGAAGCAAAGTTCTCAAAACCTACCCTGTGCTTCTCTTGAAGAATGACTTGAGCAGATGTTTCTTTGGGATGGTGAGCTTCTTCCCGGTGTGATATTGCCAATGTAGTTATGGAATGCTGGCTCATTGGTAACCTGCAACCATTCTTTCCCCTATTTTGTAGCACTAGCTTATCACTGAAATTGCCTTACATTTATGGTAGCAGTGTGGGATTCTGATTTCCCTTTTGTGCTGTACAGGCATGACACCCAGTGCTGGAAATTGACTTTTGCCTCAAGAGATAGGTTTCTATGCCCTTTGTAGGACCATAGCAAGTGGAGTGGATATACACCATGCATGTAGTATTCAAGGAAGATACTCCTGATCACCCAGACTGAACTGGATAAGACTAAGAACACATTTTCTTTCACTTGGGCAAATATGTCTTGGAAGGACCCCATATTTCTATATACCTTATAAGAAATTCAGGGCAGGGCAAAAGAAGATTATGGGGAAGGCTAATTGCTGGTCTGCCAAACCGAGGTTTTCTTTCTTTCTTAGTAATAAAGTTAGGCCAGACATGCTGAACTCTTTCCACTATGTTCCTACAATTGCACTCATCTGTACAGCTACACTGCATTCAATTATAACTTCCTGGCTGCATAGATCTTCTAGTATTCTTTGCAGTTACTTGTGACCATGTCCTCACTGTGCTCTAGAGTCTAGATGGATGGTTCTTAAATCATAAGCATCACCTGAGAGCTGTTAAAAATGCATACTTCTCGGGCTTATTCTACTCTATTGAATCGTAAAGTAAGAGTGGGGCGGGAAGTCTATTTTAACAAGCCCTCCAGGAGATTCCCATGCATGCAAATACTCCAGAAAGCAGGATATGAGTAGAAATAATGCACAGTCCTTCTGTGTTAGGTTTAAAGACATTGCATCTACTTCTCTTGGGTGTTTTGTCTGCTTACTTTCAGGTTACGGTCAGACAAGGCCTCAATCTAAGTTCAAAATTGGCACAGATGGTGATAAAACACTAGGGTGGAGTTTTTATGTCAATGTGATGAAATACAAGAATCTTTTTACAGAATTAAATTTGAATGCATGAAGGAAAATACATAATTTTACAAAGAAAAACTATTTGAACCAATTGAAAATAGTATTTTACAAAACTTGCTGGGTATGATGATACATGCTAATAATTCTAGCTACTCGGGAGGCTGAGACAGGAGGGTCACAAGTTTAAGGCAACTTAGTGAGATTCTGTCTCAAAACAAAAACTAAAATAAACAGCTTAGTAGCAGAATACTTGTTTAACATTGTGTTAAATGTTAAATGTTAAACATTAATCCACAGTGTTGCCAAAAACAAAAACAAAACAAACAAAACAAAAAACCCTAAACCTGTGACTAGTACTACATGTACATTTTACATAATGCATTTACTATAAGACCTGTTGAGTAGAGTGAGTTCCATGAATTCATGACATCTAAAAACCATAACATAATATAGAAAATATGTGTGATTTTTATTGGTAACAAATTCCCAGATATTGCTAATACAACTATGGATTATACATTTATAATGTAAAGAAGTACTAAATTTCAATTAGGTACTTGTAGTCGACTGAGAAAGAGACATTCAAGTCCAAGCCCTAAACAGTGACTGTTGCTTTATGCAGTAAAAGTCACTTTTTATGCAGAGATGCTGAAGTTACAGATATGCAGATGTGTAGATTCCCTTGGCTCATTCACTAAGGTGGAACCTGACTGTAATCATAAGTGTCCTTCTTATACATTAGAGCCTGGGGAGGGGTCGAATGACAGGTGAGGATACAGGATGTGGTGATCAAAAAGTCAAGGAAAAATTTTCTCCCCTAAGGTTTCTGGAAAGAACACAGCTCCAATGCCTTGCATTTAATCTGGTTAACAGTCCATGAAAACTGAAAAAAAAAGTTGAACAAGAGAAAATTTTTCTCCTGGTCCAGTGAGATGGTTCAGTGGGTGGGGACACTTGTGACTAAGCCAGAGGACCTGAGTTCCATTCCCCAGAACCCACATGGTAGAAGGAGAGAACTGACTCCCATCAATTGTTCTCTGACACCTTTCCTTACACAGGACACACATTTAACCCTTCCATGTTATTGAATTTAAAAAGAAAAGAAAAGATTCTAAAAATGCTATGTGGAGTAGCCATTAAATAATGCTATCTACCCACATCAGTGACAGGTTTTGTTAGACCAAAGTAAATATAAGAGTAACACCTGAAAGTTCATATAATTGGCCAGAAGTAGAAAATCAAAAAAAACTACATACTCTTAATTAAACATTTTGTTATGGAAAAGGCTGAATTAGCTCCAGAGACCAAAACATATAAATTCTTACTATAAGTTGATTATAAACTAATTACAACTTTGATTCATATAATGTCTTACTAATTTTTTCTTGAATGTAATTATAATTTTGAAACCTCCACCAATACATAAAAATCAATATTTATTATGTTTATGTGTGTGTGCAGATAAGTGTGTGTGTGTGTGTGTGTGTGTGTGTGTGTGTGTGTGTGTGTATGTGTGAATGCACACGCACACATGTGCATAGAAAGAGAGGGGGAAAGGACAACTTTGGGTGTCATTCTTCAGGAGCTATCTACTTTGTTTTATTTCTTTATTCTTTTGGAGACAAGGTCTCTTACTAGACTGAAACTTTTGAAGCAGGCTAAGCTGCCTAGGCAGTCTCAGGGACCCAGTTGTCTTCCCTCTCTAGTGCTGAGACTACCTGTGTACACTAGCATGCCTGGCTTTTAAGATGCAGGTTCTTAGGATCAGACTTAGATCTCTATGCTTACATGGTAAGCATTTTACTAACTTAACTAGCCACCCAGCCCCATCACCTGCATTTTTATATATCAATATTTTTATGTGTCAAAAAGTAATTTTAATAGTGATGCCACATATAATGGTAACAAAATGTTAATATATCTAAGAATAAATTTTACCAAAACTGTACAAAAAATCTGTGGGATATATGACTATAAAACTTTTGAGGAATGTTAAAAATGACCTACATAAGGCAAGAATTTGATTATCACTATGTTCTTAGGTAAGAAGACTCAATACATTAAGAGTCCACTAGTTCCCAAATTAATTTAATACAATTCCTACCATTTGGATCTCTTCCTAAAATATATACAAAACAATCATGAAATATATATATGCTCAAGGATTTCTTTTGTTGTTGTTGTTGTTATTGTTTTTCGAGGCAGGGTTTTTCCATGTAGTTTTGGTGCCTGTCCTGGATCTTGCTCTGTAGACCAGGCTGGCCTTGAACTCACAGAGATCCACCTGGCTCTGCTTCCTGAGTGCTGGGATTAAAGACGTGCACCACCACCACCCAGCTAGATATGATTTCTAAAGAAGTGAAATGAGATGGGAAAAATTGGAGCCCCATATATAATGGCTTATTATCTAATGACAATTAAGACAACATGTTCTTCAGCAAGGGCTAATCTATGGGACAGAATTAGACCCCAAACATAGATTCACACACACACACACACAAGAAAGCTTGATTTATGACAGTTAAAATTTCAAATTTTGTAAGAAAAAACATGAACTATCCAATGTCAGGTCCTGAGCTAATTAATTATCTATCTTTAGGAGAAAAAATGGAAATGAATCCTTGCCAGACCATATGCCATACAATTGAAACCTCTGCTTTATCGACACAAAAGCCCATTCTACATGGATTAAAAGTTTTAAATACGAAAGACAAAATTTTTAAACATTTAGAAGAAAATGTTGACAACAGGTAGGGAACATTTCCTAAATATGACTCAAGAAGTTCAAATTTCAAAGCAAAATATTAACATGCTCAGTGATGTGAAATTCTAAGATGTTTAGAGTGTTGATATGAAAGGTCAACACTGTGAGTGAAAAATGCTGACTACTTTGAGCATCCGTCTATGGCGGCCACTTTGCAGCCAATCTCTTTCAAAGTATCCTGTGGTTTTCTTCTTAATGCCTTAGCTCTCATTTTCCATTTATTACATTTTACTTCCAGGAGTCTTGACCTAAAGTAAAACAGGACACTGTGTAGTTAAAATAAAGAGAAAAATCATGTGGCAATAAAAATCAATAAAGCACACACTATGGCTCAATTTGAGAGACTTTTGGCTTTTTATGGAATAGAGAACCAGTAAGGATTTAATCTCCCCACAGAGCTCTCTAAACCAAGTCATCAGAAGAACAATTAGATTAGAAGATGCTTCTTAGTCTCAGCACTATTCACATTTGGGATTAGAACTTTCTTTACTGTGGATGCTGCCCTGTGCAGTGTGAACTCTTTAGCAAGTGTCCCTGGTTGCATTCCCTTAGATGTTAACAGTGGCCAACCCCTCTCCCCCCGCCAAGTGTCCACTGAGGGTACAAAAATCACTTCTACTTGAGGACCGCTGAATGGGTTATTGTGACACACTCAATGATAGCACATGCATAGAGAACCTATCACATGTCTAGTTCATATTTCCTTATGTGTTTTTGCCTGCATGTATGTCTGTGTACTGCATGCATACCTTGTGTCTGAGAAGGCCAGAAGAGGGATTTGGATCCCCTAGGACTGTAGATACAGACAGTTGTGAGCTACCATGTGGGGGCTGGGAATCAAACGCAGGACCTCTGGAAGAGCAGCCAGTGCTCTTAACTGCTGAGCCATCTCTTCAGCCCTTCATATTTCCTTGGTATTTTTTAATTACTCATTTATTCCCCCAATATTTATTGAGACACACAATATAAGAAGTAAATGCTAAAGAATTTTAATAGTTATATCATTGCTTCAGGTTTCTGTTTTTTTTTTTTTTGGATTTTTTGTTTGTTTGTTTGGGTTTTTTTTTTTTTTTTTTTTGGTTTTTTGAGACAGGGTTTCTCTGTGTAGTTTTGCGCCTTTCCTGGAACTCACTTGGTAGCCCAGGCTGGCCTCAAACTCACAGAGATCCGCCTGGCTCTGCCTCCTGAGTGCTGGGATTAAAGGCATGCACCACCATCCCCCAGCAGGTTTCTGTTTTTCATTGGTATATATTTATTGTACATGGTACTGGGTTTCACAAGGATATTTTCATACAAATGCATTAAATACTCTGACCAAATTCCCTGGCATATCCCTCCATCTTTCTCTTCCTCACTCCTCATTGCTTATCCGTTCATTAACAGAGACATCAGCTCAGTTTGTAGTCACAATTCTGCATTTCTTTATTTTCAAATTCCCTCAAAAACAAATAGAAGTTTAGATCTAGAGAAGATTCAGGAATGCATTAGTGACCACTTGTAGGTTTAACTGATCTTGATGTGTCAATTATGCCTTCCATGACTCAGGGATCATACAGTTTCTTGGAAGTTGTTGAATTTAGTAACAGTCTTCCAGCTATGTAAACTAGGTGGCTGCTGTAATTAGCTAAATCATAACCTGAGCTTAGAGTATATGCCAAGAGCAAGGATTAACCTGTATTAAAAATTTAGGAAAAGGACATTTAAAAATGTCAATGTACTCATTTATGTGTATACATAGATATTTCTCCCTACTCACATAAAGAAAGATTTTTCAGCATCTATATATATGGTAAATGTAGGCTGCGGACTTCATCAAAACCTTTGGATGTTCATTTTCTTCTCTTCGCTTAGTCATTTTAAAGACTCTCCTCTAGCTGTGCATGATTTGCTCCTTCTCTATCGTTGCTCATATTTTTAAATTGTGCATTTACAAGGAATAAAAAGAAACTCCCAACTTGCAGTGCAATTGTGCACAAGGAGTGTATTTGGTCCCTGCGGCTGTGTCAAAGGCTCAGAGCAGGGATGCTGTTGCCATGGAGATGGAGATATTGAGCTGGCTTCATCACCTTTGCCCTGCTATTTAAAATCGTATGCACAGCAAAGCTCTGGCAGACACAGGGTTTTCTCTGGTAGGTCAACTACCTCCTCCCTTTTTCTCTTTTAAAAACAACAACTTGGCAGATTAATGCCATTTTCATTTATGACTGTTATAAAATGTAATGTAAATATCCTCTTGCACAGAATGAATGAGCAGCTCTTTGTGTTGTCTCGTTCCAGCATGAAATTGAAATTCCTTGAGAGTTTGCCAAAACCAGTTCCCTTAATGGGTTCTACTCTTTCTCATGGCTTTCTAAGATTATCAGAGCAATAGGTAGAGAACATAGCAAGGCCAAGGATATTATAGGATGAGATGAGAGGTGATTGATAGAAAGGAAGTTAATCACAGGCTTTAAAATGTTATTTAAATAAACTCTTCTGTGTTTGAGGAAATAGGCCCTTCACATACACTCCTGGTGAATGAATGGGCTGGTGCTTCTTTTTTGGATGCAACATAGCAATATGAAAGCCTTTAAAATGCTCTTGGTCCACCAATATTGATTCTAGCAGTTTACTTCAAAAGAACATCCATTTATATAAACAAAAATTTTACTAGTATTAGTCACAATGGTGGAAAGCTAGTAGCAATCAGTTCAGAAGTATATCTATGAAAAAGATTATTTTAATAGATTTTACTACAATTGAATAGTAGACAACTATAATAAACGATGAGGAAGACTTTTATTAGCACAGAAAGATAGTAAAGTAATACTACTTAGCAATAAACAAAGTCACAATTTATTTATTTTTAGTTGTGGTTTGCCTGCATGTATGTCTGTGTGATGGTGTTGGATTGCCTGGAACTGGAGTTGCAGACAGTTGTGAGCTGCCATGTGGGTGCTGGGAACTGAACCTGGGTCTTCTGGAAGAGTAGCTAGTGCTCGTAACTGCTGAGTCATCTCTCCAGCCCTAAGTCACAATTTTTAAGTGCAGTAATATTCCATTAACAACAATTGTGGAAGTATGCCCTCACGTGTACATGTAGAAAAACTGCAAGATTATGTACACAATTTTTTTTCTACAATACTGTTTTTTAATTTAATCCTTTTGTCAATTTTATGTTTTATAGAGACCCTCTTATTTGTACAATTCTAAAGGCAGTTGATAAAAATTCAATTCATACTTACATGAAAATAGTTAAAATTAAAAGTCCCAGAAGCTTTTCCTAAAGAAAATGAATGTTCTCAGAATCCTAAGACCTAGTCATGACCTGTCCTCAGATTCATCTCTAAAAATATTTTGGTCATTTCATTCTTTTAGGCACCACTAAACACAGCCTGTTAAGTCTAGCCAAAGATACTACACTTACTGATATTTTTAGGTAAACTATGTCTATAATAGACCACAAGAATGCAAAGCTCAACCCATCCATCACCTTAGCCAGAACTCCCAACTTCCTAGGGAATGGCATCCACAGAGGGGAGGCCTCAGCTGCCACTGAGAGCTGAGATGTGGTGCAGATGAAGGGATTTAATGGTCCTGTTCCTGCTCTCTCAGAATCCTGCCATTGAGGATATAGGGATGGGGTGGAGCAAACCATAAACTTGCACATGCAGTGTGATTACAACTGTCCATGTGTTTGGAGTCTCTCTGTCTCTCTCTCTTTCTTGTTTCTCAGTCTCTGTCTCTCTGTGTGTGTCTCTGTGTGTGTCTCTGTCTCTGTTGTATCTCAGTCTCTGTCTCTATGTGTATATATCTGCCTGTGTTTGTCCCTGACTCTCTCTCTCTCTCTCTCTCTCTCTCTCTCTCTCTCTCTCTCTCTCTCTCTCTCTCTCTCTCTCTCACACACACACACACACACACACACACACACACTTGTTATTACCCATGGCAGCTTTTCCAGTAAGGCAGGGAGATGAGTATTCTCCCATCACCTGTCTTTATTTTCCTTATTAGTGGAGACAAAATAATGTATAACTGCATGAATAATTGAGATACAACCTTAGTTACTTATTACTCTAGTGATATTCCCCACTTCCTAACCTCAAAATTCCCTTTGTGATATCATATCAAGCAGGGTTAACCACTTAAGTCAGTACAAGCACAGGGCAGCTTGAAGGATATTTCAATAGACCTACTATATAACATGGACACCTTTTTAAATACAGGAACTTTGAAATTATCTGATAGCCCTTTATATTTCCCCCTCCCCACTCCAGGTACACAACCTTCATTATTTGAGAGGCAGAGACGCTGAGCTCCCTATGCTTGCCTAGGCTTGTCTCAAGGCTTCGCTCTCAGCTTTTCATTAAACTGACTTCTTATTAGTAGGCAAGAGGTAGCTCTGTGGGTGGGAGGACAGGCAGAGCTAGGACAAAACCTTTCGCAAGTTGCCATTTAGAGTGTTTGAAATGGTAGTCTTCAATCACAAGAGTGGTATCTTTCTGAGATTTTGTTCTCAAGAAGCAGTATTAGGCAAAAGGAACACAATGAAAACCTTCTGAAATAAAACACTAAAAACAAAGATGAGACAAGGTATTCCCACACTAAGCAGAAGTCAGACTATTAGTTTTAATTTTCCCATTATTGCTTTCTATGCAATTGATTAAATTTGTATGTCATGCCCCTCAAAATTCGTCATTTAAGCTCTAATCCACCATGTGATTATATTAGGAAGTGAGGCCTTTGGGAGTGATTAAGTCCTAAAAGTGGAGCCCTCATGACTATGATTATTGTACTTATAAAAGGGCTTCTACGGAGCTTTTGTGCCCTCATTCTGCCCTGTGACTATAGTGAAAAGTTAGCTGTCCTCAACCTGGAACAGAACCCTCACTAGAACCAGGCCATGCTGGCACTTTATTCTGAGACTTTCAGATTCCAGAAATGAGAGAAATATATTTCTTTTGTATATAAATCACTGTAGCTGCAGAGTTTCTCTCCAGCTCCCACCAATCCCCGGCAGTCCCGCAGCCCACTTATAAAATAAACACACAGACTCTTATATTATTTAAACTATTTGGCCTAATGGCTCAGGCTTCTAGCTAGCTGTTCTTATATCTTAAATTAACCCATTTCTATAAATCTATACCTTGCCACATGACTCGTGGCTTACCAGTATCTTACATGTTGGTACTCATGGTGGCGGCTGGCAGCGTCTCCTGACTCAGCCTCCCTATTCCCTGAATTCTCTTCTCTACTTGTCCTGCCTATACTTCCTGCCTGGCTACTGGCCAATCAGCATTTTATTTATACAGAGTGATATCCACAGCACTTCTCCTTTTCTTTTTTTTCAAAAAGGAAGGTTTTGACTTTCACATAGTAAAATTACATATAACAAAACTGCTGTGGGATGGTCTGTATGTCAAATGTGTTGCTGATTGGTCAATGAATAAATCACTGATTGGCAGTGGCCAGGCAGGAAGTATAGGCGGGACTAACAGAGGAAAATTGAGAGAACAGGGGGCTGGAGAGATGACACTGCCAGCCGCCATCAGGACAAGGAAGATGTAAAGTACCGGTAAGCCACAAGCCACGTGGCAAGGTATAGATTAATAGAAATGGATTAATTTAAGCTGTAAGAGCAGTTAGCAAGAAGCCTGCCATGGCCATACAGTTTGTAACCAATATAAGTCCCTGTGTTTACTTGATCGGGTTTGAGCGGCTTGGGACTGGCGGGTGAGAGAGATTTGTCCTGACTGTGGGCCAGTCAGGAAAACTCTAGCTACACAAAACAATTATTAAGCAAGAAGTACAGTTACAATATCTAGTCTATTTATAATAACTAGTCTATTTGTAGTTGGCAAAATTAAAGAAGATATCCTATCTATCCTATATTTGTGAGTCTAAGGTTTCATATCTAACTTATCTTTTATCATAACTAAGGAAAATTATAACTATCTAGTCTTCAACTCCATCAAAGACCTCAGAAGGATATAATATTACCTGAGAAATGGGAGAAGGACACAAGCAACTTTTGAGAGTCTTGCGAGAGTAGACAGAGACAGCTGGCAGCCTAGACAGTTATCCAAAGTTCTTTTGTAAAGTTGGGGCATCTGTCTTCAGCCCACGGGCCTAGAGTCTCTCAGTCACTTCTCTCTGTGTCCTGTAGAATGTCTGGCAGTTTCCTCTGCAAAGCAGGAACCTGAAGGACCATTTTGCCAAGCAAAGTTCAGTGGTCACCTTCTCATGGGTCCTGCATGTCCAGTCGATACATTTTTTTCAAGCAGTCCAGAAAAGAATAGTTTCTTTCCCAAATGGCTATTTTTGTCAAGAAGAAGATAAACTCCATATGGAGTGTCTTCGATGCCCATCCTCCTCTCTGAAGTAAATTGGTGCTGCCAGGAGCAGACATGTCTTACTGTCCAGAAAGTCTAAATTTTTAAAACATTTTAAATGCCATATTCTGTAGGTCTTTGAAGTATTTGAAGGCTACCTATCTGTCTGAAATATATCTATATATACCTAGAATACTAAACTAACATGACTATAAGTTTGATTATCATAGACAACTAATTATTAATCTGTATTTCTTGATTATCCATTATATCTAAATGAGTTACATAAACACAATACCTTAAACAAGAGTAGAAATATATATATATATATATATTAGAACAAAATCAACTCTAAATTTGTATCCATAAACTAAAATCTATACCAATGTAAAACATTTTAAACAAGTTGCTCTTTAAAAGTAGATTCAATAATCTACCCGTTCATCCCATCATATCTCTATCAAATCACCAAATATGTTTTGTTGTAGTGCCTGAATCAACACATGATGCTTTCATTAGTTTGTTTGGAGTTGCTATGACAGCATACCTGAAGCTATTTTATAAATAAAGGAAGTTTATTTAGTTCATATTTGTGATGTTTTAAGACCATGATGCTGGTGTTCTGGAAAAGAGTCAGGGTCCTTGTCTGTATCACAACAATGGTAGAAAAATGGAAAAAGAGCTAATCATACACAGGGGATAAAAATATGAGGTTCCTGCACTTTGTAGCAACCTCTTAATGAAAATCTAGTAGGCATTCAAGACCAACATCTATACTATCTGACAGTGATGTGTCTGTCATCATATTAGGTGACACTAGGTCCTAGATCCTACTTCTTAAAGTTTTATCACCTCATTTGGAACAAACTTGCAAGCTTGGAAGGAAGCCTGGAGGACAACTTCTGGGGTAGGAGATATGCTCTATCCATATCTATATCCTAGTGGTATGTTTTAGAGTGTATCATAATTTTAGGTAACAAAAGGTACTTAACCTCTCTGCGTACCACTATTTCCTTCTGTAAAATGTAAATAGAAATACAACAACCCCTTAGCTGGACATGGTAACTCACATCTGTAATCCTATCACTTGGGAGGCCAAGGGAAGAAGATTGCCATGAGTTTTAGGCCAGCCTGAGCTATTACCTGCCCTACATAAATACAAACAGTTCTGTAGGGTTATTCTGAGGACTAAATAGACCTGTATGTGTAAAGTCTCTAAAAGTACCTGGCACATGATGACTTTTCAGCAATAATTATCGTAGCTTTCGTTATTGAGTGTCCTTTACTACCAGGTATGTCACAGAGACATTTTTATATGAAATAATTGAATTATTTGTTTTGCTGTATCATTCAATTGTGTGAACACATTTGATTTATCCATTTGCCTGTCAATAGACACGTGAGTTCTTTGTAGTTTGTGGATAGTCTTAGTGAAGCTGCTATGAACCTAATTGTAGTGATCCTTTGCAGGTCATGTGCACAAACTTCTCTTGTCTACCTACCTAATTGGTAGACCACTGCTCAGCTTTAGTAGATTCTTCTGAAGTTTCTTCCTAAAGTATTGTCAATACTTATTGACTAAGCATCTATTTTGTGCTACACACAGAACCAGTTAGGATCCAAAAGTATAGAATAAACAAAGCATACTTTCTTACCCCACAGAGTTAGAAAATCTACTCTTATTGAGAAGTACTTTAAGCATTTAGGGTTTTTACTGTCCCCGTCCAACAGGGCAATATGGGGGTGCAGGCTAATAAAAAGACCAGAGAAACAGAGCTTATAAGTGATTGGCCCATAATTTATAGATCTCAAAAACAAATTACAGTAAGATCAGAACAACAAATGAAGGAGAAACAAGAAAACAAAAAGTCCACTGCTTCTGGACAAATGGCTCACACAATGTGAACAGAAGGCTAGCCTTGGATGCTCATGGTCCTGCCTACCTTTATTTAGTCAATATTCAGTACATCAGAAGAGTGTTTTCAAGACCCCGGAGACTCTCAAAACTTTGTTGTGCTTTGAGGAAACCCAGAATTGAGCTACCTGAGTGAATCCTTAGCTTGATTCTGGGACAAGACAAAGAGGAAGAACATCAAGGGGCTATTTTCTTTCTGCCTAAGAAAATAGATTATCTCAACAGTTTTGTAAATGCAGGTAAAATTCTTGTTTCTTACAGAAAAATACATTTAGCTTGAAGCTAAACTACTATAAATAGTAGTAAGTAGAGAGGATTCAGTGGGGTTTATCAGCTTTGGTACTACCAACTTCGTGGGGGATCACTCTGTTTGGGGGGCTGTCCTGTGCATTGTGGATGTTTCAGCAGTGTCCCTGGGCTCTATCCATACATGCTCTATAAAGTCATGCATAACATGACTTTAGATGTTGCTAAGCATTCCATGGGGAAGGCAATATTGTTCCTAACTGAAACATCACTGTATACGTATTTTAAAAATGTGCTAAAGTAAACCTTTATATTTTTTATCATTTACAATCTTGAAGAGGGTTCCTATTCTAATTGAAAAGGGAAGAAATTTCGTATCAAGGAAATTTAGTACTCTAAAGAGAAGTGTCAAGAATACTTAGTGTTTCACTTTCTTAAGGGAAGTTTAGTAGCATGGAGTAATAAATAACAGAAGCCCCATTTCAATTATTGACAAGTCTGATATGCAATTTTACATATGTTTTTCTTTCAAATACAGCAAGGTTTTCTGTCACCTCTTGGCTGAATAAGGATTGACAATTGCATATCGGGTGTATTGATAAATCTCATGAAAATGATCTAAGGTCTATGAAAATCCTGACTTTTCTCAGTGCTTTCTTCTCATTGACATTGATGTTTGCGATTGTCTCCATTTCTGAATAAAGACTTTTGTAAACAGATTTTAAAATCTGGTTTGCACCTTATTTAATCATATCCATCTGAACCAAAGTCTATATTATTTTCCAAAGAAGGAACTTCTTTTGCATAAAAAATGTTTAAAGATTTGTAATTTCTCTCTCTGGCATTCATTCATTCATTCATTCAAAAGAAGTAACTATTGAAGCCTACTGGGTGTTTTGCCCTAGTGACGTTGGTAGGTGGAGAGAGCACTATTGAGCAGAAGTAGTGGCATTTTTTTAGTTCTGGCCCAGGGAAAGGACAGCTCGGAAACATTTGGTGACTTCATCTTTCTAAAACCATTTATTGAAGGAGAGAGGTGGATGAACAGAAATGGCAAATAGGTTTCACCTAGATCAATGGGTTCTCAGAGCACTTGATTATGAGGCTCTGTCTTCACTTGGTGGCAACGAGGTCTGTAATTGATTATTGATGTCCAGCATAGGCATTCTAGGGAAAGTGATAGAAACCGCTATGAATTTGCCATCTTTGAGTTTCTGGGGCCTCAGAATCTGTGATTTGCAGGAAACCAACCATTTCCATTTTAGTACAATCTGGCCTAGGAGAGTAAGGTTATCTTTTTTTTTTTTTAACTTTAGAAAAAAATTTATACTTTCTCTTTCCCTTATCCTGTATTCAGGGTTTTCTTGTTTTGGTCAGAGAAAAGAATTGCAAATTCCATGATACCGATTCCCTCAAATGTTTTCTGATATATTGCTCTATGTTTTGTAAAGATCCACAAAGACAAAACTTGACCTCCTTCATTCAGAGCCTTTCTGAGTAAATGATTTTCCAGTTCAGTGAAAGATGAGTGTTTTCTTAATTTTGAATAGATGAAAATAGGCACCAATCAACAAACCTTTGGTGAAGAGGAGAAATCCCTTTAGCTCACATTTTGCTTCAATTACATTGAAGACAAAGGAGCACATCACGCTCTGTGCAGAAATAGATGCTTCATTATTCAAAACAAGCATCGAGAGCATTCTGTCCCCTATAGAAAATATGCAATCACTGTTTAATTCAATGGTAGAATGCAAATTTCAATTCCCATAAGGGGAAGGCTGTTAATGCCATTTAAATTGGTTGTAAATTACAGATAATACGCTCGAGACCCCTGAATACAGATTAGTGGAGTATTGCTTTAGGAATTCATTCTACTTTGAACTTATTGTGTATTTATCTATGAAAAATAAAGCCATAAAGCCTTGTTTACAGCTACACTTTATTGCCCATCTTTTTCATTTCCGAAGCAAATATTTCACTTTTAAATGCCAGAGAGTTGGCTTAGTGTAATATGAGGAAATGTCCTGATGTTAAAGATAGATTAGCACTCTTTAGGAGGCGGCTCCAAAGCGGCTTCTCATTACAAACAAATAAACAAACAAACACATAAACAAGCAAACAAAATGAAACAAACCTCAGAGACATTACACTGGCATTTAATAACAATATCTCCCCAGCTGAGTTTTGTTACTTCATTCCTATTGGTGTCTTTGCAACTTAAAATTTTCCACAATCACAAGACGATCAGATTTTCAGAAATGAGAGACTGATTACATCTTACTGCTAAGGTCTAACAGCCACTTAGGGGTTGTGTTTCTTTTTCACAGATTACATAATCATGAGTGGTCTGCCTGTTGGGCAAGTCTTTGTTGGAAGAATTATTCCTTAAAAATAAAGGTCTTCCTGAAGAAGAGTGTAAGATAAAAATGGATATCTTTAAAAAGAAAAAAGATTTCTGAGCTCCAAGCTTAAGAATGGCGATTTCCTTCTGAGCTTATAAAGGTAAAATCTGTTAGGTCCTTGATGTGGTTTCATGCCTCAGATAGGAAATAGGGTTATTCTGGGTGATAAAAATAAATCAGCTTGAAGGCTGGTGTTTTCTCCTCTGGAAGCTTGTGGGTGTGTTTTTATTGTGTGTGTGCGTGTGTACATGCATGTGTGTGGGGGCAGGGAAAGTTACCATTGATAAACACATGCAGAATGAAAGAATGAAGCCAAGTAATGGAACAATGGAGGAATGCCTAATTCATTATGCCAGAAAGTGGATTGTCACCATCAATACCACATGAAGTTAATCATTGCCAAAGAAGTGGAACAACAAATTATTCACGATACCACACCTAAATGGAGTAATGTTTTATTTTTGTTCTTTGATCTGTCAGAGGTACTTGAGTCTTTCCTGGGACCTCAGTTAAACTACAAACATTTCATGATGTGCTTCCTATGGATGACTCAGGAGTTGTCATACCACATGAGGTCAACTGGATTTTTAAAATTCCCAATATGATCTTGTTTGTCATTTTCCAATGTTTTATAAAATAACACAGAACAAGGCCCTGCTTTTCTTTCCTATTTGCTTTGAGACTAAACACAAGTTTTGTTCTTCAAAATTAAAAGTAAGGATGAAAATAGTCCTCTGAAGCCTAAAGCTTAAAACAAGGTGTGTGTGTGTGTGTGTGTGTGTGTGTGTGTGTGTGTGTGTGTGTGTGTGTGTGTGTTATGGGGGGGGGATAAAGAGTCTGGTAAGAGACAGACAAAATGGGGGAGGGGAGAGACTCATGCTTTAGGAGGTTTCGGTTTTCTCCTTACTCAAATTTGGAGCTGAATAATCCTGATGCAAATTCAGATGGGGAGTCTCTGAATTTTGTTCTTAAGTCCCAAGTGCTCTTGATGTCTGTTTATCCTCACTCTGTCCAGATGGGGCTTGAGGCTGGCCAGTTGTCTTAGCTGTACCCATTTGTACCACAGGAAGTAATCTGGGTCATGACAATTGACTTTGCCCAGTCTCTCCTTGGGTTAGCTTTGGGACATGGGACATGTACACTCTTTCTAGGAGAAGCCATTGACCAAGGAACACTGACTGGTCAGTGTGCCTTACCAGCCCACTCGAGGTCCCCATAGTCTGGTCCCATCAGCCAACAAGAAGAGTGTGAGGAAAGATAGAAAAGGCATGGAACTCAAAGTAGGGGTCTTAGCTGTCCTTGGTTAACTATCTGAGGATCATTTTCCTTATCTTGAAAGTGAGGAGTGCCATGTTTTAAACTAACATTGGATGGGCACTTAGCACATATCAGCCTCTGTACTAGATTCAGCTCACAAATATGAATAAGATATCTCTTGATGCTTAGACAATGCTTTTCTGCAGCTCTTAATTCCTGAGTTCAGAGGCAGGAAGAGGACAGACAAACAAGTCAAACAGGTGATGACATTAAAATTTGATGGGTTCTTACTTCAGGTGTAAAGAGAATGTCGTTGAAACTCAGAGACCTGCTTAGACCAATGGTCCTCAACCTTCCTAACACTGGGCTTCTTTAATACAGTTCCTCATGTTGTGGTGACCCCCAACCATAATATTATTTTGTTGCTACTTCATAACTATAATTTTCTTGCTGTTATAAATCATAATGTAAATACCTGATGTGCAATACCTGTGAAGTGAAAGGGTTGTTTGACCCCCAATGGGGTTGTGACCCACAGGTTGAAAACCACAGGCTTAGATTTAAGTTCTATTCAGCATAACCAGTGAGAGCACAGACTTTGAAGAAAGATTATTTGGGCAAGAACTGGCAAGGTCTGTGACCTTGAGCAAATTAGTTAACCCATCTGTGCTCTGGTTTCTCCTCTTGAAAATGTGGTGATGACAGTATTTATCCCCTCAGCTTGTTCAAGCTCTCAAGTCTGATACTTGGCGTACAATGAATCCTACATATATTATGAGAATGTTCTAGAGTCCCACAAATTCAGTGGTGGTAAAGGAACTAGTGAATGAAAGACAATCATAATTTTAAAAGCAAAATCTAGGAGCTGGAGAAGTGTTTCAGCAGGTAAAGTGTTTGCTTTACAAGCATGAAGACCTACCTGAGTTCAGATCCCCCACCCATGTAAAATTCTGGGTGTGGTAATAGTGCTGGAGGTGTGGAGACAAGTGGATCCCTGGGACTGGCTGGCCAACCAGTATAGCTAAAGTAGCCATCTCTAGGTTCAGTGAGGGACATCGTACCAAAAATGAAGTGAAGAGAGTCAGACACCCAACATCAACTTCTGTCTGTGCATGAACACAACACACACACACACACACACACACACACACACACACACACACACACACACACAAATGCAACATGTGCCCAACATACACACACACATACACACACACAAATGCAGCATGTACCGAGAGAGAGAGAGAGAGAGAGAGAGAGAGAGAGAGAGAGAGAGAGAGAGAAAACCCTGGATCTAATGGTTCTTGAGAAAATGGATAAAGAAAGATAAGCATTGTACTTGGTGTTTATTTGGCTTTACATGGTTCCTGCCCTCCTTGGAGTCAGTGCCCCAGCTACCAAGTAGAAGCACTGGATATGACTGGGAGTGTATGGCATGAGTAGGGGTGTTCTGCATTAAGTCTAGGCAAGGACCACCCTTTGATGTGCAACTGACTCCCAGAGAACAAACACATAGAGAAGCAAACAAACCATCCTTGGCCCACCTGATGAGGTAGGATGGACTTTGGGAAAGAAATCTGAACCAGGGATCTTTTGAAGCCTCAGCTGTTGTTGACTCCTACAGCTGAGAAAGGAAAACACGCAGGCAGGTGGATGGGTATTGCAGCTTGAAAGTTCCAAAGAGGAATGCAGAAGTTGTCTTGGGTAGGAGTGAAAGCCACCAGGCCAGCTGAGTATCAGCAGGCTGAATCCACCTGAGGGCATCTGTGAGCCATTTGGGGTGGGCCTTCTGGAAAAGGGCACCACCTTTCCCAGAACAGAGACCAGGGGTCCAGGCAGGAATCCTTATGAGGAACTGCAGAGGAAGGCAAACGTGGGAGGCCCTAGACATCCATGAAGCAGAGGGATCAGACTCATGGGAACAGATATGTACACCAAAGGGCTTCGTCATCCATTATTTCTGCTGTCCATATACTCTCAAGCAGAGGATAACAATAAAATGAAGTAGAGGAACCAAGAACTGATGTGTTTTGCACAGATATTACCTTTTTTTGATAATTGACTTTAGGAACAATCATGGTTCACAATTGGCTTACAAAATTCCTCATAATTTAGCAGCATGTAAGGCCAGACTGCCATACTTTCAATGGTGCTTTTATTTTTCAGTTGGGTGACCTTGAGCAGATCTCTTCTGTCTCTGGGCCTAAGTTCCCTTATCTAGAGACTTTGGATGCTTTTAGTTTTTTAATTGCATTTACTTATTCCCCCCCCCTCTCTCTCTGTGTCTGTGTGTGTGTGTGTGTGTGTGTGTGTGTGTGTGTGTGTGTGTGTGTGTGTGTGTGTGTGGTGTGTATGGAGTTCAGAGGACAACTTGTAGGAGTCAGTTCTCTCCTTCTACCATGGGGTCCTGGGAGTTGAACTCAGGTAGTCAGATTCAGTAGCAAGCATCTTTACCTGCTGGACCATTCCACCTCCAAGTTTCTGTGATTTTTTTTTTCTTTTTGAGACAGAATCCTACTATGCAGCCCTAGCTGGCCTCTATGTGTATGAAGCTGACTTCAAACTCACAGAAACCCACCTGCCTTTGCCTTCTGAATGCTGGAATTAGAGGTGTGTGCCACCATGCCTGGCTCTGTAACGCTTAAATGAATTAATATTTAGAAGCACCCAGAGCAGTGTCTAGTACATGCTGAGCACCATGACTCAAAAACTTGTTTATCAACTTAAATAACCATAAGCTTGCAGCTCTTCCAGAACCACAAAGTCTTTTAACCAAGGAGCCCAAGGCTCTAGTCTCTACCCCATTTAGTTTTTAAAGGAAAATCTCCCTTCTACGGTAACAGATTTGTTATTATTGTGCTAATAGCCAATGCTTTTTAGATAATGAACTCTGAAGCCGATAGCAGAGATAAAAATGTTGCTTGAGTCAGATCTTCTAGCCACTCACCATAGTAGCAGGGCCAAAGAGCTATCTTATTACATGCCTGGCTAGCTCCATTACCTAGGTCCTGACCTAGCCAGATGCTGGAGCAAGTCTAGGGAAGAGACCAAAAGTATATACAGCTCATTGAACCTGGCCTCATTTATTTTCCGTTTCCACAGGCCCCAGGGCTAGTAGGGGTAAAGAAATAGATAGGTGAGGTGAGAGAGAAAGTGAAGGATGGTATGAAACAGGACAGAGGAATCACAGTTGCCACTGTGGCCACTGACTAACTGACTTAATGAATTCAGGGTTCCCAGGCAGAGTCAGGAACAAGGAACATGTATATAGGTGAGGGAAAAAGTAGGTCGGTAGGTGATTACAGTCTCCTTACTGGGTGTGAAGAAGTCAGCTGCCATGACAGACAGATGAGAATAGAAGAAAGGACACGAAGAAGAGCTAGTCCACAAGGTAGAAAAACCAAAGCAGACTAAAAGGTCACATTTTTCACACTAAGAAACCACAGCCATTAGAGAGTCCTGGAATCCATGCAGGGAGGAAAAACCATCATTTTCTTTTCCTTGACAAACTAGACTAGAACAATGTGGCATCAACTGCCTAGATGGCACACAGCGATTCCAGTTTTTTTCCCCTAAGGGTTCAGACCATGCTTTCCCATGGCCCTGGTAGTCAGGTTTGACTAATGGGTGTAGGCAAAGTGATATACACCATTGTCAAGTCTGACCATAAAATCTCCCGAGGTAAGCTAGGTGTGAGAGTGAATGCTTATCAGCCCAGCACTTAAGATGTTGAGTCAGGAGGCTAACTATGAGTTTGAGACCATCCTGGACTATGTGGTGATTTTAAGGCAGATCTAAGTTACATAGTGACACCTTGAATCAGAGGGAGAGAGAGAAAATTCCCACAGAAACTCTCCTCTCTGTTCTGTTCTCTCCCGTTACTTTCCCCTTCCCGTTCCCTTCTTCCCTCCCCTCCCCCTCCTTTCTTTTCTCTTCTCTTTTGTACCTCTGGAGGGAAAGGAAAGCCACCGAGCTTTCTGATTTGCACTGGGCCAGAACATGGCTTTTAGTTTGTGAAGCCACTGAGATTGAGAGGTTGTTTGTTTCAGTGTGTGGCAAGCATTGCTCTGACAAATAAAAATCACAACCAAATGGAAAGAAATGAATATGACAGCACACATTAAGTTAAAATAGTATACTATAAGTTAAAATAGTATAATGGGATAGACTAGAGAGACGATCAGGGTACGTTATAAGCAGTGAAGACTACGTACTATATGGCATAATATTTGTTTAAGTTCCTATGTCTACTACTTCCAATACGAGTCTCACATTTGACTGGCGGTAGAAGTAAAAAGTTGAAAATCCATTACTTTCAAGCTGGAGAGAGCAGGCTTTGAAGGATAGGGGAACATATCTAATACTTCATTGAGGAACCTTCCAATAGTCTGAGTGCCACTGCTTGTGGTGGTTTGAATGTAATGGCCCCCATAATCTCATAGGGAGTGGCACTATTAGGAGGTGTGGCTTTGTTGGAGTGGGTATGGCCTTGCTGGAGGAAATGTGTCACTGTGGGGGCAGGCTTTGAGGTTCCCTATGCTTAGATATTGCCCAGTGTCACAGACCACTTCCTGTTGACTGCAAGATGTAGGACTCTCAGCTATCTCTCCAGCACCATGGCTGCCTGCATGCCACCATGCTCCCCGCCATGATGATAATGGACCAAACCTCTGAAACTGTAAGCAAGTCCCAATTAAATGTTTTCCTTTATAAGAGTTGCCATGATCATGGCGTCTCTCCACAGAAATAGAATCCCTAACTAAGACACTACCTTGTGACTGTTTGTTGTGGTTGTTTGTTATTTGTACCTGCTGAGTTCACTTTCTCTTCCCCTGGTAGTATCATCCTAAATTTAGTTCATTTCATTTGTCTGAGGCTGGCTGTATTCCTTGACATCAAGGAAACGAACACAGGCATTCCATAGTCCATGTGCTCTCATTTGGAGCCACAGTGATTGGTTAAAGGGTGAACACATGATCCAAGTTGATACAACTAGATCTAAAGCTGGGGTTTGTGACCACAGGGGAGAACTTGCTTAAGAATTGAACTATCATTGAATAAAGCACAGTCAAGAGATGGAACCAAGTTGGAATGACACCATTCGAACCCCTGAGTTTCATCATGCTTGAAGTCATCCCAATAGTTTTTAGTCAGTTCTATAATTCTACCTCCTTGCCTCTTCCAGTTGGAAGTGGATTTTTGGCACTTGTAACTGAGATTTCGCTTTCCACTGAATTCAGATGTTACTTCCTTAGTAGAATGGGACCCAGAAAGCAGCAAACTGGGAAACAGCTGCTCCTCGGGCTCCTTTAGGCTTTGCCAAGGAAAAGTGGTTTTAATCATCACAGAATCAAGCTTCAACATATGGAAATATATAAGGTAAAGTAAAGGAGAACTTGATTTTTTTTCTTGTTTTCTTTTTTGAGAGAATGAAGAACAGATGAGTACTATTAAAACTACTAATATGTTTCTCTTAATTTATTCAACAAATATCTATTGAACACCTACCTTGTGTTAGGAACAATGTTAGGACCTGGAAGCTATTATGCTGCGGAGATGTTGTTGAGTTCTCATAAAGAACTGACTATATGTCAGACACTGTTTGGAAATGGTTATGCTCATTAATCACACTGTTCATTCATATCAACCTTACCAAACACATATGATTATTATCTCTGAGGTGTGGACACTAAGACATAAATAGGTTAAGTCAGGAGGAGGCTATGCTAGTTTGAACTTTGGGATGCTGCCTTCAAGTCTAGGCCTAAAAATCATTGAGTCACACCCACTCACACTGCCATGGTCCTTGTTCATTCACACCGCCATGGTCCTTGTTCACTCACAACTCAGTGTTCCTTATGAAGGACCATTCTTGGAGCCTGTAAGCATCTTTGCTCTGAGTAACTTTTACTAAACCTTAGCTTAACCAAGCCTGACTTTGACTTTCTATGTAGTATCATTTGCTCAATTACAAACACAGATTAGTTAGTGTTTCTGAATAGTCTAACCATTAGCATTATGGATAAACTGGGGGGACAGGTTGGGTGGCAGAATACAGGCATATTATTAGGAATGCATTTGTTGGAACCATTGTAGGAACCAGATTCAAATCTGTAGTCCATACTTTCTATCTATGTGAGCATGTGAAAGCTTCTGGTTCTCTCTGAGCTTTTTATTCTAGAAATCACACCGGCCCATGACTCTACTGTATCTGAATGTTACATAACTATAATAAAGTAACAAGGTTACTGGGGCAGAGTTAGTACCCAGTAAATGATATCCGTTATAGCAATTCCCTTTGGCTTTCAATCCCTTGTGTTAACTGGGGAGCTAGACAAGATGATGCATGAGGTCTCTACTCTCAAACATTTGAGTAACTATTATTTTCCAAATGCTAATTTGGGGATGGCAAATTGTTATTATAATGGGTTTCCCACATAAAGAATTATGCTTTGGGAGATGGTGGTTTAGCTCAGTGGTTGAGTACTTGCCCAGTCGGTGCAGAACTCTGGGGTCAATCTCCAGCACCACCATAAAGAATTATTTTCTGATATCTTTCTTTATGATTTAACTTTGTGTACTTGTTAGAAAGAGCCAAAGGCAGGCTGAGGAGATGGCTTAATTGATGAATCACTCACTTTGCAACTGAGAGGACCTGATTTAGGTTCCCAGAACCTACATAAAAATTCCAGGCATGGTGGTACGCAATTGTAATCCCGGCACTGGGGAGGTAGAGACAGGGAGATCCCTGGGATTCACTGGCCAGCCAGCCCAGCTTACCTGGCAAGTTCCAGACCAATGAAAGACTTTTTCTCTCAAAAAGAAAGAAAGAAAGATGAAAGGAAGAAAGAAGAAAGGAAGGGAGAGAAAGAAAGATCTATAGCGCCTAAGGAAAAGATAAGTATATACCACCATAACTGGTTTTAGAAAACAAATTTATGTTGTCACATTTTAAAAGTTTTTTATGCTTTTGTAAATATACTCATTCTGATAATATTCTGAAATTTTAACTTATACTTCTGATCTTCTATGAAAATTTCATAAATTATTCTTAATACATGAAAAATAAGTGAAAGAGACTAAATACCTTGTTTCCCGGAGACTTCTTCCAGTGAGGTGAATTATCCTCCATTTGTTCCCTTAATTGCTACGTTGTAAAATGGCAGAGCATCCATGCCTCATCTCTATGTTCTGATGCCTCTTCACTTGAACATTACGAAAGACATTGTACTCCAGATGGCCTCAAATACACACTGTGGAGTCAGCTAGCATCAGGAAGAGTTCCAGTTCTACTATTTATTTGTTGTATATGTCCAAGTTGACTTTCTTGAGCCTCAGATCTAACATCTGTAAAATGGGTATGTGTGTGATAAAAATACTTATCAAACAAGATGTGGTATGGGAATGAACTGAGAGGATACACAGAAAGCACACAACAGTATCTTTGCTCCATGCTAGGTGTTTCTCAAGTCTAGAACTTTCTGGATTGAAACATGTTGGTTCACACCTTATAGAGGATGTACAAAAAAGTGTGAGATAGATTTTGGCATAAGTGATGAATTTTCTCGGAGTTTAAGAATGATCAAAGGTAGTCTCTAAACTGCCACCATTGTCAGCTCTATGGGATGACTAAAGGGCTTCTGGAATCACCTGAGCAGCTGTGATACTGGTGCATTTTTTGCCCCTCTTCCCTGGATGTGTGTTTATTTAGTACTCTTTAGCTTGTCTTTTTGAGACATCCCTCTACCTTATGGATACCATCTCTATTCCTCTAGACATAAGGTACCTTGATGAATTCCTTCTCTATCTTAAATTTCCTTGACAGCTATCAATACAGAATCTCTGTAAATTAGTCTATGAGGGATTGAGATGTGATCAGCTTCCTGCCTCCTTATGCTAGCAGAGTCCCACGAGAGCAGCATAAGTGAACTCCTGAGGAAAATAAATACCCATCTGCTCATCTCTGGCTCCTAACAGCTCAAAGGACCCTACTGATTTCCTGCCTTGGAGCAACCTCAAGAGCTCAGCTCTAAAGTCAATGACAGAGATAACCATGAAACCTGAAACAGAAAGGCTATATAAAACAGCCCATCCTGATATTCTCATCCAGAAGTGTGGAACCCATCTTGTGTCAAAGAAAAAGGGTGAAACTTTCTATTCATTGCGATGGATATGTGTAGTCATTCAAAGGCATTTACCAATGTACAGTGCAAGTCACAAGTAAGGAACAAAGAAACATGAAACACCGATGTTACTGGACTGGACATTGTTAATACATATAATGGAGTTTTCATCTGAATCTGTCAAATGTTAATGGATTAGACATCGTTAATGTAATTTTTGGCTGTATATATTGAATATACTTATTGGATAGTTTTTCTTGTATTAGTTATAAGCTTTTTTAGACAAAAAAGGGGAAATGTGGTGGTATTGTGTTCCCCAAAATATTGTGCACTCTAATAAACTTATCTGGGGTCAGAGACAGAACAGCCACTAAATACAAAGGTTGGAAAATGGTGGCACTCACACCTTTAATCCTAGCGCTCCAGAGGTAGAAATCCCTCTGGATCTCTGTGAGTTCAAGGCCACATTGGAAATGGTCAGGCATGGTGACACACGCCTTTAATCCCAGAAAGTGAGCCTTTAATCCCAGGGAGTGGTGGTAGAAAGCAGAAAGGTGTATTAAGGAGTGAGGACCAGAAACTAGAAGCATTTGGCTGGTTAAGCTTTCAGGCTTCTAGCAGCACAGTTCAGCGGAGAGCCATTCGGATATGAGGACACAGAGGCTTCCAGTCTGAGGAAACAAGATCAGCTGAGAAGTTGGCCAGGTGAAGTTAGCTGTGGCTTGTTCTGTCTCTCTGACCATCCAGCATTTCACCCCAATAACTGGCCCCGGGTTTGATTTTATTAATAAGAACTTTTAAGATTCATGCTACACACCAACATTCCTGCTTTCTATGTATTCATAGTCTTCTTAGAGAAGTCAAGCTCTGGGTGGTGACCATTTAGTATGATCAGTATTGAGCTTTCCATGTGTGTCAAGACATTAAGGAACATAAAGGTTATGATTTTTGTTTGTTGAAGGGTGAGAGGGGCTGAGGAAAACTTAATAGGAGAAGCATCGTTCTAACTGTGTGCTCAATGAAGAGTACCATTTAGCCACAGGGAGATCCAGTTTAGGGGAGGAATGCCGTGTGTAAAAAGGGTGGGGATCTAGAACACTTGTGATAATGTAAACAATCCAGTGGGAAGGAAACGAGGTGGAAAAGGGAATTCAAAAATTAGTATGGGGCTGGAGAACTGGCTCAGAAGTTAAGCACACTTGCTGAGCAATCATGAGGACTGCAGTTCAGATCCCAGCATACATGTAACAAGCCAGGAGTCCTGCAAACAACAGTAATTCCAGTAATTCTGGCCTCCATGTGTGCATAGGGATGTGAACTTACTGCCATATGAATTCATATGCTTATAAACAAACAAGTAAAATATATCTTAAACACTAATTTGACGTCAAACTTGATAACTTTTGGCCTTGTATATAATTTAGAGTTCATTCATCACAGATAAAGTGGCAGAATGGAAGGTTATTAGTCAAGGGAAGGATGACACTGCTTCCAAGGTGGAGCCCAAGGCAGGGAAGAACTGGCTTCACAGAGACTATTTAGTAAGTTCAGACTTAATTCACACAGTAGGAGATAGGGATCCTCATAACAAAGACTAGTGAGGTTCCATCTAGTAGTACCTTGGCCAGACTTAATGGCACACATTGCTTCTGTATCACCTAGACTCTAACTAGCAGCAATTGCAATATCGATGCAGGTTAAGGGAATGAACAGAAGTGGAATGCTCCTACTTTTTAAGGACTTTCTATGAATGTAAACAGGAGGTTCTGCAAGCCCACAGATTGTGTTCGCAGGTTAATTCCCTGACATAGAATGGATGTGGAGTGTGAAGTGACATAGAATGGATGTGGAGTGTGAAGTGACATAGAATGGATGTGGAGTGTGAAGTGACATAGAATGAATGTAGCAGAGTGAAGAAGGACTACTTTGCTCTGCTCCAGTCATACTAGATAACAAAAGACTCATTATTTAGGAAGAATGGTGGAAACAGGATACTCAGTGTCCTTGATATCTCTAGGTTTTGAGTGAAGGCCAGACACAAGGAAGCAGAAGTCATCAGATGAAGCATTATATCACAATGCTACAGCTATATATGTTTGCTGCTTTCAGCTCGTGTCTCTTCCAGGTTGTAGGTCCATTCACAGTTGCTAGCCCACCTTGGTGCTGCTGAGTACTAGGGTGGGAGGGATACCTTGGGTCTGTTGTCCTTATCCTGGTATCCAAAGACAAAGACTCAACACAAGTATTTGGAAGGTGGTTTCAGAAAACACTACTTGGAAAATGAAAAGTGGGGCAAGCAGGAAAGGATGGCACAATCACATGTGCTTTGAATAAGAGTGTCATCAGCAGGGGCTCTGGAGAGGAATCCCATTAGAAGCGGTGAGGGACAGTGGTAATCATGATACTCAAAGCAATCTCCCATGAAGGACAAGGAAGCTGAGTTGTTTCTCCACTAAATTTCCCTTCCAGCATGGTTTAAAGGCTGATCCCAGAGGCACCAACCCTCCGATCCTTTCACCATGCTCCGAGTCCCAGCCAAGTGTGTTTTTGTAGAAGTTGCAGGTGTTTGGAGCAAATGGCCTGGAGTAGGTATAGAGGAAGGAAGATACGCAGAGGTGCCAACAAAGACCTGCTATAGGAGTTTACAATCACATACAAGACATCTAGTCCCACACTTGGGAAATGATTTATACTGTAGGTTCAAGGAGGAGGAGGGAGATGCAAACCCTGTAGTTCAATAAAAAATTTTGTTTGTGTGTGTGCCGGTTAGTTTTTATTGTTTACTTGACACAACTTGGGAAAAGGAAACCTCAGCTGAAGAATTGCCTAGGTTAGATTGGGCTATGGGCAAGTCTGGGACGGGGCAGAAAGTAAGGTGGTCCCAAGATAGGAAAAGCAGAGGAAGAAGAGAGAACTGGGAGAACACTTCAAACAACGTGGGTGGTTGTGGATATCATAGGAACCTGGGCAGTGACTTTTGTCTCAAATAATCACTGTGAAGTTTTGAACACGAAAAGAAATCTTCCCTGTAATAAACTCCAGTATGAGCATTGCAAGCTGCATGATCTAAGGGGCAGATTAAAATCAAAGAGATTGTCACACTATGTGTTAGCCCAGGAGAAATCTCTTTTCTGTGGTGTGAGAGCAGGATAAGATGAGTTGTGAATACCCAGCAGATTTTCCCAAAAATTACAACTTAAGTGGAGCCAACACCTCAGGAGCATCCAGGGACAAAGAAGACTCAGGAATGCCTGACTGGGGTACATTTCGTAGTACAGATATTCCTTGAGTTATGATCCGGCTCCACCCCAATAAACCTATTGTAAGTTAAAACTCTCCCATAAGTCCAAAGTGCACTGAATACCTAACCTGTTGTCCTTGTAGCAACACAGCATGCTAGAGTGTCAGTTGTCTCCTCTGATGATTACAGGACTGTGAGTGGTGGCTCACTGCCACTGCCCAGTATCACCTGACAGCATCACACTTCATATCACTAGCCAGGAAAAGATCAAATTCAAACTTCAAAATAAGATTTCTACTAAATGCTAATCCCTTTTGAACCATTGTAAAGTTAAAAAAAAATTGGATACTATTTGAAAATAAAAGTATCAATTTAACAGAGGGCAAAGGTGTTCTTTTGCATTGTGTGTGACTCTTAGATTGTTCCTAAACTGAAATGGCTTGCAAACTACTTACTTCAGTGCTAGAAGAAAGGAGATGGATGCGTAACTAGTAAGAGACTGAACAAAAGAGGTTAAGGCAGTGGAAGACAGACTTTTGGCAAAGATTCTCTCCCTAGAACGTGCATCAGGATGTCCAAGAAGGTTTGCTCAAGCCTGTTTGGCCCCGTCATCAGAGTGTCTGAGTTAGAAGGTTTGGTGTGGCGTGCAGGAATTTGCCGATGCTGAGGCCCCAGGATCAGACATTGAGAACCATTAGGGGGACCAAAGTTCACAGTTTAGAGTAAAGATGAGGATAGCCAAGAAACGAAGTATATAAAGCCTTGTCTAAAAATTGAGACAACAGATGTTAGCTATAAACTCTAGTGAAAAACCTGAGGAGGGATTCTAAAAGGTTAATCTGCCTTAGCTTAGCCGGATGAACATTCTACCTCCTAACTGCATGCTTGATTCTTAGAGGAGAGGACTTGCTGTGGTGGCACTAGAATTCTCCACACTCCTTCCAGATGAAAGTGATGTATTTATATCTGCTCTATTAAAAGACACCAAGTAAAATGGGAACACTATGTCAGCCACTGGCTTAGAATGCAGGTCATTCCCAGCCTCTGAAGAGACTAGACACCTTCATATGAATCATGAACCCTCTGGAAATCCTTCGTTCCACCCAGTAATTTTCAGTGTTTGGGGCAAGCATGATCCAGTATCTCATATTTCCAGCTCCATACAGAATCTTGCAGGCCATTGTTTTTTACTGCCTTAGCATTAAGGTAGTTTTGCTGGACATTAACTTCTCAGGAGTTATAAGTTGAACTAGAGTAGAGTTACTTCTCAGAATATACAAGAACAAGATCTCCCTAGTCTGAAGCCATAAATTAGGCTGTTGGAAAGGAACATGGTAGCTCTTTGAGGTTACCAGGAGACACTTTAGGGGCAGTGTTTAACTGCAACAGGAGAAGGGCAGCTACTTAATAAGGCCCTGAGGGGGGCTTTCGCTCAGCTTCCCCAGACCACCGTTCTATTCATACCATAATGTGTCTGCACATTCACATTCAGAGTCAGATTAGAGCTCCTTGGTTTTGCTTTCACTTTCATTTTTATTGATGGTTTATTATAGACATTCCCATCTCAAAATCATAAGGTGGATTAGCATCAGACTGAATTAGTAACAAGACACTGGAGGAAAATCTCTTTGAGTAGTTCTTTAGAACAATTGAGGGGCTCCAGGCTTCTCCAGGAGCCCCACAGTACACTGGACTCTCTTTCCATAAATACACACCCATAGATACTACCTTCTATGCCATTAATTTTATGGACCCTTCAGATGAAGAAGACATAAGAGCAGTAATCTCAGTAAAGCAGAAGAGCCTAGAGCAGGAGGAAGAGGGATACAGAATAATAAAATGGGGCAGGATGCAGAACAAGCAGACCTCATAATGTAACACCGGCAACTCTAATAAGCAATTCTTCAAATAGAAGTGTCTTGACACATAACAGTCCTTGTGTGGGTCTCTGGACAACAAGTGAGTAATATTCCCATAGTTGCCGGTTCAGGGTTTAGACTTCTACCTGAGCAACTGAGAGTCCTGTGCAAACTATCCTCAGGAGAAAGATGACTGCTAAGGTACATCTACTTCAAAACCTTGGATCGGAAGTACTACTAGCCATTTCCAGTTCTATTTCATCAACGAGAACTGACTGAAACCCACGTGTTGATGCAAAGAGGACTGGAGAACATAGTTACTATCTGTAAAACTATTTCTTAGCCTGGACACCAAACCATCAAAAGAGGAGGCCAGCAATTCCTATTGCTTCCTAGCCATTGCATGCAAAGGAAAATCAGGTTGAAATAAATGGTAAGGTGCCCTGGAAAGGAAGGCAAATTTCTAAAAGGTATAAAACTAAAGGTACTTATAAGAAAGCTATGGTTTTAACTTAGTAGCAAGTTAGGTCAGAGAAGACAACTGCCTTGCAGCCTCAGAACTATCTAAGGCTGAATATCTCCTTTGCTTGCATTTCTACTTCTAAGCAAAGTACCATCCCTAGGAAGAGTTTTTCACTTATAGTGTATGCTATCATACCTAACTATCTGAACCAGAATTTAGATACATAATTGAAAAAAGGGTATCAGGGAATCATTATATAAAAGATACACAGTTGAAGTGTCCTATTTACTCCAAGTATGCAAATGTGTGTTCATTCACAAAGCTTTCTGCACATATCCAAGTTATTTTCTTTAAGTAAATGTCTGCTGTTAGGAGCTGTAGGGTTTTCAGGACATAGCCCATACCTCAATGCACTGTCTATGATGTCTACTTTCAGATACTTGTGAATACTCTACTTTCAGATACTTGTGAAGACTCGGTGAATAATCTCACCAAATTTTAGCATTTTTAGCTACCCACCACCATTAAAAATTTCCAAAATTTTAAAATTTAGTTTCCATAAAAACAACTCTTTTAGCCATTCATGTTTCATCAATTTGTATGATATATAATTTACTTAACTTTAATAACAAGTAAACATGGAAAAATATCATAAGAGGCTTAAAACAGACCATCAATTTGTAGTGAGGGGAAAATTCAGCCATAGACAACAGAAGTAAAGGTGGATTGATCAGCAAGGCCCTGAATAGTCAGTCTGTGGCCCATGGACCCATGGACTTTATGTTTTATAGCAGAGATATGGAGCCTTGGTTAATTTTGGGTGCTTAGCAGCCTTTAAGATGGCCTACAGGATTCTTGATGTTTGGGACTTATATACTATATAGTGGCTTCTCACACTGAATTCCGAACTGGCCTGTGTAGCCATTACACCATGGCAGAAGTGTCCACCTTTTGGCAGAAGAGGATTACTCATAATGGTTGTTGCAACTTCTTTCTGCCTTACATCATTTGCTTCATGAGAAGCCACTTACTATGAGGACATTCAAGCAGCCCTGTGGATGAATCTGATGTTTCCTATCAACAGTCAGCACCAATTTACCAGGCAGGTAAGTGGGTCACTTCAGAAGCAGAATTTCTACTCCCAGTAAAAGCTGCAGTTCACCCAGCCTTAGCTAACATTTAAATGCCTTTTGAGCGATTTTAAGCCAGAAGGATCTGGCCAAGCTGCCCTTGGATTTCTTATCCTCAGACATTTGAGAAGATAATAAAGAGTTATTGTTTAAACTATCGAGATGATTTGTGATTTGTTACCAGTGACTGGCAATAAATCTGGCAAAAGTGCATCATGTCTGTCATGTAAAAAGAACCTTCTGCAAGAATGGGCTGTGAGTTTTGCTAGGATGCTCTAACACATTGGAAGTTTTAAGGAGTGGTAGTGGTAGACCATGCATGAGCTGGTTCAAAGCTGTGGTCATGAAGGAGAGAGGACCATGTGTGGAGAAATCTAGAAAGCTTGGCCTTCTTAGCACCAGATTCAAACAAACTGACAAATCCAGTCTTGTGGATATGTCTAACTAACCAAGGATAGCTCTGAAGTAGCCCCATATGAAGACTTAATATTAGGAGGAATTCTTGTGAGGTTCTTGAGCATGAATTTTACATATGAAAACATTGTGTTATAATGTCCAAAGCTTGAACTCTTCAGAACAGTCACATTTCCAAAGCTTTTCTATTCCAAGTGTGGTCCAGGGACCAACACTGATATAGCCTGCGAGCTGGCTAGGACTGCAGCATCTCATGCCCTATGGCAATTTGACTAAATTTAAATCTTCATTGTGTCAAGATTCCAGAGTACTGTGTGTACTTCAAAGCCAGAGAAACCTTTAACTAGTGGTCACTTGTTGGTGACTTGAGATTGGAAAGGAATACAATCTAGAAGGATTGCTTCTGGAAAGAGTTTCTTTTTTTTTCTAGAAATAGGTTCCAAACTTGAAAGGAACACTGTAGCATCGCTTCCTGGCTTAGAGCAGGTTGGAGATCATGTCTTCCCAAATTAACTTTCCTTTCTAGTATTCTGGTGGTATCTTGTGATTCTTGTCTCCCATTTCATCGTGTCTTACACGTACAGCCCTTGTTTCAGGAGCCCTCAGTCCCCTGGTTCACTGTCTTTTTTATCTTACCCCTTGTGCTCTTGTTTGCTCTAGTGGGGCACACTCATCAAAATCTAATAATGTGTTTTCATAACAAAAGCACATTTTGTGGTGGGTGATTGTGGTATGTTTAGGACATGTGGCTTCCTGCCATAATGGGAAGGTAGACTGCTGCCCC
The DNA here is from genome assembly GCF_007827085.1 of Peromyscus californicus insignis. NCBI lineage: Eukaryota > Metazoa > Chordata > Mammalia > Rodentia > Cricetidae > Peromyscus > Peromyscus californicus. The sequence continues at coordinate 28,533,633 of NW_026294391.1, read as the reverse complement.
GTGATATTTACATCCAAGAGTCCCTGTCAGGATATAAACACATGCCCTCTGATCTGGAAGGCTGAGTTTGAAAGGATCAAGCAGCAGACTGGAGAAGTCATTAATTACACTATCACCAAAAATACTTTGTGCTTTTCTTTAGTATTATAAGTGCCATTGCTGCTGGTAATGCCCCTTTATTTGTCCAGTGGGGTTTGCTCCCATTAGATTAGATTGAGTGTTTCGCCTAAGTCACAATAACAGATTTGGCTCTGTGGTTTAGCTGCTGGCTGTGGTTGACTGATACCCAAGCTTTTGACTCCCTGCTGCGTATCTAAGCAGTACAAGCTGCAGTCGATGCATTTAATCTACATAAAAAGAACACAAATTGCATGTTAGCCTTTTTTTGAGTCCAGTAATCAGTTCCCCCTCCCCCACACACTTTTATGCTCTTCTGGACAATTTGAGGTACTCATGTGTGATCCAGAGAGGTTGCAGTTTTTTTTTTTTTATGATTCAGGTAAAAAGAAAAGTCCTTTGCATTTTAATTATACTTGATCTTCTCATTGAATGACCTCTGTAATTTATAGATTGTTCGTAGTGCATGCTGTCTGCAGTCCTGCTGTGCAGCTGATAACATAATTCATGTGCACTTGCACCATAGGCTCTGTGGGGCTAGTGGCCTGAGTTGATGTTTCTTCCCAAGTTGGCAAAATTCTCTGACATCCTTCAGAGATGTCAGTCACTCTGAAGACAGCAGTCACTGCTTATGAAGGTGTAGTGAAATGCCACTCAGTGAAGTCAAGCTTGCTCCTTTGTTTACACGTAAAGATGGCCTCTTCCTTTGTGGTCACTTGGGCTATTTGCAGCACCTTGGCTGTTCATTGCAAAGCTAGAGCCAGGGTGTTTTGTGCTCTGAAAAATATTCTGAACACTGAGCACAAATTTATAGGAAGTCAAATTTCCGTCTTTTGTAAATGCTTTTGTACATAGCTCTTTTATTTGCTTCATATTAACACCAAAGCTAGAATATTAGCATTCTCCAGAAGGTAAACTATAGGGTTGAGTTAAATTATTTTATAATCCCAATTTTGATTTTTTAAAAATGTATTTAATTTTACATGTATGGGTATTTTACCTATATGAATGTATGGGCCAATGTGCATGTAGTGACCACCAAGGCCAGAAGAGGGCATCAAATCCCCTGGGACTGTAGTTACAGAGAGTTATGAGTGACCGTGTGAGTACTGGGACTCAAACCTGGGTCTTCTGGAAGAGCAGCCTGTACTCTTAGCTACTGATCCATCTCCTTAGCCCCTCATATCTCTAATTTTGATTTAGTGGTTTTATTAAAAAAAAAAAACCTCTTTGGGTAGAAATTGCCACCCAAAGTGTAGTGAGTGAGCCAGCAACTGTAGTCTACCCTGAGAGCTTCTTAGAAGTTCAGCCTCTCAGACCCCACCCTAAAACAACTGAGTGTCAATCCACATCCTAGCAAGGTACCTACATGGTATTTGAGAAATACAGACTTAAACAACTGGTTCTCAAAGCAGCATACACAAATTATCCAAGAACTCTGCAAAAAATGCCCTGATGCCTGGACTCCAGTGCCTGAGACTGATTTAGTTGCATGAGCATAGTTTTACATGCTCTTTGGGTGAATCTACATGAAGCTAATGGTAGAAATCTCTGGTTTGCACAAAATCTTAGAGACAGGGTTATTTATTTTGGTGTGTGTTGGGGGAGGTGTATTGTGTGATGTGTGTTATAGTATGTGTGCAATGTACATGCTTGTTAGTATAGGAATGTATACATGTGCATGTGCGAGTGTATGCGTGCACGTGTGTGTGTGTGTGTGTGTGTGTGTGTGTGTGTGTGTGTGTGTGTGTGTAAGTTATAGGCAGATGTCAGGTAATTTTCCTCAATTACTGTCTACCTTTGTGTTTCAGCAATCTCTCACTGAACCTGAAGCTCATCCATTCATCTAGATTGGCCGGCCAATTAGCTTTAGGGATCTATGTCTCTCCTCGACATTAGTGGAAGTTATAGGCACACAATACTACGCCTTGATTTTTACCTGAGTTCTGGGAATTCCAAACTAAGTCTTGATGCTTGCTGACTAAACCATCTCCCCAGCCAATGAACTGGATTTGAAATAAATAATCCTCCTAAACCTAAATCAGTGCCCCATGGACAAGTCCAAAATTTCCCTTCTCATTTTCCCAGGGCAACCAGCAGGGATTTTACCACAAATTAACTTGCAAACATTCATTCAGTGACTTTAGGGGCCCATGTCACTATACTCTACAAGTCTACTCCAACAAGCCAGAAAGCAACATTATACTCTCTCGTGCCATAATATTTAACAGTCACTCTGTGTCTCCTGGAAGCTCTGTAGGATTGTGGGCCCCCAAATATCTTTGAAAAGTAACCCTTTGTTAAAGTTAGAGCCCACCAGTTTGGGTTCTAAAATAACCAGTTTCAGAGAATCCCAATTTCACAGATAGACATAATTTAGGACTTGGGCATGTCTTTTCTAGGATATATTTGGCAAGTTTTTAAATTATTTTTTAATTAGAAAAGGTAGTCTTTTGCTAAAGATTTTCAAATGGAACTTGGAGACCTGAGTTTGAATTCTTATTTTATCACTCAAAGACTTGCTATCATATCTGAAAATTTAAATTCCTTACCAACTACACAGTGACAAATTTAGGTTAAGCAATAACCCAGATGCCAATCAAATGTGCACATAACAGGGTTGGTCTATGTGTGTTCTAAGCAGAGAAGCCAACTTCTAGAGCAGAGGTTCTCAACCTGTGGATTGTGACCCCTTTGGGGGTTCAACAAACCTTTCACGGGGATCAAATATCAAATATCCTGAATATCAGATATTTACATTATGATTCATAACAGTAGCAATACTATAGTTATGGAATAGCAACAAAATAATTTTATAATGGGGTGTTACCACAGCATGATGAACTTTATTAAAGGATGGCAGTGTTAGGAAGTTTGAGAAACCAGTGCTCTAGAGGCTCTGCTGTGCCTGTTGCTGCTTATCTAGACCACCTAGGTTTTGCTAACGAGCACAGCAAATATCAGAAAGGAGTTTTAATAATGAATAAATAACTCAGTAATTAGCTTCATGAATGTTGAAATGAGCCTCTGATGATAAAATCCCATGATTTCAAGGTATGTGGAATATATTAGTAGTACTCTCTACTTCTGCATGAGTCACTGTAACAGTCCAGTAATAGCTATATTTGGTACCCTCAGATGGCACTCAAGAATTGAACCCAGGTCAGTAAGGTGGGCTTGGTACTTGCTACCAAGCCTGACAACTGGAGTTCAGTCTTCAGCCCCCATATAATGTAAAGAGACTGACTCCCTGTTTTATCTCCATGCATGTCCTGTGGCATGCACATACACAACATATCATAAACACACAGAGAAAACATGAAAAAAGCAAAAAACAAACAAAAACTCCCCGAACTCTAGACGTGCCCTTGCCCAATCTTTTTTAGGAAGATTTCTTGTTGCCTGCTGTTGACTATAATGAAAAGGTAGCCCTTCCCCTACAGTGTTGCGACTGTGAGCATATGTGAGTATAGTTTTCATGTAAAGAGGTAGATTGTAGTTTGTGAATTGCTTTCCTCATAATCTTCTTTTGTTGTTGTAGCTGAAGAGTGAGCCTGCCTTCACTCAAACACTTTCCCTAGCCACCACTAGCTACCATTCTAACAGTTGCTCACAGACAAGTGAGCATGGCTAAGTCACAATTCAATTGTGTATGATGTGACCTGGTGGATTTTTATAACATTTTATTAATTATTTGAGAAATTCATATAATTTTTTAATCATATTCATCTTGTACTTCTTCTGTAGCCCCTTTCAGAAGAAGCCCCACATCTTCCCACCCCTTCCCAACTTCATGTCCTTTTTAAAAAAAAAACCTGCTGAGTCTAGTTTGTGTTACCCATACACTCATGGGTATGAGGCATCCATTGGGTCATGGTTGACCTACCAGGAACACATGGTGAAAGAACACTGACCTCCCCTCCTCCAGAAGCCACCAATTGACAATAGCTCCTGAGTTAGTAGTGAAAGCTCATGAACCCCTTCTCCTTCAGTGCTAGTATGTTGACTGGCTTGATCTTGCACAGGCCTTGTGCAGGCAACCACAAATGCTGTGAGGTAGTGAGTGCAATGGTACTTTCATGCCCTAATGGCACTGTTTTGCTCTGATCTTCTTCAACCTCTGTCCTTCTCTTCTATGATGGCCTTGAGCTGTGATACCATGGTGTGTGTGTGTGTGTGTGTGTGTGTGTGTGTGTGTGTGTGTGTGTGATAGATGTCCCATTTGTGGCTGAGTACTCCACTGACATTCTCTGCACTTTGACCAGTTGTGAGTTCCTACTTAAACCACTATCCACTGTACAAAGAAATTTCTACAGTGACCTTGTGTCTCCTATCTAGTAGTTGTACCTCTATGGATCCCTGGCACTTTATGTAACAAACTCAAGAGGATTATGTTTAGACTCCTTTTCTGGCTTATTATTCTTAATTAAAATTTTCTCATGTAGAAGAAAAAGCTAAACAGATTACATTATTCTAAACTGTAATTATTCTTGCATTTGAGTTCTTGTGTTTGCTACACATCCCCCTCAATCATAACCCACACTATGTGACTCTTTTCAACAATCCCAAGGCCCTGGGAAATTCAGCCCATTTTTTTCTACTCTTTCTGTATGGACCTAATTGAATCTGTGAACAGTACTATGGAATTCTGACAAGGCTCTGAATGTTGCTTAGTTAATAAAATACTCAGGCAAAAAGCAGTGTGGAGGAGACGGTACTTTATAATTGTCTCACTTAGAAGGCTCTTTTTATTCTGAGAAACTCTGGCGATGAGTTTGGTTTCAATTTACCATTTTCCTTCAAGGGAACCTAGCCATGGCACTCATTTCCTAGTGTGGTTTAAATGAAGCATTGACCCCAGGGCATAGTGCTTTGTGGGCTGAGTCAATAACAGCTATTGCAAGAAGCAGACCCCAAGTGCTGAAGTTTGATTCTTTGCATGTTCTGGCAAAGGAGGAAAAGCATGTTTGATTGTCCCACTGGCACACTGTTATTCTCATTTCATCCTCCTAAACAGCCTTGGTACCTTTCTATTGTGGCTTCTTGAGGATTCCTGGCATGAGCCTTTTATAATTCCTAATGAAGCCATTGTACTATTTTCAGTCAAGATTTGGGGCATGAAACAAAGAAAAGACTTGATAGAGCTGTTTCCAGTGTAGTTATTGAAAATAATCCCAGCCTATCAGAGCCAAAAATAACTGAGATCTAGACAAAGATCAAGTCATTGTTACAATCTTGTGCAATAGCAGCTCCAATGAGAAACAGGCTGGGCAGCAAACCAACAGAGACAGTTCATCTCAAAGAGTTTTTCCTTAGAAAAGTTCTTCAAGACATCTGGCTCCAAACTTGGAGGTTTTCCTGTTTTATGTTATTTAAATATTTGTTGGGTTTTAGCTTTGCTGTGTATTCTTGTTTTTCTAAAGGAACTTACCTTTATTTTTAAAAGATAGCATAAGGAGCTGGGAAGATGGCTCAGTGGATAGAGTGCTAGTTGTGGGATCCTAGGGACCTGAATTTGGATCTCTAACTCATAGAAAAAACCCAGAGGCAGGTGGATCCTAGGGGGCTTGCTAGCTGGCTAGCCTAGCTGAAATAGTGAGTTTCTGGTTCAATGAGAGACCTTGTCTTAAAATATATGCTGGAGAGAGATTGAGAAAGACGTCCTGTATCAAATTCTGTCCCTACATATGCCTACATGGAAGAACACACCTGCACACATGAACATGTATACAGCATGTACACAAAAGAATATATCACATGCATGTGTGTACACACACATATACACACACAAAGGCAGCACAAAATAAATGCTCTGCTAAGTGCTTCAAGTATATTGCAATTATACATTAGTGTACCTACTTACATTTAATTAATTTTAGGTTTTATGTCTATATATATTTTATGTGTATGAGTGTTTGCCTACATGTACATATGTGTATCACATGTGTACCTGGTGCCTACGGAGGTCAAAAGAGGGCAATGGTTCCCATGGAACTGGAATTATAGATGATTTTAAACTGCAATGTGGGTCCTGGGAACTGAACCCAGGTCCTCTGCAAGAGTAGTAAGTACTCTTATCCCGAGCCATGTCTCTAGCCCCCTACCTGTTTTTTAAACAGTGATATTAAAACATAAATGCCTAAAGTATTTGTTAAAATGTCCATAAAATATGAGGTTAAAGACATTGGCAGGTATTTCTTTGAGATAACTGAGATTTTTAAGTCCTCATATTTCTAACCTTGAGCCAGTAGTTGATGACTAGATGAGTTTACTGGTCAACAGTTATGTAAAACTAGAAACTTCTAATTCATTTCTTTGATGAGAACTGGATATAAAACCCCAATGATTCTAGAAACATAAAATCTCAGCATTTTCCCAGAACCAAGTGCAGTGCCCCTTAAATTCAGGTTTTAAGATATTTTTCTTAGATCAATACCAATAAATAGTCACTCCATGCCAATTATGACATACTATAGTGTGAATGTGTCACCCAAAGTTCATGTATTAGAAATGCATTCTTGGTGTAGTAGTACTAGGAAGTGGGGCCTAATAGATAGTATTTGGGGTATGAGAATGCTATCCTTGTGGACAGATTCATGCCCTTCTCAAATGAATGGGGTAGTTATCATAGTTATGGTTTCATTTCACATGGGAAACTTGGCTACCCTTAAGGTGTTCTCTCTCTCTCTCTCTCTCTCTCTCTCTCTCTCTCTCTCTCTCTCTCTCTCTCTCTTTCTCTCTCTCTCTTTCTCTCTCTCTTTCCCTCTCCCTTGCTCTCTCCCTCTCTCCCTCTCCCTCTTTAAATGTCATGGTGTCTTGCTCCATGTGAGGAGGATATAGAAAGCCCTTACCAGATATTGAATTTCCCAGCCTCCAGGACTGTAACACACACACACACACACACACACACACACACACACACACACACACACCTACCTTAGAAATAAATGACTTGATCTCTTTTATTATATTATAACACAATATTGACTAAGACATTGCACAAGAAAATAGGGATGCATCTACAAAAAGTGTAAATGGATGCAGATACAGATTGGGGGACTACCTATTACCCCCATAATTTTGAAATCCATGATCAGAATTTGATGCATGGGAAATACTAAATACATCATTCAAATGACAAGAGACAAGTAAAAATGAAATGCAGATGCCCAAGTGCTTTAAGAGAGGAATTACAAAGCCCATATTTTTCTCTATGCTTATCTCCTCACTCTTGTTTTTATATTTCTGGAGATACTGATCTTAAGGCAGTAAGTAAATGAGTTACTGTGTTCAGTGTCTTAGGTAGCCCTGGTATTTGTATAACTTAAAAAAATCCAGATTCCCTGATTATAGATTTCAGATTTACCTGGATGGAGTTTGGGAATCCTTGTTTTAAACTCAGAGTTGAGACATGGCAGTCACAGAATCAGTGTACCCAGAATGCTTTGTACCCAGAGGGCTGGAAATAAATATAAAGCCAAATTCCTGTTTATGAGTGATTTATTATTATAACTAGAGGAGAATTTTAGGAAGAGAAAAGGAAAATAATAAAGCAAGCGGGAGGAAAACAAATAACTCCAGAGAAGGCCCATGGGGACTGTGCTGTATGTGCTATTTGAGAGGTAGGGAGTGCTATTTAAGCTTATGCACAGCAGGCTGAAACCCTAAGCCCTGGAACAAATGAAACCTCACACATATATCTACATTTTTCAAATTATAAACAAGCTACAAACTGTTAGTCAGAACATGCCTGCCTTCATAACTTTGATAACTATCTCTTCAAAAGATCTGGAAGACCAACTGTGATTTTAAAATTTTTGGATTCCTTGAAGTTCCACACAGAAACACGGAGGCACAGTGAGAGAAAACCTGAATTATCAACCAGGAACCCAACTCTTCCATTCTTTATTTCCTTGACTCTATCTCCTAAGGTGAGGAGCTTCATGGACTCGTGGCTAATGGACTGGAATGTCCACACACATTTTATCAATATCTCTTTGCAAATAATTTCCTCTTCTCTTCCCTCTAGAACAGGAGTCTGTTGGCTAGCTCTGAAGTCCACTTTTGGAAAGAAGTACTCATGGAAGAAGCCTATCCAGGCTCTAAAACACTGGCTTTGATAATTTGTGCAGGGCGTTCTAAGGATCTTATCACTAAGATAATGGGCTAGAAGGGTTTAGATTTACTGGCACCTCATCTTGTAAGATAGGGCCCAGCCAGAATAAAGTCCTCTAATTAGGAAGGTCCAGGGAATGTCTGTTTGAAGAAGTCCAAGAATAGTCCTATATAACACAAGATGATGTTTGAATCCTGTAAACTACAGCTTGGTCCATTGGAACATGAAAATCACTGTCTGCAGAATAGAGTAAGTTATTCCTTTTTTTAAAGTCTCAGATATGGATTCAAATGTGGATCTACTAGCCATGTCTGATGGAGTTTTTAATCAGTTAATATTCAGTTCAGCTGAACAGTAGCAGAATTATGTTTAGAAAAAAAACAACAAAGCGAAACAAACAAAAAACATCTCACAATGTATTATAAACAAAATTTTTTTCCTTCACACAAATTGAAAGCTACAGTAGTGACTTCCTAAACCCCAGGGTCACATGCTCTCTCTAAAGCTATACTGTCCTCAAGACTTGTTTTATCCTTCAATGTCCAATCTATCCAACTGAACTCTGTCCATTGCATCCATAGTCTACCGAGTCTGAAAGAGGGAAAGAGGAAAACTACAGGATATTTATTTAAAGATATTTTCCAAAATTTAGGATAGAGATTCGTTTCAGCTGTTAAAGAACTTGTTGAGCAAGCAAGAATAATAGAGTTCAGATCCCTATAATTCCACCCAAATGCTGGTAGATGTGGTGGCCAGCCTATAATTTGAGTGTCAGAAGGCAGAGATATGGAATCCCTAGAGCAAGCTGGCTATTAAAACTAGCCTTATCAGCAAGCTCTGGGTTTGATTGAGAGAAAAATCCCCAGTATCAACCTCAGGCCAATACACACACACACACACACACACACACACACACACACACACACACACACACACATACACACACACACACACACAGCACATATACACATAAGAAGAAAAAAGACACTTACCAAAATTTGCATATCCTAGTTATGTCTCTGTATCCCTCAAAAAACTTTTAGATATGCAGCCACAAACAATAATAGTTATAAATTGGGCTCATCTAAGAATAGAAAATCTGAAGGGGAGCTGGGTAGCAGCTCACAGTATCTGGGAAAATGTTTATTTCAAACAATATTGTTGTGGAATAATCTTTTTGTACACTGTGAAGATTTGCCACTCTGATTAGTTTAATTAAAAAGCTGAATGGCCAATAGCTAGGCAGGATTTTCAGGGCAGAGAGGATGCTGGGAAGAAGAAAGGCAGAGACACAGATGGTTACCAGCCAGATGGAGAAGAAGCAGCATGGGCATTACAGAGTAAAGGTAATAAATCCACAAGACAAAAAGTAGATTGTTAAAATGCATTGATTAAAGTTGTAAGAACTAGTTAGTAACAAGTCTAAGCTATTGGCCAAGCTTTTATAATTAAAAGAAGTCTCTGTGTGGTTATTTGGGAGCTGGTAGGTGGGACAGAAAAATCCACCTACAAATGGTGCCCGACATGGGGCACCAGATGATGTGTTTATCTAAATATTCTTTTTTTTTTTTTTTTTTTTGGTTTTTCAAGACAGGGTTTCTCTGTGTAGCTTTGCGCCTTTTCCTGGAACTCACTTGGTAGCCCAGGCTGGCCTCGAACTCACAGAGATCCGCCTGGCTCTGCCTCCCGAGTGCTGGGATTACAGGTGTGCGCCACCACCGCCCGGCTATCTAAATATTCTTTATCAATAAAAACTCGAGAATAGAGTCCCAGTTGCAGGCCAGCAGGCAAGACTCCTCCAGGCAGGCCTTCCCATCCCCCCATCAGACTCTGTAATCTACAAGCCCCACTCCATCCCCCAAACCCACCCACCCCCTGAGACCTCAGTGGCTCACTGAGACACAGACTCTGCCAGCTCTGACTGGACCAAGAGGTGAGTAACTATTCTCCTAGCTAGTCAGTCTAGTCTCTAGGCCCTGGACCCTGGGGGCACAACACCTGACTCCCCCAGCCCCACCCATTGCAGCCCCAGTTGAAGGCCAGCAGGCAAGACTCCTGCAGGCAGGCCTTACCACCACCACCAATTGGACTCTGTAATCTACAAGTCCCACTCCTTACCCCAAACCCACGCATCCCCCGAGACCCCAGAGGACCCCTGAGACACAAACACTGCAAGCACCTATTGGATCAAGAGCATTTCCCTGAGACACAAACACCACTTGCACCAATTGGAGGAAGAGATGGGTAGACATCAGTGCAAGGATGCATTCAACAACATAAATAGCAATATGGCCCCACCAGAACCTAGCAGTTCTACAACAGCAAGATCTGAACATACTAAAAGAAGAAGCAGAAGAAAACTACCTTAAAAATGGCTTTCTGAAGATGATAGAGGCCTTTAAAGAGGAAATGAAAAATTCCCTTAAAGAAATCGAGGAAAGGCAAACAAAAATTGGAAGAAACCAATAGATCCCTTAAAGAAAGTCAAGAAAACCAACAACATCAACAAAAAAAGCAATCAAACAGGTGAAGGAAATAGGTCAAGACTTGAAAATTGAAATAGAGGCAATAAAGAAGACACAAAATGAGGGAATGCTGAAAATGGAAAATCTGAGTAAATGAACAGGAACTACAGAAGCAAGCATAACCAACAGAACGCAAGAGGTGAAAGAGAGAATCTCTGGCATTGAAGATACCATAGAGGAAACAGATTCATTGGTCAAAGAAAACACTAAAGCCAACAAAGTCATAATGCAAAACATCCAGGAAATCTGGGACACTATGAAAAGACCAAACCTAATAATAATAATAATGGGACAGAAAAAAGGAGAATACCTGCTCAAAGACACAGAAAATATATTCAACAAAATCATAGAAGAAAACTTTCCCAATTAAAGAAGAAAATGCCTATAAAGATACAAGAAGCTTATATAACACCAAATAGACAGGACCCCCCAAAAAAGTACCCTTGCCATATAATAATCAAGCCACTAAACATATAGAATAAAGAAAGCATATTAAAAGCTGCAAAGGAAAAAGGCTAAGTAACTTATAAAGGCAGAGAACCTATCAGAATATCACCCAACTTCTCAATGGAGACTCTGAAAGCCAGAAGATCCTGAACAGACATTATGCAGACTCTAAGAGACCACAGATGCCAGCCTAGACTACTATACCCCAAAAAACCCTCTCAATCACCATAGACAGAGTAAACAAGATAGTCCATGACAAAATCAGATTAAATAATACTTATCCACAAATCCAGCCCTACAGAAAGCACTAAAGGGAAAAAGCCAACCTAAGGAAGTTAGATGCACCCACAAAAACACAGGCAATAGATAATATCACACCAGTAAATCTCAAAGAAGGGAAACACACACACACACACCCCACCACACACACACACACTACCAACAAAAATAACAGGAATGAACATTATTGGTCATTAATATCACTTAATATCAATGAACTCAATTCACATATGAAAAGACACAGGCTAACAGAATGAATATGAAAACAGGATCCATCCTTCTGCCTCATACAAGAAACACACATCAGCTTCAAAGGCAGACATCACCTCAGAGTAAAGGGTTGGTAAAAGACTTTCTAATCAAATGGACTTAAGAAGCAAGCTAGTGTAGCTATCCTAATATCTAACAAAATAGACTTCAAACTAAAATTCATCAAAAGAGATCGAGAAGGATATTACATATTCATCACAGGAAAAATTCATCAAGATAAAGTCTCAATTCTGAACATTTATACTCCCAGTACAAGGGTACCCACATACGTAAAAGAAACATTACTAAAGCTTAAAATGGACATCAAACCCCACACACTAATAATGGGAGACTTCAATATCCCATTCTTACCAATGGGCGGGTCTGCCAGACAGAAATTTAACAGAGAAATAAGGGAACTAATAGATGTTATGACTCAAATGGACTTAATAGACATCTACAGAACATTCCACCCAAACACCAAAGAATATACCTTCTTCTCATCACCCCATGGAACCTCCTCTAAAATTGACCACGTACTCAGTCACAAATCAAATCTCAATAGGTACAAAAAATTGGAATAACCACCTTTATTTCTTCCTTGACCCAGTGGTGATTCAGTTGAACATTATTCAGTTTCCATGAGTTTGTAGGCTTTCTGTAATTTGTGTATTTTAAGAAATGGACAATTTTCTGGATAGGTACCACAAACCAAAATTAAATCAAGACCAGATAAACAATCTAAATAGACCTATAACCTCTAAGGAAATAGAAGCAGTTATTAACCATCTCCCAACCAAAAAAAAAAAAAAAAGCCCAGGACCAGACGATTTCAGTGCAGAAATCTACCAGAATTTTAAAAGAAGAGCTAATACCAATATGCCTCAAATTGTTCCACACAATAGAAACAGAAAGAACACTGCCAAACACTTTTTATGAGGCTACAGTTACCCTGATACCCAAACCACACAAAGATGCAACAAAGAAAGAGAATTACAGACCAATCTCCCCCATGAACATTGATGCAAAAATACTCAATAAAATACTAGCAAACTGAATCCAAGAACACATTAAAAAAAATCATCCACCATGATCAAGTAGGCTTCATCCCAGAGATGCAGGGATGGTTCAACATACTATAATCTGTCAATGTAATACACCATATAAACAAACTGAAAGAAAAAATACATGATAATCTCATTAGATGCTGAAAAAGTCTTTGACAAAATCAAACACCCCTTCATGATAAAGGTCTTGGAGAGATCAGGAATACAAGGAACATACCTAAACATAATAAAGGCAATTTAGAGCAAGCTGACAGCCAACATCAAGTTACATGGAGAGAAACTCAAAGCAATTCCACTAAAATCAGGAACAAGACAAGGCTGTCCACTTTCCCCATATCTATTCAATATAGTACTTAAAGTTCTAGATAGAGCAATAAGACAACAAAAGAGATCAAGAGGATACAAATTGGAAAGGAAGAAGTCAAACTTTCACTATTTGCAGATGATATGATAGTATACATAAGCGACACCAAAAATTCTACCTGAGAACTCCTACAGCTGATAAACACCTTCAGTAATGTGGTAGAATACAAGATTAACTCAAAAAATCAGTAGCCCTCCTATATACAAATGATAAATTGGCCAAGAAAGAAATCAGAGAAACATCACCCTTTACTATAGCCACAATTTATGTAAAATACCTTGGGGTAACTCTAACCAAGCAAGTGAAAGACCTGTATGACAAGAACTTTAAGTCTTTGAAGAAATAAATTGAAGCAGATGTCATAAAATGGAAAGATCTCCCATAGGTAGAACCAACATGATAAAAATGCCAATCTTACCAAAAGCAATCTACAGATTCCATGCCATGGCCATCAAACTCCAAACACAATTCTTCACAGATCTTGAAAGAATAGCACTCAACTTCATATGGAAAAAAAACAGGATAGCTAAAATAATCCTGTACAATAAAGCAACTTCTGGAGGCATCATGATCCCTGACTCTAGCTCTACAATAGAGCTACAGTAATAAAAACAGCTTGGTACTGGCATAAAAACTGACATGTGGAACAATGGAATCGAATTGAAGACCCTGACATTAATTCATACACCTATGAACACATGATTTTTTGACAAAGAAGCCAAAACTGTACAATAAAAAAGAAAGCATCTTCAACAAATGGTACTGGCATAACTGGATGTCAACATGCAGAAGATTGCTAACATTTAAAAAATCGCAAATAAGTCCATATCTATCGCCATGCACAAAACTCAAGTCCAAGTGGGTCTAAGACCTCAAAATAAATCCAGTTACACTGAACCTGAATGAAGAGAATGTAGGAAGTAACCTTGAAAGCACTGGCACTGGAGACCACTTCCTAAATATAACACCAGTAGCACAGACACTGAGAACAACAATTAATAAATGGGACCTCCTGAAACTGAGAAGTTTCTGTAAGGCAAAGGACATGGTAAATAAGACAAAATGACAGCCTACAGAATTGGAAAATATATTCACCAACCCCACATCTGACAGAGAGCTGATCTCTAAAATATGTAAAGAATTCAAGAAACTAGACATCAAAATACCAAATCATCCAATTAAAAAATGGGTTACAGATCTAAACAGAAAATTCTCAACAGAAGAATCTCAAATGGCCAAACGACATTTAAGGAATTGCTCAACATTGTTAGACATCAGGGAAATACGAATCAAAATGACTCTGAGATACCATCTTAGACCTGTCAGAGTGGCTAAGATCAAAAACACTGGTGACAGCTTATGTTGAAGAGGATGTGGATCAAGGGAAACACTCCTCCACTGCTGGTGGGAGTGCAAACTTGTACAACCACTTTGAAAATCAGTATGGTGGTTTCTCAGAAAATTGGGAATCAATCTACCTTAAGACTCTTGGGCATATACTTAAGGGATGCTCAATCATACCACAAGGACACCTGCTTAACTATGTTCATAGCAGCATTATTTGTAATAGCCAGAACCTGGAAACAACCTAGATGCCCCTCAACTGAAGAATGTATAAATAAAATGTGGTACATATATACAATGGAGTACTACTCAGCAGAGAAAAACAATGACATCATGAAATTTGCAGGCAAATGGATGGAACTAGAAAATATCATCCTGAGTGAGATAACCCAGACTCAGAAAAACAAACATGGTATGTACTCACTCATAAGTGGATACTAGATGTAAATGATAACCAGAGTGTAACCCACAGCTCCAAAGAAGCTAGCTAACAAGGAGGACTCTAAGAGGGATGCATGGATCACCCTGAGAAGGGGAAATAGATGCGATCTCCATAATAAACTGGGGGCAAGGGGAAAAATAGATTATAAAGACCTCCAGATATAGATTGCAGAATGCTTTATTAACATTAATTTTTTAAATGCTAATGAGAAAAGAATGACAGCTGTGGAGAGACATTGGATAATAGAAAAAAAAAAACTAAATCAGCCTGTATACTTTAACGATGTACTGACCTCAGAATGGAAACCACAGAAGAAAAGCTTTGGATACCACCAAGACTGATAAAGATTAGATTCGAACAGGAGAGACCTCTTGGTTAGTTCATCAAACAATGTGGCCATTCAATCTAAACTAATTTATGAGATTAACAAGTGCCTTTCATTTGATCAGTTATAACCTGCCAAAAAGTTAGGGCTTGGGAAGGGTTTTTTGCTTTGTTTTTGTTTTTTTGTTGTTTGTTTGTTTGTTTTGTCTTTCAGGAGAATGAAGGTTAAGGAATGTGAAGACCACTGGACAAATGAGACATCTGAAGAAAAAGGATGACTCATCCAGAGAAAATGTCCCAAGAAAAAGAGTAAATTGCCCTAATGTTATAGCACATTTGCAACAGGATAAAATTTTATAAATCTTCCCAAATGTTTGTTTCTGCTGTTTTCTACAGAAACATAAGGCAAATGGTCTTTTTGTAGTCCCAGTTTAATTAAAAATTAAAGTTGGCTTTGGGGTTGGAGTGTGATTCTCTCCTTTTCTAAATCCAAGAATACATGGTAAAGGAAAATCCAAACTCTTTGTCTCATGTCAGAAGAGCCACCTGGTATGGGACAGAAGAAAAACCAAAATTAAGGGACTATTCTATTGCCACTAATCTCATAATCTTTTGGTTTTATTTTGACTCTTTAAAATCTTTCTTAAGGTATAAATATTATCTCAAAATTTATAAGATTAATATATGTATATATTTAAACTTTCTGTTGTGATATTAATGGTCATATAGAGTATTAATTAGAAAAAGGCCTAATCTAGCCTCTTGTACATGATTTTGGGCTTGACTCTGAATCAGGTAACTAGGAATTAAGTTGGTATACTCCAGATGTGCTTAATAAAATTGTAGTCTTTTAACCTCTCCAAGATCTGCTGCATACGACATTTAAAATATTTAAGTTTTCTGAAGTGAACTGTGACCATTCCTAATGGTGACCTTTGAAGTCTACAAAATGATCATGGGGCCCCACAACAATGATTCTACCTAGATTGTGGTAATGCCACTAAGCTGACAAACACCACCCAAAGATCAGCTTTGGATTACAAACTGCTCAGGACAAGGTGGCTAGCTTAGGTGGTCTAGCCTCATGCACTACTCCAGCCAGGATTTCAGATAAGCCCTACACCTTCCCATTACACAGAGACTGGCAACAAATGATACAGCTAGCTCTCCCAGGACTTGACCAGTATCTCAATTTTCTCAGGGTCCCCTAGAGATGCTATCACCTTCCAGGAGCAATCTAGAGAACACAATGTCCACATTCCCAAGAGGTGGGGTGGGTAGTTTCTTGTTATTCAATGGGTTATGTATATTTGTCATCATTTAGGGGGGTTGGTTACAAGTTGTTACTGGTAATGGTCAAGAAAGAAAAAGCTGAACAAAGGAGATTAGATTCAGGGATCTTATTCTGAAAAAGGGGGATATAGAAATGATAGGATAAAAGGGTAGATTATTGAATCTACTTTTAAACTAAAAAAGCAACTACTAGTCAAATACTTTACATTGATATGGATTTTTGTATATTGATACAAATTTAAGGTTATTTTTGTTAGTCTACACCATGCATACGTTTTAACTCTTTTTTAAGGTATTGTACCTATGCAATTCATTTAACAATGTAATATAAATTTCTGGTCCTTGAAAGTTATTATTACAGACTATTTAGGATAATAAAGAAATGCAGGTTAGGGGTTGGGGATTTAGCTCAGTAGTAGAGTGCTTGCCTAGCAAGTGCCAGGCTTTGTGTTTGGTTCTCAGTTCTGGAAAAAAAAAACAAATGCAGATTAGTACTTAGCCATCTGAGACTAGACAGGTTGTGGGCATATGGAAAAAACATATTACTGTTATTCTGCTAAAGGAAAATAGTAAAAAAAATGGCTTCTAATGACATATTGATATATGCATAGATTATTGTTTCACTCAACCCTTACCAAGAAGTTTCCGTTTGTAGTGGATGAGAATCAATATGGAAACCCACAACTGGACAATGTGCAGAGAGTAAGAGACTTTGGCGCACTCAGTTTTATATGGGATGTTTTCATTAAATTCCTCTCCTCTAGGGCTCAGGGATCTATGTGGAAGTGGGGCAGAAAGATTGAAAGAGTGGAGGTGGTGGGTGACTAAGAAAACTGTCTTCCAGATACAACAGGATTGATGCACATAGGAACTCATGTGACCATGGCAGCAAGCACAAAACTTGCACAAGGTCAAGCCAAACATGGGGGGCAGTGGACACAGGGTTCCTCCCCTAAGCAAAAAACTGTCTGCAATAATTGATACTCACCAGCAAAGGGAAAATCAGTTTTCTCCAATGGAGTCTCATTGAGTATACCATATACCATATACCAGGACAGCTCCCACGCCTAGGAGCAGTTAGCTAACACAAAATGGATTCCATATTTTTTGTGGGCTTTTTGTTTTGTTTTTGAATTTCTTGTCTTATTTTTTCTGTTTTGTGTTTTTTTTTTACTTGTTTGAGGGAGGGAGAGAGGGGGTGGAGCAAGGGAGAATATAAAACTGTTTTGATAGGGAGCTTGGGAGGATCCAGGAGGAGTTGGAGGAGGGAAAATCATCAAAATATACTGTATGAAGAAATTTTAATTTAAAAAAATCTAATAATAAGTCTTCTGCTTTTATCAATCCAGCAGACTGTGTGAGTGTGTGCACAGTTGCACATGGGTGCTGAGAGTGTGAAGATTGCTCTGAGGAATTCAGCCACTTTGTAGCAGGTAGATAGCTGTATTTCTGAATAGAAGACAAGACACTCTTCAAGACTTTTCTGCTTTTACAAGGTGACTGAGATATTTTCTAAGGCTTTTACAATTACAGTGCCCCAAATCAAAACTAAGGCATATGGTGATATTTTATTTGTACTGAAATGTGATTTTATTTGTATGTTAATAAATAAAAGTTGTCTGGGGGTCAGAACTAATAGTAAGCCATAGCAGAAGCTGGGCGGTGGTGGTGCATGCCTTTAATCCTGATCACATGACAGGCAGATCTCTGTGTGTTCAAGGATACAGCCAGCATGGAGACACATGCCTTTAATCTCAATACCAACCATAGAAGACCTGGAGGTCTGTATAGACAGGTGGTGACAAGGAGGTCATATGGTTGGGTTTACAACCAATGAGAAGGCAGAACAGAAAGTCAATAAAAAGACAGATACACAGGAAGTAGTTCTCTTTTGGAGGGGAAGGACGATAGCGGCAGCAAAGGGTAAGAAAGGGCTTTTATTTTGTTTTTTGTTTTTTAGTATCAGCTCTTAGCTACTGCTCTGACCTCTTGGGCTTTTAACTCTGCATTTTGCTCTGTGTTTCTTATTTAATAAGACTGTTACATCTACAAAGGCAAGTCCAGACAAAAGCAGGGTAAATACTTGGAGAGCAGATATTAATAGCAACGTTGTTATAGAAATGCTACATGTTGGATCAGCATTGTGGTGACAATGGTGACTCTGGGACCCATTTAATAAGCTGTGATTAACAATCCTCACTGTGATTGAAAAGAGATCAGGAGTGTCTCTGACTATTCACTGAAGAAAACTCCGTTTAGACCTGCAGGATTCCCATAATTTAAAATCAAGCAGGAATCTCATAATATACTAAGGCAAGCTACCATGAATCAGAAGCAACATAAACAATATATGTAGATTCAGATCTCCACATTGGCTGGGAGAAAGGAAATCTGAGACACAGGTTACAGAACAGCTATCTATAAAATATTTAAAGAAATAAACGATGCAGTAATATAGATGAAATGGTAGATAAAATCTAGCTGAAAGGAAGATTAGAAATTACCCAGAATGCACCACAGAAGGTCAAACATAAATCTAATAGGACTCCCATAGTGACCTAAAGAAAGAGGGAGGGATAGGGATGGAGGTTGGAGAGAGAGAGAGAGAGAGAGAGAGAGAGAGAGAGAGAGAGAGAGAGAGAGAGAGAGAGAGAGAGAGATTGAAGTGATAGGGGTCTGAATATTTCAAGACCGGTGGAAAACACAATAACATATACCAAGTAGAATAGTAAAAGGAGGAAATTCACATTTAAACTCTTCATAATTCAGCTGTAGAGAACCAACTGCCCAAAGATCTTAAAGGTGGCTAGAAGGAAAGGGTGGATCATCCTCCAAAGAATGGTGATGACACTGTAGTTGTCTATGAGAGCACTGTCAAAAGACAGTCGAGTGATAGTTGAAAGAAAATTACTGTCAGATAATATTTGTGTTTGGGGGTGGAGGATAGGATGGTGATATTTGGAGACACAAAGACGGAAGGAGGATCACAGCCAAAGCCAAAGGAATACCTTCTAACACATACTTCATGAAGAAGAAAAATCATGGCAGAAGGATGATCGGAGATGCAAAAAGAAACAGTGAGCAGAAAAATGGCAAAACATTTGAACATATGAGCAAAAGGAATTTGGGAAAGTGAATAATAATCTCAAATTTTTTTATTTAAAAACGACATAAATAAAATAATGGACAACAATCACATATAAATAAAGATAGGAGATCAGAGTCAAAAATCTCCTAAAACCTTAAGAGTGTTATTATTGAGCAGAAGTTAGCACTGTTTTCTGTTAACGGTTAGATAGCAAATATTCTAATGTTTGCTGCTCATACAGTCTTTGTCACAACTTCTCAACTGTCATTGTAGCATGAGAATAGCCATATACAGTACAAGATTGAAAAATGTAGTCAGATTTCAATATAAGCTTATTCATAAAGATTATAGTAGCATAGGTTTGATTGTTAGGCTCTTAAATACTATTTAATTTTATTTTCTAAGTTAAATGTTTATGATTAAATGTAAAGAACTATTACCGAAGCATAGACATAGTCTCTAAAGTCCAAATAGTCCAAATAAAAAGTACAACAAAACAAGAAAACAAACACATAGACAATAAATTACAAATAATCAGCCCCAAGATAGCAAGAAATGAGAAAGAAAGGATAACAGAAAAAGCAAGACAAATGAAAAATTAAGAAAATGGGTAGAAATATAAATGAACTCAAGTCTAAAATGAAACAGGTTTACTAGCTGTGAAAAATCATGGAAGAGTCTTAAATGTGTATTACTAAGTGAAGAAAGGGAATCTGAAAAGCTTAAGTGCTGTGTGAGTCCAACTGTACAACATGGAGAAAGCAAACTTCCAGAGGCAGTAGGAAAATCACAGTTGGCTAGAACTGCAAATAAGAATGGAGTGGAACAGAAGGAGCAGGGGAAAACACTGTATGATAGTATAATGGTGGGTACATGTCATCATGCATTGGTCCAAACCTGCACACGTTCAATACCATGAGTGAACCTTAATGTAAACTATGTACTTGGATGTGGTAATGATGTGCAAGTGCAGGTTCATCACTTATAAAGGAATGTATGACATCTATCCGATGCTGATAATGGGGGAAAATGGGCATATTTGGGGAAAGAAAGGGGGGGCTATGAGAAACCCCTGTACCTTCCTCCCAATTTTGCTCTGAACCTAAGATTTCTCTAAAATAGATTTTAAACAATCTAAAACACAAAATTGCACATGTGGTCAAAATATATACCAAATAATGCCTTAATAAGACTAAATATAGTAAGTACTAGTATGCAAGCAACTTAAAATAACCAATTAATAACTGAAATAGCCATTTAAAAAATAATTCTTTTCAGTGTAGCTGTATGTTGATTCTGTAGCTGTATGCGATAAAGGCTGTGCTGAAGGCATAAGAATATAGACTGGTAGAACAACAGGGTTGAAACCAACAAATAAAACAAAGGTACACTAAGCAAATACTAACTGAAAATAAAGCTGCATTGGGGAATATAGAATTTAATATGAAAAATCATCAAGAAAATTAGAAGGGAACATTAAATCATGGTGATGTATTAGATTCTTTAAAAGTAGAAAATACTTCTCAGTTTGTATACATCTAATAAAATAATCCAAAGTATATAATTACTGGCAGGGGAAATAGCCCATTGGGCAACGCTGTGGGCAACTGATGATTCTAGGAGCTTAATTATAGTGAGCACTTAAGTAGCAGGTATCATAAAACCATGTGCTCCTTATCCTTCAAAATAGAGCCACACTTCAAAATAGGATACTGTTAAGACCACCTAACATCGTGTGGTTCTTTTAAAAAACACAAGTTAATGAATTAGAGAGAGTCCTAGGGGATTTGAGTGGATATTAGAGGATCCCTATTTACATAATGGCCCAGAGGCTGGATGGAATCCATTATTAGATTCCCTGCACTGGAAAAACTGAGCAGAGGCAAGGCCATATGGCTAGAATAAGAAGAAAGCTAGTACAGTTGACTCACAAAGATAATTTCACTCTGCATGAAGATCAACCGAGCTTCATTTCTTTTAGAGGCTGATTACTTGGCCAGCTAAGATGAACATTAGGAAAACTAGAGAATTCTGTAAGGAGAAAGTGAGTAAAAACACAATTCTGAGGGTATCATCATCATCATCATCATCATCATCATCTTCTTCTTCTTCATCATCATTTTCATCTTCATCCATCATTCAGCTCAAGCTGCAGTGAAGTGTACATATTATTCAGAATACCTGCTTTTTCCTTCAAAGGTCAGCCATTCTCATAGAATAAAGGCAATATCCAGTAGGAGGACAAAATATGTGCATCTCTTCACATACATAAAATGTCTCTAAAATTATGAAGTTCAGAGCTGGTGATGCTTTGGAAACTCTGAGTCTGGCAATGGCTGAATCTGCAAGTACTGAGATGTAGCTAGGCAAAATGCATTAAAACATGACTTTTCTGAGAGTCACGGGTGGACCATAGAAGTGAAGCTGGGTGGGTGTGCCTTAGGTTTATAGTTGCCACAAGGGTAGTGGGGCAACTTGATTATCTTCTTTGTCTGGCCCCATCCCCTGTCCATCATTGTCTACTTTTCTCTGCCTTGTTCTGTGCTGTGGATGCTTATCCTCATAGCTGGCACTTAAAATAGATCTCATTTTAGAATCTTAATTCCTATGGAAGATCCTTAGATATTTAGATTTTTATAAAATTTATGGATTAAAAACTAGATGGACACTCTCAAGTCACGCAAAGCATATTTATATCATTTCTAGTTACTGAATGAACAGTTTTATTTTCATTCTTGAACAATCATTTTATTTCAGGTAATTCTGCATTCACAGAAAGGTAGCAAAGATGGTACCAGGTTCTAACGCACTCCCTTGCAATTACAATGAAGGAAACAACATACATAGCTTACTGTTCCCTGAATCCAGTCTTTATTTGAACTAGCCCAAGTTCTCCACTCTTGTTCTTCTCTGTTCCAGGTCCATAACCATAACACCAAATTGTATTTAATCACACAATCTTATTCTCTCTGGGCTTGGATAACTTCTCAAACTTTCCTTGTTTTTCCTGACTTGGACAGTTTTGAGGAGTTCTAGGCAGGTATTTTGAAGAATGTTTCTCCATCATGCTTTGGTTGATAATTTTGTCAGGGTTAGACTGGGGCTTATGTGTTTGAGAGAAGGTGATCACAGAGATAAAGTGCCATTTTCATCACAATGTATCAAGGGTGGATGCTATCAATATGACTGATCACTGCTGATAGGCCAGGTTTCTCAACTATGTTACATTTTTTCTCCATTGCAAAAGTGCATGACTAAGCAGAGCTGACTCTTCAGGATGGTGTGTGGTGAGGATTTTACTATAAGTATTAATTTAAAATTTTACTTTGTTGAAATTAAATTTAAAAATTAATTCTATAGTCACAGTAGCTGTGTTTTTAATTTTATTTTTATTGGAAATAGTTATTTTCATACAGATTATTCTGATCCCAGTTTCTCCTCTCTCCTCTCCTCTCAGACCCTCCCCACTTCCCCACACACCCAACTCCAAGCTTTCTCTCTCTCTCTGTTAAGAAAACCAACAGGTCAATGAAAAAAGGGTAAAACAAAATGAACAAATAAACAATAAGAATGAAAAACAAAACTAAGGAACAGCATGAGAAATGTATACACATGCAGACAGACAGACAGGCAGACATACATACACATACACAAAAAAAACACATAAAAACTCAAAATTGGTAACCAGAGTATGCAAGCAAAAGACCAGAAAAGTTTTTAAAAGCCTAAACACAGCAATATGAGACAAAAAAATCTCCAAAAATACCTTTGTAACACGAAATCTAATTGATCTTAAAAAAAAAAAAACCCAGTAGCCAGATATTGAGTTAAATGTTGAAAGATCAGAGAGACAAAGAAACAAGCCATGGCCATGTCTCACCTTGCCAACTCCAGGAATCCTCTAACTGAAATCCTGAGTGCTCAGCTGAAAGGGGTCCAGCCGAGAAGAGGCTTCAGCCGAAAAGAGCTTCAGCAGACAAGGGGCTCCTTAGCCGAAAGGCTTCAGCCAAAAGAGAGCTTCTTCAAAAAAGGATTCAGCTGAAAAAGCTTTAGTTCCTGCCTCCTCACACCTTATATACCTTTTTCTGCCCAGCCATATTACTTCCTTCCTACTGCTGGGATTAAAGGTGTGTGACTCCCAAGTATTGGGATTAAAGGTGTGTGCCACCACTGCCTGGCTCTGTTTCTCTCCTAGGCTAATCAATCTCATGTAATCCAGGGTGGCTTTGAATTTACAGAGATCCAGACGAATCTCTGCCTCCTGAGTGCTAGGATTAAAGGTGTGTGCCACCACTGCCTGGCCTCTATGTTTAATCTAGTGACTTGTTCTGTTCTCTGATCTTCAGGCAAATTTTATTAGGGTACACAGTATATCACCACATACCTTTGAGTTCATTTTGTGTTGGCCATCTACTGCTGGGCATGGGGGGCTGCCCTTAAGTATGTATTGTAAATGAAGTGAGACTCCATTAGAAAAACTAATTATTCTTTATGGATGATTGTTAATTGCTGATGGTTTCTTGTTTGGGAGTAGTTGTGTCTTAAGCAAATAGTGCCTGCTGTATTGAATAGGACAGTTGTGTATAATTCCACTTTCAACATTATATGCAGGAGGAAGTTGGTAAACAGATGAGTTGCCAAAAGGGGGAGCTGATGGGTCTGAGTTAACTGAATGGAAGGACAATGAAGAGATATGAAAAATGTCTCAAACCGGGCTATGGTGGTGCACACCTTTAATCCTAGCACTTGGGAGGCAGAGGCAGGCAGATCTCTGTGAGTTCAAGGCCAGCCTGACCTACAAAGTGAGTTCCAGGACATCCAGGACTGTTACACAGAGAATTCCTGTCTTAAAAACCCAAAAAGAGAAAGAAAGGAAGGAAGGAAGGAAGGAAGGAAGGAAGGAAGGAAGGAAGGAAGGAAGGAAGGAAGGAAGGAAGGAAGGAAGGAAGGAAGGAAGGGTCTCAGGCAGAATTGCTGAAAAAACAGAAGGCCAAGGGCGAGAGATGGGTTAATGCTGTACATATGTAGAAAGAAGAAAGGGTAGTCATAAAGAGATACTCAACAGAATATACACCTTAATTGTGCTGAAACATTTTTGAACTTATGAATCCAGGCTCGTGTTTTAACTGTTCTATTTCTTAGCCCTGTGACAGAGGTCTTGGAGGAGCCACATGTTGTCTAAACTTGCTTATTTATCTATAAATAGGGAATATGTTAGTCAGGTTTCCATTATAGTAACAAATGCTACTGATAAATCAACTTATAAAGAAGGAAAATTTCTTTTGTCTCATGAGGTTGAAGGTTTAAATTCATGACCAATACCTATTGCTTTGGTCTCATGGTGGCATGGTGCGTTGTGGTAGAAAGACATGGCATAGCAAAACTGCATGTTTTATGGTCAGGGAGTGAAAGAGAAAAGAAGGGACTGGAGTCCTCACAGCCCCTCAAAAAACTTCTCCAGTGGACTATCTCCCACTAGGTAATTTATCTTAAAGTTTTTACCACCTCACAAAAGCACCATGGGTTGGAGGCCAAGCCTTTACCACACATCTTTAGGTGATACTTACTAAAACCGTAGCACGGTAGATCATAATAGTTATGGGGCTATCATGAGATGAAAAGCACATATTCTGTATCATAACCTATACTTGGGAGTATTTGTGGGATGGTGTTGGGAGGGATGTGAAAATTTTCCATCCTATTGACCTTAAAGACTTGGGATGTACTGGCTTTTCTATTGCCCATCACAAACCTTAGATATATTCTCTGTCATTCCTTAGAAACTTATCTCAGGCTTCTGCATCACCAGTCTCCCTTGGCATCTGGCATCTGGTTGTGGTTGGTCAATAGATGAGGCCAACCGTAGATTTAAATATGGCCAGACAGAAGCTTTCTTTGATTTGGCATCCTGTTTCTGCTGTCATTCACATTCTTGCTGGATTACAGTTCCCACTAAAGAACTACCTCATGGCTCCATCTCTTACCAGGATCAGCTAACACTATTTCTTTCAGCCTTAGTGGCAATAACTCCTTCCCATTCTTGCTAGTTCCTAGCTAGGTCCTTGCTAGGACCTAAACAGTTGGTCCTCCTAACTTTGCCGATATCCTCATGAATTCCTGCATCAAAATTTCCCCATTTAAGGCATTGGCTGTGAATCCTATATCCTACCTGGATCCTGATTGAGGTGGTGAAAAAAATTGAGAATGACACAATACAGTTAACTGGAGAAGAAGAAGAGAGCATGGAGAATGGAACCAAAGCAACGATTAAAGCGATTAAGTTTGGGATTATTCCAACTCCAAATCAAGCTGTCAGTGAAATCAGAGAAGAAATGATCCAACACTGGACTAAAGTTACATGTGGAGTCATGGATGGGGCTAGTGTGTATGGAGAGAGAGAGAGAGAGAGAGAGAGAGAGAGAGAGAGAGAGAGAGAGAGAGAGAGAGAGAGAACTGCCTATGTGCAACCTAGATCTTAGATCTTAAGGGTCCTCGAGGCCATGCCCCAAGGGCATGTACTTCAAGGCTATAAGCCGGTTGAAGCATTTACCTGATGCATCTTGAGCGGTGGTGTTTCAAGGTCATAGACAGAAGAGCTACCCACTACATCTCCCCCTTTTGTCTACATAAGAGTATTCTAACCTAATACAAAACTATATACAATAGGAACAATTATCAAGTATTGTCCAGTAGAGGGGAAAAGTAATAACCTAAACAAAAATAGAATTACTACCAGCAAGGACAACATCAAACAAGAAACACATACTAAAATCCAAGTGTACCAAATCAGTCAGACCATAAGAGCCAGAGTGATGTAGCCTCCAGCCAAGTGAGAGGTACTATTCACAGTGACAATGACACCAAGAGGCCACGCTTGCTTTTGTAATGAGTGTGGATACACTCATATAAGCAATGGCCTAGTTCCACAATTGACTGACTTTATGATCTTAGGGGATTTAATTTGCTTCTCTGTCCTTGATTTCCCATATAGAAAAAAAGCAGGCATATGAAATTTAGATCAAATACTTCGTTCATTCATTCATGATCCACAAAAAGTTTGTGAGCACCAATCACATGTTGGATTCTATTCTAGATCCAGCAATAAATAAGATAGGCAAGAGTTCCATCCTCATGAAATGTTCTAAAGGAAACAGTTGGCTGAGCAAATGGCTCAGTGTTTAAGTGTTTGGTCACACAAGTATGAGGACCAGGATCCATGGAAATGCCATCTGGGCATGGCTGCCCACTTGTAACTCCAGCCTTGGAAAGAGGAAATAGAGCACTGTGGCTATCAAGCAAGATGAGCCATATTCTTCAGTTCTTAATTTGACTGAGAGACCCTGGCCCACTGCACAAGGTAGAAAGCAATTAAGGATGATTCTCAACACCAACCTTGATCCTCCAGATGTGCATGCTTCCATGTGCATGTGCCCCCACAGACAAACATGGGTACATGCATATGCATACCACACAATATACAGAATGAAAAATACAAAGAAGAGACTAGGTAATGAACTAAAATTAGACACCTGTGTGCAAAAAGGTTCCTATGGATGCTCTTAGAAACACTTGCAGAGCAAGTGAAAAAGGAGAGATTGGGCAGAAGGAAAAGTTGAACTAAATTCATATGTAGCAGAGACTTCAGCCAGTTCCACAGAAGGTCTGGAACCAGATAATCCTTCAGAATTCCCCTCAGGTAAGGTAAATATGAGTCTTTATACTACCACATTGGCCACTCATTGAACACAAGCTGTCCCTCAAGTACAGTGTAATTTTTCCACAACTGACACACACACACACACACACACACACACACACACACACACACACACACACACAGCAATAATAAGAGGCTATCAACTTGAGAACGGAGGGGGAGACATGGGAGGGGATCAAGAGATGGCAGCTTGGAGAGGCTGGAGGGAAAAAAAGGAGGAGAAAAAGTGATATTCTATTCCAATTAAAAACGTATTAAGAAAGTAATTGGTTACATTACAGTAATCAAATGACTCTTAATAACATTCTGCTATACCCATAGATCAGTGTCTTACTCAGTCATCATCAGAGAAGCTTCTTCTTGTGTAGATGGGAACTAACACAGAGACCCACAACTGGACAATGTGCAGAGTGAGAGACTTTGGAGCACTCAGCCCTAAAATGGAATGACATTGTCAAACACCTCCCCTCAGGGCTCAGGGAGCAATGTGGAAGAGGAGACATAAAGGTTTTAAGAGCCAGAGGGGATGGATAGCGCCAAGAAAACAGCATATTTCAGGCACAACAGACTGACACATGTATGAACTCACAGGGACTGTGGCAGCATGCACAGGGCTTACTCAGTTTCAAATCAGATGGAATCCAAATTCTGAGAAGAGTAAGTGGATACAGGCTCCTACCCCTGATCAAGAAACTATCTTTAATTGATATCCATTTGCAAGGAAAAAATTAGTTTTTTCCAATGGAGTTTCACAGGATATATTAGCCACACATAAGCGTAGGCCCAATGCCCAGCAGTATATGGCCAACACAAAACAACTAAATGGTACTTTTGTAGATACTTGTCTAACATTGCTTTGTTTGTGCATTTTTGTTTTACTGGTCTTTTGCTTGTATATTATGGTTTCCAATTTTGTATTTTTATGTTTGTTTGGTTGGTTTTTTTGTGCATATGTCTGTGTTTTGTGTGTTTGTTGAATTGTTTTTCTTTTTCTTTTTTAAAAAGTTCTGGCCCATGGTCCTGCTGCAACCAGGGGCTATGCTGATATCCATGGCCTGTGTTACCACTGAAGGTCACATAGATGTCAGTGGTCTGTGCCGCTTCCTGAAGCCATGTTGATGTCCATGAGCCATGCTACTGCTGGGGGCCATGTTGATGTGAGTGGTTTGTGCAGACACAAGAGACCATGTTGATGTCTGTGGTTTGTGCTGCTGCCAAGCACCATGTTAAGGTCCATGGTCATGCTGCAGCCTGGGGCCATGTTGATGTCCTTGGCCCATGTTGCCTCCAAAGGCCAGACAGATGTCCACGGTCTGGGGTGCCTCAAAGACATGTTGATGTCTGTAGGTTCTGCTACTACTGGGGACCATGTTGGTGTCCTGGTTCATATTACCGCTGAAAGCAATGTTGATGTCCATGGGCTTCCAGTGGGGGTGGGTGGTGAAGGATTTAATTTGCTTTAAGGGCCACTGTGAGTTTAATCATGCTCCAGTGAGTACAAAAAAATGGGTAAAAAAAATTGGACTTGTGTTTTTTTTCTTTTTTCTTTGTTTTTTTTAGGGGGGTCACAATAGTGGGCAGGTAGACCTGGGAGGACTGGAAAGTGAGTGAGAAAGGGGGCATTATGTGAAAATCCCAAATAACAGAAATATTATTTTGAAAAAAAGTCTGGTTGGTGGGTTTTGTTTGCCTGTCTGTTTTCAACAGAGAGAGAGAGAGAGAGAGAGAGAGAGAGAGAGAGAGAGAGAGAGAGAGAGAGAGAGAGAGAGAGAGAGAGAAAGGGCATGGAGTTGGGTGTGTGGGGAAGTGGGGAGGATCTAGGAGGAGCTGGGAGAGGGGAAACTGTGATCAGAATATACTGTATGAAAAATTGTTTTCAACAAAAATATAAATTACAGTATTATCTTTCCATTTTGTTGCTATCAGTGGGCATATGGAATTAACTCATCAACAAGAATATAACACCACTTCTAAGTGGCACATTTTCTTCAGCAACTATGGAAATTGCAAAAACAAAAGACATTGTTTCTTTCCCTAAGGATCTTGCAATCTAGTTGAGGACAATAAAGGCTATAGAATAACAGCAAACAATTTCAAGTGGCATAGTATTAGTGTCAACAACCGGGAGTAACAAAGCTGGGAAGAGCCAGATCTTAACTCTGAGTTGAATATTACAAGGAGAAAAGAGTCAAGAACGTAGTTTTGGTCAAGAAAAATGAACTGGAGCAAAAACTGGTAATCTAAGAATGAGCACAGAGAATTTGAGAGAGAGAGAGTGATTTGTGGGTTTTTGTCTTTTGACTCACTATATTAACGTCTCATCTGGTTTGCTCAAAGTTAGAAAACCACTAAAATCCATTTCTTAGACATTTGAGGTCTTGAAATGTTGGAGTATGTGGTGTCTGTGTTAGGCAGGAGTGACATAATGGGAACATATAGTTCTAGGAGTTGTTTTTAAATAGGAGGTCTACAAAGCCTTATATTTCAAGTATAAGAAAGGGTGAGAGTGGTGAAGCCAAGTGAAGGAGGGATAGTTTGGGAACCATATCTGTAGAGCTGTTTTCTAATGTCTTCATTTTTATTATTGTATAATAATTGTACAGAGGTGTTTCATTATGATATTGCTAGTTAAGCAAGACTAATATATTGAAACCATGAAGGATGGGGCTATAGTTTGAATCTTAAATGTGCTCTAAAAGTCCATGTTGAATGTTTGGTACCTAGCCTCTGGTGCTATTAGAAGGTCATGGAACATTTAAGTGGTGAATATTTTATTTAATGGGGGCTGTGTCCTCAAAGATCATGGGACCCCCCCCCCTTCTTTAGCTTCCTAGCCATGAAGTGGATAGCTTTGTTTTGCCATGCACTCCTGCCATGGCAATTTCCATCGTTGGCCTAAAATCAATGGCATTGTCTGAAAATCTCTGAAGCTCTGAGCCTAAATAAAACTTCTTTCCCTGCAAGTTGCTTTTCTCAAGGGTTTTCCTTGAGAAGCTGACTGTCACTTCTGCTGAGAGCTCCAAGAGAGAACACGGGGAAGAATGGGAGTTCCAAAAATCTCTGAGAGACATGTTGCCAGCACTTGAGAAATGGGCCCTGCACTGACATAAGAGAAACAGGCTTGGGCCTTGGAAATATTTGTTCTAAAGTGTAGCTTAAGTTTTCCTGCCTGGCCCACAGTCAGGACAAATCTCTCTCACCTGCCAGTCCCACAGCCGCTCAGACCCGACCAAGTAAACACAGAGACTTATATTGGTTACAAACTGTATGGCCGTGGCAGGCTTCTTGCTAACTGTTCTTACAGCTTAAATTAATCCATTTCCATTAATCTATACCTTGCCACGTGGCTGTGGCTTACCGGAATCTTCACATGCTGTTTGTCATCGTGGTGGCTGGCAGTGTCTCTCTGACTCAGCCTTCCACTTCCCAGCTTTATTCTCCTCCTTGTCCCGCCTATACTTCCTGCCTAGCCAATGGCAAATCAGTGCTTTATTTATTGACCAATCAGCAACACATTTGCCATACAGAACATCCCACAGCACTAAAGCATTTGTAGAAGTTATGGATGGTCATCAACAGAAAGAAGGACAGGGCAATGGGAACTTTGTTGAGACTTGGCCCTGGGACATCTGTTTCCTTGTTCTGAAAGACATTGTTGAAAGCAGGAGCCTGAGCATTCTGAGGGTTTGAACTTGAAAGGCCTATCCTTTAACCAAGAAAGCAGTTGGAGAAGAATTACCCATTCAAAAGGAAAGAATAATCTAAAGTGAGAATCGGGGCTGAAGAAATGGCTCAGCAGTTAAGAACATTCACTGCTCTTGCAGAGAACTTGGGTTCAATTTTCAGCACTGACATCAGGCAGCTTGCAACCATCTGCAACTTTAATTTCACGACATCTGATGCCCTCTTCTAGTCCACAAGAGCAGCTGCACACACTTAGTGTACATAAACCACACAGGAATACTGACATATATGAACAATTACAAAAAATATTTTTAAAGAATAGAGAATAAGAAATTACTGGAGCACTACTTAAAATGACTCCACAACCCTGTCTTAATGAGAAAATTGATAAAGGGTTCTACCCACTTAAATAGATTTTATTTATATTTTATTTTTTATTTAAAATAGTTATGTGTAGGAGTGTTTTGCCTCTGTGTGTATGTGTGTGTGTGTGTGTGTGTGTGTGTGTGTGTGTGTGTGTGTGTGTGTGGTGTGTGTGTGTGTGTGTGTGTGTGTGTGTGTGTGTGTGTGTGTGTACATGCACCACATGTGTTTCTGAAGTCTGAGGAGGGCATCGAATCCCCTGGACTAGAATTGTAAGCTGATATGTGGATGCTGGGAACAGAACATGAATCTTTTGGAAGATCAGCAAGTGCTTTTAAGCACTGAGTGATCTCTCTAGCTCCAGATTCTACCCATGTTTTTTTCTAGCCACTAAGAGAAAATCGAAACAGTAGTAAGAAGGGTGACAGAAGAACTTTGAACATTAAGAAAGATATGAATTGACTAAGAAAACATTTCTACTATATTTCTTTTCAAAAACTAAAGAAAATGAAGTAAACTGTTAATGAAAACACCATAATCTAATTTGTCATTTGATGCAGCTCTGTTGATAACTGACGCCTTTACCATTTTAGTAAGTTGCTTAGCAGGTCCAAGATCTTGGGATTTTTTTTCCTACCTAACCCACTTGTTGGTCAATAAACAGTGAAAGAAAAGATTTAGATAAAAAGAACAAGAATTTTTTTTTACAGAGATTTTAAGTATAGTTAGGACAAGGGGTGAAGGTTTTAAATCAGAACCTGCTCAAATATGACAGAAATTAAGTTAGTGGCTTAATTCAAGTGGTTAGTTTAGACTCCTCAAAGATAACTGTGGCTAGAGAAAGTGGAGACCAAAAAACCAAGGAGAAACAGAATTTCAGATTGGTAAAAAGCACAAAACTGGATAATACGTATAATCTATTTATTAGTCCAATATAAATATTAATAGTCTGGTTTTGATGTCCTACAATAGTCACATAATGTCACCCTTAAGAGAAGCTGGGGGAATAGTACATGGCATTCTGCATACTTTTGTTACATCTGTCTCTGAATCCATAATTATTTTATACTAAAATGTTTTTGAGAATTTCTGCTCCTAGACAAAAAACAGTCTCTTTCCCCAATGAGAGTAAAAAGAAAAAAAAAGAACAATATTTGCATGTTCTTGGCAGGCTTTGAAACACTTTCACATATATCAGCTTATTCTTCCCAACAAAATGGTAAGAAGCAAAGGCACACTATTATTTCTATTCTACAGATGGAAAAATAGGTTCAGCATGACCAAGTGTCTTCCATATGGCTACAATCAACCATACAGGGAAGACTCCAATGTAGATATGAGTTCCATCTGGTCAAGTTGGGTCTCCTACACACTAACTTTGAAATAAGAATGTAAGTAAGTGCAGGTACCTTTCTGAGAGGCAATCTAAAACATAGCTGCTTCTTCTTCTTCTTCTCCTTCTTCTTCTTCTTCTTCTTCTTCTTCTTCTTCTTCTTCTTCTTCTTCTTCTTCTTCTTCTTCTTCTTCTTCTTCTTCTTCTTCTTCTTCCTTCAAGATAAGGTTTCTCCGTGTAGTTTTGGTGCTTGTCCTGGATCTCATTCTGTAGACCAGGCTGGCCTTGAACTCACGCAGATCTGCCTGCCTCTGCCTCCCAAGTGCTTGGATTAAAGGCATGCACCACAGCTGCCCGGCAGGCAAAACATAGCTTCTTAAACTTTGTTTCAGGGGCTATATAACTGAGTGGGGAAGGATGTCATGAAAATGTGACAGCAATAAAATATTTGTAAAGTGCAACCTAAATTAATTCAAAACCAAATGAACACAAAGTGTTTTTAGTCACAGTTATTCGTGTTATACTCCTAGATATCACTACAATCTTAGTTATAAACATTTCACACACATGTACACTTTGTACTATGTGTCTTCACACAATGCAATGCCAGCAAACACTTTCTGTAATACCTCTGTTCAGATTCCAGACAATTGTGTTATGAAGTGCAGTGTTGTTATCATACATGCAAACTTTCCTACTATTATTTTTTTTTTTTTGGTTTTTCGAGACAGGGTTTCTCTGTGTAGCTTTGCACCTTTCCTGGAACTCACTTGGTAGCCCAGGCTGGCCTCGAACTCACAGAGATCCGCCTGCCTCTGCCTCCCGAGTGCTGGGATTACAGGCGTGCACCACCACCGCCCGGCTATTATTGTAACATAATGGTTGAATTATAGGAAACAAAGACTATTAATATTTTACTAATGTTATTATTGAGAATATAAGTAGCTAATTAGTATATCTCTGAAATGCATTGTTACATTTGATTTTTTAAAATTGCTGTTTAAATTGGTGGTTTGCTCTTATTTTTAAAAAGTATTCAGTTAATTTTGGCTTATTATTAGCACAGAATTCCTAACAATTTCTGAAATGACCCCAAACCTACTTCTGACATTTTGCACTATATATTTAAGTGAAAGCACATTCTCAGAATTGATAATTATAAAAACCATATTATTGATCAACTCTGAAAAATGTTGAAGGTGCTCTACATCCTGTAGGATCAAATATTCCGCAAAGATAAAATTCTTCATGTAAAAATAAACAAGCACATCTATCACATTGGTGTACAAATTTCCTTATGTCTGTAAAATTACATGTGTACCTAAGAGTTGCTTTAAAATAAAACTTTTGTGGTTTATAATCAATAAATGTTTAATTTGTATGTCCATTTCATATTCCTATATACATGGGACTATATTAAGTTTTCTGGAGCAATAAAAGATTGCAAGTGAGAAAGTTAAGAAGCCCTGGTTTTAAAACTATCACAGAAAGGCAGGGAGGATGGGAGCTCATTGGCTGTGCCTAACTAGGGCTTAATTCCATTAGAAACTTCTGGCTGGGGTGGGAGAGCCTTGGGGTCTGAACCAGAAGGTGTGTGACAAGCCTCCCATGCCCTCCCTATACTGGAGGAGGGTCACTCTCCTGGGAGCTTATTCTATGATTCCTCCTAATTTTTCAGTCCAAGAAAGAATCTTACAAGGACAAAGTCACAGATACTCATAGCTATAAAACACCAACATATGATGGATGAATTCATTCACAAGGAATATGGGAGGAGTCACCACCACCAATGGTTACGGATCCTTTATTTTAGCACACACACTAAACTTGCTGCCACCTGGAATGTTTTCTCTTCATTTAGAATATTTTACACACACACACA
Source organism: Peromyscus californicus insignis (assembly GCF_007827085.1). Taxonomy (NCBI): domain Eukaryota; kingdom Metazoa; phylum Chordata; class Mammalia; order Rodentia; family Cricetidae; genus Peromyscus; species Peromyscus californicus. The sequence continues at coordinate 28,498,999 of NW_026294391.1, read as the reverse complement.
CACACACACACACACACACACACACACACACACACACACACAGAGGCAGGCATAAGGTTGGGAGATAGGCTTTTATTTTACTCATATTTCAGTGTCATGAACAAGGGGAAAGAGCAGTATGAAAGACAGGTGTGTATGTATACAGTGTCTGTGTCTTTTACATGGCTAAATTTTACTAACTTATTCCAAAATTAAGATACTGAGGAAAATACGTAACTGTTGATGCGAATTTAAGTCAAAAGTGGAAAGTTTGGTAGGATCTTTCAGTATAAAAAACCAACCTGATCTTTCTCATGGGACTCCCTTTAAAACCTCTAAATGTGAACCCCAGGAAGGGGAGGGGGAGGGAGAGCATGATGGAGGGAGACAGACAGACAGACACACATATATACACACAGTGGAAGAGAGAGAGAGAGAGAGAGAGAGAGAGAGAGAGAGAGAGAGAGAGAGAGAGAGAGAGAGAGAGAGAGAGAAATTGGGTAAGAATTAGGGTCGTACACATCATTTTATTTAGTTTGGCAGATACAATAGATGAGAGTAAAGAGATTGTAGGAAAATGGGTGCAATTATGGTTTGTGTGACAATAGACATAGAAAGACATTTTCGTGGTGAAGGGGTTGCTTGCCTCTTTCCTTTCTCACATGTCATTTCTTCCCAGAGTACATGCTGATATACTTGTCATCTCTGTGGGATAATTCAATCATTATGTGCACACTTTAGAAATTAGTGCCATTTCCCCTACTCATGCCCGAAATAGACATTTCAGACATTTATAACTCTCAGTCATTTTAATCCAATCATTTACCCAAGTGTGTTCCCAATTAGAGTAATTTTGCTCTGTGTTTGATACCATGAAGTGGAACATATGTTCTGTTCTTATAAAAATTTTCATAGCAAAGGTATACTGTATTTCTCTGTATAACACTAATGCAAAAGCAGCTTATGGAACATTTCTCAAGAGTTTACTCAACCATAAAAATTTGTTCCTTGAATTAAAATCAAATAAAAACATTCTATGTATGTAATGTCTCTAAATAGAGTTTTTTTTTTCTCTAGGAAGCTTCCAACAGCTTTAATTCATTACATTCTCATAGTTTTTTAATATTTAAAAGATACCATAAGGCTGAGTGAGATACCTAATCATGAAAAATAAAATTGTGTCTCATTTCAGTACATGTAACTTCTCTGTGTTTCCCAATTTAGCATCATTTTTCAAATCAGTTCCATATTCTGTATTAATGCTATCATATTTCTTAAACCTACATATAAACAAACATAAAAGCATCTTAAGTCATGAAATGTGCCTTGGGCCGACCATACTTTTGCTGTCATGACTTTTTATTATACTCTTGAAACTTTTAGGTTCTTCTTCTTCTTCTTCTTCTTCTTCTTCTTCTTCTTCTTCTTCTTCTTCTTCTTCTTCTTCTTCTTCTTCTTCTTCCATTTTCTTATAAACTGTGCTCACCAGGAGCCCGTCATAATTTCCCAGGCAAAGGTACAGATGTGCCTTTCTTTACAAACTAAAGTATATCTGATTTAGTAAACAGAGATGAGCTTGTTGCCCTCAATGCTTACCAGACATCAGCTGATACCATAGCAACACAAAGCTTAGTTAGGGTTGGTTTTCAGTGCCTCACTATCAAATGGATGCACCTGAATAATGGAATGCCGAAGGAGTGACAGAAAGAAGCCCAAACCCAATGTTCAATGCAAGAAGCACCAATACAAGCAGGGAGCAACCAGTATGAACAGAGCCTACCATTTAACATGGCATGTGATTTGTTATGAACCAATTTTGGTTTTACTAAGAGGTGACAATTCAGGATTAACCTGACCACCAACCATAGCATCAATTTATTGAAGAGAGATTAATTGAACAGTCAGGAGTTGCCAGAAATAAATGTCTTAGGAGTCTATATCTGTGTCTGTGACCATAAAAATGGTCTTCTAGGTGAGGCAGGTCTTTTTTTGTTTGTTTGTTTTTGTTTTTCGAGACAAGGTTTCTCTGTAACAGTCCTGGCTGTCCTGGAACTAACTTGCTTTGTAGACCAGGCTGGCCTCAAACTCACAGAGATCTGCCTGCCTCTCTCTCACAAGTGCTGGGATTAAAGGCTTGCACCACCACCGCCTGGCACAGGCCTTTTTCTTGATGGGTCCTAGGTTCTTAGAAAAAGAGGTTTTCTGATGGGGAAACACAAACAATATCTCCACCTTTTATGGAGGGTGGTGGCTTTACCTGAGAAGGTCACTATAGAGCTCTCCTGTGACTATGTCTTCACTCTAAGACCTAGATCCTTCTAAATGGCCAATATGCTACAGAACCTCTTTCTTAGGAACTTATAATTGCCCTGTTAGTGATGTAACTTCCAGAGAAGGGTACAAATATGAACTGAACAGTTTAATTGATATTTACCTGTGCCTACACTCAATCACTACCAAATCAACCTATAGGACATTTCTGGGCTTCCAAATTATACCCTTCTCTCATCTGCACCCCCTATCCATGCCCATCCCCCACTAGTACCCCTAACACTATTTTGACCTCTAGTGCCATGAGGTGGATTGCTGTATCATAAGGCATAAATATGTTTAGTTTTAACAGGCCAGAATGTTTGCAAATAGGTTGAACCAATTTACAATCCTAACCAATGACTTTTTGTTTACCTAGCTTTTCTGCTGAAATGCTCAATTTTTCTTCTTTTCCTCTTTGCTTGACCTAACCTATGACAAGTTTCACTACCCTCCTGGGTTTGTAATGGTGTAAAAGCCAATATGGCTGTCATTTGTCTTTGCTTGTGGTAATACATTAGAATGAGTGACATGGTGACATACTGTGAATTCAGAGAGTGAATGTCATTGTGAATCTTGTAATACATTCCAGAAACCTAAAACAAAGTCGTATCTGTAAATCTCCACAATTCATGACCTACAGTCAATACTTTATGAGATCTCAGAGTCTGAGCTACTTATGCCTCCCAAGTAACAAGATGCACAATTCTCAAAAGGAGCCAAGGTCTACTTGAAAACCACCACATTCTAAATGCTTAGAAGTGTGAGAAGAGCCCAGAGATGTTGCCAACAGTGTCATCATTCAGGCCGTCTTTCAAATAGAAACCAGCTGATGTTGACTCTTTGTAATTTTTCTTATTTAAAAAAAATTATAATTAGAATGAAATCTTTTTGTTTCAGCTATTATTCAATTAGCCTTAGAGAAATGTGTACTTTTAAAGGTTTGAGCCAGCTGACAAAGTGTGTGTAACACAAATATTCTGTTTGACATTCATGTCATAGGCTATTAGTGCCATTTATTAAAAATTTGATTTATTTTAAATGTTGTCTAAAGGAATAAAAACAAAACACAAAAGAAAGAAACAGCAAAATGCCAAGTGGCAGTTTATATGATTTTCTAAAAATGTTGTATTTAATTGAATCTCTTTACAGTGATTTAGAAGTGAAAATAAATATAGAAATATCTACCAGAGAATATCTCTACACTTTTGCCTCCAATTAAACTAAGAGTATGTGTCTGATGACATGAAGTGTTGTCTAGGGCTTGATTTAGAAGTATCCAGCAAATGGGCATGCATAAAGTGAGTAGTACTGTTGTTTGGATCAATAGACATGCCATTAAACTGTCTTCGAGATACTTATATTTATACCTACAGAATAGTGCTGTTCTCAGAAGCTTCTTTTTGCAGTGGGAAGTGGTTAATACAGAGACCAACGACTGGTCAAAGTACTATGAACAAGTGACGATTGAGTGCTTGGCTCTAAGTAGTACAACTATATCTCCTCTTTCCCCAAAGCTCAGAGAATGTTATGGAAAAGGTGGTGGAAAGAATGTAAGAGCTGGGCGGTTGGTAGGAGTGCTGTGACATATTGTCCTCTGAATATGCTGTGGTTATTGGACTTAGGAACTCCCAACAGTGATTGTTACCTGCACAAGACTAGCACCAGACTGGGTGTGCCAACATTCCATCATAGATAGGAAAGGGCCTCATGAAGGACCTACCTCCCAGAAAGGTATTAAATTTGGTAAGTAAAAAAAGAAACACAAAAAATCGAACACATTAAAGTGGAGGGACTCTTGTTGGAAGAGGAAGGAATTTAGTGCGAGAGGAAAAAGATGATGGGGAGTAATGAGGGATAAAAATGAACACAAACTATTTCTAGTAGGAATATGGCTGTGGTTTTTCATGCAGCTTACCCTTTCCCACACATGGCCACAGGTTTGGGTCCATGACTGATACACTTCATATCACAACATGCTACCTCCTGGTTATAGGGCTTAGTTCAGGAATGGGCATGTAACTCTCAATGGAGTGACCATAATCTGCACTGAGACTTTGTTGGAGCTGTTAGTAAACAAGTAAAAAATAAAAACTACAACTCTGATGGGGTTGTTGATTGAACAGATGCAAGTTAGGGACTGGGTATTTCCAGAGGCTGTTGTGACCAAGGGAGTACAAGAAATAAGAAACAAACAAACAAGCAAACAAAACAAAAAACCCACAAGCCTGAACTGTCATTTAAATCTCTCACTCTAGCTTTGTCTGAAGCTGAAGAAACAACCCCCAGGGTTTTCTGGTGTCTGAAGCCAAAGGTGCTAAGGAATTTTTTCCATGTACAATAATCTGTATTGATTTTGTTTTGCTTGTCTCTTGGAACTCTCTACATGATGATGACTCCCAAATCCACATCTGTGCCCAAAGCTTCTCTCCTAAGAAACAGACTTACAGAAATAATTTCCAAATTGAATAAGCTCCACACAGATGTCCTACAAGAATCTCAAACACAACATGCTGTTGGTTCAATGACAACTGGAATAATACTATAAAGATAGACTTACTTGTAAGTGTTGTTTAAATTTCCACCAGATTGCAAACTCTATGAGGACAAGAATGATCCTTGCTTATTCACTATTGTATCTTCCAACATCTGGAGGAATACATGTTATAGGTGTTCAATAAGTATTTACCGAATGAATGAGTGAACCAACAAATACACCAAAAAAAGGAATCTTCCTTAATGTGCTGTGGTCTCCTCTACCATATGCAATGACTGAATCCTAGAGATTTTGACTCATTATCTCAAGTTTCATATCTGATCCCACAATCACACTCCACCACTTATTTCAAGCTTAAATTACTTCTTGCTTGGCTCACTGCAAAAATCCCCTATCTCCTTCCTCTATCTACTCTCCTCCTAACTCCCAGACTCTTTCTAATAGAACCCAGATTCTATTGTGCCTCTCCTACAGTCAATCAGCTATACTCTAGAGTCGCCTAGATTGTGTCTTACACAGCTTGCCTTCCTCTCCAGGTTATCTCCAGGCTCTCAAACTGCAGCCATTGCTCAAGAAAGGGGAAGCACTTCCACCCCAAATTCATCAGCACGTTTCCTGCCTCTGCATCTTTGCACATGCTAGGATCTCTTCCTATACTTTTCTTTTTATCCTCCTAATTATTCTGTAAAACTCATGCTTCATCCTTTAGAAAGTCTTCTCTGGTGTCTGTCTCCATATTCTAATTTAGAATGATCATATGTATTCATATGTGTGTCTACATACATATATATTAAGTTAAAAAGAGTATTAAAAATTCAGCTCTGGTTTAAAAGACTGGGAAATTATCATGTGATGAGAACTCACCTTTTTTTTTTCCAAATCATTTTCACTCTTATTGCCTGTGAGGTCAGTTTTAGTTCCGTCTAGCAGCGTCTACAGAAGGTCTGAAAGAATCTGTCCCTGACCACACAGTAACAACAGAACTGAGTGTCCTATCCAGGTCTTCAGGATCCAATTTCTTTCCATTTATTCTTATATGTCAGTCTAACTGGGAGATAAGGAAACCATTCACAGATGGTTACCTGATTGTTCAATGCACACTACAACCAATGCCAACATAGGAATAAACAAAGCAGGGAACACACTTCCCAACCTCCTTTTCTCCACAACGTTCTAGAAAGGGCACTGTTTGCATGCTTGGCTCACTCTCAGTACCAAACTCACAGCTGCAAATATTCCTATTGTGCTGATGGACTTATTAATATTTTGTTGAAGACATAACAAGCAAATAGCACAAAAAGATTCAGTCAATACCAGGGCCTGAAATGTGAGAATAAAACATCTTCACTTACAAGTCTGTATGAAGCAAGCTCCAAGCAGTACTCAAAGTGGTTCCAGTAATCACTTGCAGTTATTTCTCACCAAAGAACTGTGCAAAACTTAGCTACTCAGTTGCCTTTGTAAGTAATTTATTTTAAAACCTTGGATGTCAAATGAAAGATATTCATACAAAAGGAAATGAATTCAGAATGCAAGTCTGGAAATGTGTGAGCAGGATTATTTAAAAAGAGGCACAAGGGCGTACTTGGGGTGGGGAAATAATCTGTAGCTTACTGTGAATTGTGGTTAGTTAAATGCTTATACCTCACAGGTAAATAACTTTTCTGATCTGTTTATTTTCTTGTATATTAATCACATTCCAGAATTAAAACCTACTTACTGCTTGCCTCCTTCCTTTTCCTTCCTCCAACCTCAACCACTCCTATATGTCCATCTCACTTCTCAAATCAATGGCCTCTTTTTCTCTATTTTTGATACAGTACACATGGGCGTGCACATGTGTGCGTGCACACACACAAACACACACACATATGGAGAGAAAAGAGAGAGAGAGAGAGAGAGAGAGAGAGAGAGAGAGAGAGAGAGAGAGAGAGAAGAGAGAAAAGAGAGAGAGAGAGAAAATATATAAATACGCCCCCAAGACTGTTTGGTGTTGTTTATGTGTAAGATTTCAAGGCTGACTTTGATAACCAGTTAGGGCACTTATCCCTGAGAGTCTAATTCTCTCTCTCTCTCTCTCTCTCTCTCTCTCTCTCTCTCTCTCTCTCTCTCTCTCTCTCTCTCTCCCTCTCTCCCTCTCTCTCTTTCTCTCTCAACAGTCACTAGTTGCCTGTAGTTCTTTGTCTAGGGATGGGACCCATGAGATTTCCCTCTTCCAAGTTACTATGTCCACAATACATCCCAATTTTTTAACGTATGGAAGAGTGTACAGTTTTTCAATTTTTTTTTCTTTCACAGCACTAAGCTGAACTTAGGGCCTTGTGAGTACTAGCCAAACATTTTATCATTGAGCTATATTTGCAGCCATCTATAAAAAGTTATTTTTGGATCGAGAGAGATGTCTTAGCAGTTAAGAACACTTACTGGTCTTACAAAGGACCCAGGTTCTATTTTCAGTACTCCTATAGTGCCTCACAACTAGCAGTATTTCTAATTCCAGGGAGTCTGACATCCTCTTCTGGACTTTATAAGCACCAGGCAAGCACATGGTGCACATTTATATATGGTGATATTTTGTTTGCGCTCTAACAAATAAAGCTTGCCTGGAGTTCAGAGTATGGAGCTAGCTCTAGAGGCCAGGCAGTGGTGGCACACACCTTTAATCCCAGCACTTGGGATCTCATACCTTTGATCCTAGTACTTGGGAGGCACACACCTTTAATTCCAGCATTTGGGAGGAGGAAACAGGAAGTGATATGGCTGGGTGGAGAGAGGAAGTGATACGGTGGGGTGGAGAAAGGAGCTCTCCCTTTTCAGTCTGAGGATGCCCAGAGGTAAGAAGTCTTTCTAGTAGCTGGCTGCTCTGCTTCTCTGATCTTTCAGCTTTCACCCTGATATTTGACTCTGGGTTTTTATTATTAAGATCAATTAGAATTCGTGCCACATATATACATGTAGGCAAAATATTCATAGATAAAAAATAAAATAATTTTTAAAGTTATTTTAAGTGTATTTTAACAAAAAAGTTCACTAATCTTTGTTCTAGTTCTGCATCAAGATATCTCTCGATGGATTTTGTTTTCCTTTTGTGGTTTTGATTTTTTTAGGTTTTTACTTTTTGTTTCTCAGAACCACGATGTAGTTTGACTATAAAGGTAAAATGATCAAATTATTTATGGTTGTTTTGTGATTGTGAATTTTAGTGTTTTTCTCATAGCCGCTGAGAATTTTTATGTTTAAGACTATTCTCTAATAGAAAAAGAAAAATATGGGGAATGCTCTCCAGTAGAGAACAGCTAATTTATCAAATGAATATGTTTTTCTCTTTGTCTTTGCAGTTGCTCCTTCCTAGAGCCTTCTCTTAGGAGGAAGCGTGTAGTGATCATAACAGCTTTTTGTGTGATGGAATCTCCAAACTGATAATCTAATTTAAAAGACATCTCAATTTTTAAGATTTCAGAAGAAAGGAAGGCTGGACATAGAGAAGTTTGCAAGATTATCTAAGGATATGAAGTGGGTCACACTGCGTGGAGATGCTCAGTGCTGAGCATTTCATCTGACTTGATCCTGCTTATCATTTCTCTGCATCTCATCTGTGCCATTCAAACATTCATAACAAGCCAAATCTCCCTCCAAAGAGGATGTAGAGTCCAGGCTTCTTTCCTCTCCCAGCACAGTGAAAACAAGAGGCAGGTACTATAGCCTATGAATAACATTTCTGTCTGCTGACCTCTTCTGACATTGGATGCATGGCTTCAAGACAAATTGTCAGTCATCCATATTTTCTGTAGCCAGTTTCTGTTCTGAAAGGCCAGCTGGTTATTCCTTTGGGCTTGAGGTCATCCCTGGGCTTTTGGAACTGAGACCTGGTCCTTCTTTTCAGATATGGCAGTGATAACAGACACAAAAAGAGGTTACCTTACATTAGTCTGAATACCCATCTTTCCTCAAGATCACAACTACAGGAACACTTTGAGGAGTTAAATTTCTTGTCTCTGTGATGCTACCTATTTATTCTTAAGAATAATTTCTCCATCAGTGTAATCATTTAAGGACAGAGTGTTCTTAAGGTCATCTCCCCCTCTCTCTTTTGTCACACTTTTTTTGTCACTTGCATTCTTTGCTTTTCCACTGGTTTGATCAGTCTCAGCAGCTTCTAGTGCTTTATTTCAGCCTCCAAACTGCTCCACTACTGCCTCCTTCAGAGCCCACATGTCCCTGAGTCTGGGGCAGTGGCATGATCTAGCTTTTTCACTAGGGGAATTCTGCATGAGAATACCATTTTCTTCAGTTCTTCTCTTTCAGATGGGATGTTCTCCACTTTACTTCACTTCACCATAGCTTGGAATATCCTTGTTATGTCTTCAGAGCAGTGATGATAAGATGTAGGTGGATTTTTCTTTGGGTCACCAGCTCACAAATAATGACACAGAGACTTATTATGAAAGCTTGGCCTTAGCTTAGGCTTGTCCGACTAGCTCTTATAACTTAAATTAACCTGTTTCTATTAATCTATGTTTTACCATGTGGCTCTTTATCTTTCATTCTGTGTGTCTGATTCCCTCCATGTTTCGTTGGCATCCCGCTGGCGTAATTCATGCAACCTACATTCCTCCTCCTCTTTTTCTCTCTCCCGGAAATCCTGCCTATCCTCCCTGCCTAGCTATTTACATTCAGCTTTTTATTACACCAGTCACAGCAATACATCTTCACACAGTGTACAAATATTCCACAACAAGATCTGAGAGAGGGCTTGATCTATCAGAGAAGCTGGAACAGCCAAGTACTTATCCCCAAAGATCCCACAGTACTGTAGAGCACAGCTGCTCCTGTTTAACTGCTACCCCTTCTGACTCTCAGCTAATCCAGATACTGTATGCCCATTCCACCAGGGGACAGGTCATCTTGGCATCTACTTCCTGAAGAGTCTTCCACATAGTAGCAGGTTTGATAGCACCTATTGTACACATCAAATCAATTGGATTGATTTTTCTTGGAGAAACTGCAAGCACTAGCAGATGTTGAACACTGGGTAGAAGTGGAAAATGATGTCATTTTGGTGCTGAAGAAATTGCAGTCACTTGATTGAAATGTGCAGCTGTTGCACGGGTCACTCTTCCAATGAGTCTTCAGGGTATTGGTTACAAGTTCCAAGGCTTCAGCAGCATTTCAAAGTGATACCTAGCTAAGCACTTTAAAGAACCACTTTTTCCTCCTGAAATAATCTATGTTCTTATGTGTTGTGTTGACTAGTCCTCCCACTGCCACCAATAAAAGAACAACAACAATAAATAATAATAATAATAATAATAATAATAATAATAATAATAATAATAATGCAGTAGTGGTTACCGTCTACCTGGTACCTTGAAATGTGACTTTATTTGGAAATAAGGGATATAAGTAGCTAATGAAGTTACATTGAATTAGCACTAGCCAGGGGCCAATAACTAATGCCCATATAAAGACACAAGAAGACAGAGATACACTGAGAAGGTAATGTAGCAACAGAGTCAGATAAGAGTGTGATGCATCTTCAAGCCCTTGAATTCTAGGGATTGTTCACAACCATCAGAAGCTAGAAAGAGGTAATGAAGGAGCTTTCCCTAGAGCCTACAAGGGGAACATGGACTTGCTGAAACCTTGATATTGTATTTCCAGCCTCCAGCACTGTGAAATATTCATATTTCTGTTGTTTTGGGCCACCCAGTGTGTGGCACTTTGTTAGAGTAGACACAGGAAACTAATGTTCTTTCTTTCATTGTCCGTACTATGTATTATTTCCAGATTCTTCTCTAAGTCCACACCATGAGAAGAATGTTATGGTTCTAAAGCCAGATTAATTGGTTTTGAACCTCTACACTGCCATGGATCAACTCTGAGCAAGTGAGGGCTCTGTGCCTTGGTTTTTATGACAAGCAAAACAGGAATTAAATGAATTAATGCTAAAGTTTTATGTGTTTCTGTTGTGTGAAAAAATATCCACTGGGTTCAGATATTGTATAATTGGGAATGGTTCTAAGAAGGAGGAATTACAATATGAGTTAGGCCTTCAGTGTCTGGATGAGGCTGACCAAAAACTATGCAGGTAGGAGAAAGTGTAGGAATAGAGCAGCAAGACACCATGATGACCAGCATTGAAATCTATTATATTTATATGCATAGGAGCTCAGTAAGGCTGCTTATAGCTGGACCTTAAGAGTCAGTGTCTGAGTTCTCAAGAGCTGAGGAGAGGCAATACCCATGAAGGTGTCTGATCTTTTGACACTGAAACTGACATTGCCATCTACAAATGTGTTAGACTATGTTTATAGCTATCCTGGGATGCATACAGCTTGCCAGCCACACACTGGACATGGCTAGAACATTCATAATTCATTCCTAGTACATGTGGGGGAGCTGAGGCTTTGAGAAGCTTCTTTTAAAAATACAATTTAAAAAAATCATTCCTTGAGAATTTCACGTGTACACAATTTTTTTTATCACACCTACCGTCCACACCATGTCCCTTTTCCAGCTTCATGTCCTAGCTATTAAATATTAATCTGAGTCTAATCAGTGTTGTCTATATGCACATGGGTATAAGCCATCCACTGCAGGCATGGACAACCTATACCATGACATACTACTGAAGAAAAAGGACTCTCTCACTCCCAGAAGCTATCAACTGCCGGTAGCTTTTAAGCAGCTTCTTGAACTTGAATGTGAATTAAAATGCAGCCCAGACTATTCAGGAGTCTGGAATAGGTGGGCATATAAAGTCTTCATTTCCAACATACTAAAGATGCTGAGGTTTCTGGTCTAAAGACAATGCTTTAGCTCAAAATCCTTGCTACATTCATGCACCAGCAGCCTCAGCATTGCTGGGAACTTGTTAGAAACACTACATCTCAAATTTCCCTCATCCTCAAACCTACTGAATCAGAATCTGCACTTAAATCAGGTGCTTTACTCATGAGCTGTGTCTTAACATTTAACAGCACTGAATTAGGATTAGAGGACACTTGGTTGTGGTATTGTATTCCCCCAAATATTGTGCGTGCTAATAAACTTATCTGGGGTCAGAGACAGAGCAGCCACAATATTAAACATAAAGGATAGGCAGTGGTAGCACACGCCTTTAATCCTAGCATTCCAGAGCCAGAAATCCATGTGTTCAAGGATACAGCCAAGCATGGTGACTCACGCCTTTAATCCCAGAAAGCGAGCCTTTAATCCCAAGGAGTGATGGTAGAAAGCAGAAAGGTATATAAGGCGTGAGGACCAGAAACTAGAAGCATTTGGCTGGTTAAGCATTTGGCTGGTTAAGCATTTGGCTGGTTAAGTATTCAGGCTTTTGAGTAGCAATTCAGCTGAGACCCATTCTGGATGAGGACTCAGAGGCCTCCAGTCTGAGGAGACAAGATCAGCTGAGGATCCGGCGAGGTGAGGTAGCTGTGGCCTGTTCTCGTTCTCTGACCTTCCAGTGTTCACCCCAATAACTGGCCTCAGGTTTGATTTTGTTAATAAGAACTTTTAAGATTCATGCTACACTTGGTAACCCAGATTGCTAAAGGGGGTGATTTAGCCTACCTTTCTTTTCATACCAAGGTACACATTAGATCCTCACAGGGAAATCTTAAACATCTTGATGCCCAGGCAAAATCAGTTCAGTTAAATGCAATTCTCTCTGAAAGTAGGGCTCTGGGAAAGTGGTGCCACTTTTCAAACTCTGGGTTATTATTAGTGTGGAACCAATATTGCAGGCCACTGATCAGGACCAGAGACACTGAGACCAAGAACAGTTCTTTATGGGGTCTGGGCTCTTTAATGAGTCTAGCATTCACAGTAACCAATCACAGACTCTGGAGCAATGATTCAAAGCCTGTTTTGTACCATTTGCCTGTGCAATGTCATGAATGGTACTTGATCTCTTTTTGCCTTGTTTCTTTAAAACTGGAGATGGCAATAATAGTAGCTGTCTCACAGGGTGTTTGTTTACACGAACAAGAGTAAGAGTCCTTAGTGTAGTGCTTGAGACATAGCAAATGCTATGACAGTGTTTCTTCATTTAAATACACATCTTATTCCTTCTAACGTTCTCATTTTTCACTTTCTTGTACTCCACATCCAGCACAGCTTGGTCCTGGAAACCTGATTGGGACAACAAGAGAATGAAGAAAGGTCAGGCACACAGATACATGTTACAGAAAGCTCAGATAAGGTGGGTGGTATCCATTCTGATGGAGCAGCATTAACTACGTAACAGCCTACAGTCTCAGTATGTTTAGTATGTTAAGCAAGGGAAGGAGGGCTTGGCATCTCCATAGGTGGTAGGGGATCAACCTCAGGTTGTAGTCATCCAGGAAGAGGAAGGTGCAGTTGCTAGTTTGTGCATACACTGGTGATTGTTCATAAATACTCATACTTGGGCCAAAGAAAGGATTTGGCATTGCCTCTGAGTCTCACTCAGAGTAAGGCTTTAACAACTGTTATGGGTCTGAAATATTGGTTTTCTTGTCATGACTGAGCCTATGTCAATGATACATATTCACTCAAGACTCCATACATTCTTTACACATTCATTCAGGGCTTCCTTGGCTCCCCATGCTTATCACCCTATCCTGTCATCAGTGCTAGGCTTGGAGACAGTAATCTCATCTTTTATTAGGTGTGCAATAAATATTTGAGGCATGTGTGACTGAATAGGACTGAATGATTACAATGCCCCCTTGTGTATTTAGATGAAAATAATTAAAATGTGCAGTTCTTGATTCTAGGACAGTGTGACAAATTCTCCAGATTTGGGTTAGAAGAGGTATGATGTTGGATATGAGACTCTTGCTTCTAAAACTTGTCAAGTATCCTACCAACCAGAATGAGTTAGGTACCAAATACAAGCACTATTTGGATGTCCTTTTCTTGAAATACTGATCATAAGTAAGCATAAGGAGAAGATCTTGACACTAATTCATTTCTGTGCATGTAGTAAAGACAATTCCAAGGGCAATTTGCTGCCTGTTTTTTTTTTTTTTTTTGTGTGTGTGTGTGTGTGTATGCGATAGTAGATATCTGGAGTGTGGTGACAGTGTAGCACATAATATGCATTGCAAAAAGCAGTTCACATGCTTAGGGGAACATCAGATAGCCCAGGCAAAATTATAGTTATGCCATGTGGTGCTTTGAAAGAAAATAGTCCTCAAAGGGAGTGGCACTATTGGGAGGTGTGGCTTTGTTGGACTGGGTTTGTCCTTGTTGGAAGAAGTGTGTCACTGTGGGGCAGGCTTTGAGGTTTGCTATGCTCTGGATACCATGCAGTGTCTCAGTCAACTTCCTGTTGCCTTCTGGTCAAGATGTAGCCAGCATGTCTGCCTGCATGCCACCATGCTCCCCATCATGGTGATAATGGACTGAACCTCTGAAACTGTAAGAGAGTCACCCCAGTTAAATGTTTTCATTTATAAGAGTTGCCACGGTTATAGTGTTTCTTCACCACAATAAAAACCCTAACTAGGATATGCCATTTGTATTATTCAAGATTTTGTAGAACACAAACAATAGAATGAATATATATGTCCATATATAAAATATTTAAAAAATATTCATATATATGAAATGTCTTAGGATACAATCTAGGTAGCCAAACAATGGCTGTCTTTACAGTAGAGAGGCTGAGCACATGTAGCTGCTAAGTTCATGAGGCTGGATGCTTTAGCAGTCTCAATCTGGCACTAAAGGCCTGCAAGATTTCTGGAGAGCCACCTGCTTTTAGTGTATGTTGAAGGGTTGAAGAAACTGGGTTCTCACGTCCATGAAGGAATGTTATTGTGGAATATTATTTTAAGATGTGTTACATTTGTTTATACTGTGGAATATTGTTTAATGATGCAAAGATGTATTGTATTCTTTTATGTTGCATTTGCTTAACTCTGTGAAGTCCTGTTACTGTGCCTGCCTAAAACACCTGATTGGTCTAATAAAAAACTGAACAGTCAATAGTGAGGCAGGAGAGGGATCAGAAGGGCTGCCAGGCAGAGAGAATGAATAGCAAGAAGAGGGGGGAGCGAGAAAGATAGAAGGAGAGGAGGACTCCAGGGTCCAGCCACCCAACCACACAACCAGTCATGGAGTAAGAAGGAAAAAAACCTATATAGAACAGAGAAAGGTACAAGTTCAGAGACAAAAGGTATATGGGATAATTTAAGAAAAGTTGGCTAGAAACAAGCCAAGTTAAGGCCAGGCATTCATAAGTAAGAATAAGTCTCCATGTATTTATTTGGGAGGTGGGTGGCAGTCCCTCAAAAGAGTAAAAAAAAAATCCCTACAGAATATGGCAATAATGGCAATGGCAACAGGGTAGATGAATTCCCAAATGGAGTAGGTGAACTCATCAGTGAGATGTGAAAACAATGAGGCAAAAACAAAAATAAAATTCCCTTTGACATCCTTATATATGAGCTGCCACCAGAAGGTGCCACCCACATTTAAGGTGGGTCTTCACATTTCAGTTACCCTAATCAAGAAAATCCATCATAGGTGTGCCCTAGGACTTTCTCTTAGTTGATTCTATAGTCAGTCAAATTGGAAATCAAGATCAAACCACTTAATAATTTTTTGCTTCAGTCTCTGTTTTGAAACTGGAGAGAATAGTAGTTCTAATCTTGAAGAATTATTAGAATAGTAGTATCCACTCGTGTGAATTTAATAGAGTGCTAGACATTTAAAGAAAGATCAGCTGATATTAGAATTTATTATTATTGCTATCAATTGTCACTAATAGGCGGCCTATAGCCCTTGCTTGCTTCTTTCCCTTACAACTCTTCAAATCCCTCCCCTTTGCTCTGAGCCCTTTGTACCTTTTTTTCTGTATTTTATCCTTGATCATCCCCCAGTCAGAGGGATTAGCAGTAATTTTACCATTCTTTCCAGGATTGTACAGACTGTGTTCCTCATAAAGGAGCCTAGATGGACTGCATTCCCAGTCCTTGCTCCAAGGAGAGTAGATGCCCCCAAAGAGGTGTCTTTTTCTAAATTACACAAAGGCTAAGCAAGCTGTGATGGAGATTTGCTGATGGTACATAGAGGAACAAGTTTAGTGATTTTTATTTCCTATCTTAAGTATTTCAGATCCACTAGCTGCCCAGGTCATGTTAATCTTGAACAGTATTCACTTCCTGAAAATCAAAGATGTAGGCATCTTTCCAAAAATGTTAGTGTATAGAATTTTTGTTTGGTTTATTAAGGCCATTTGTTTTCAATATGAAGCTGAGACTACCTGACCCAGGAATAGCATGAACAGCTTTTAAGATTTACATTATTTCAACACCTACAATAACAATGACTGGAATGATTTCGTTTTAAAAGGAAATGGAAGAAGCCAGATGTGCTGACTCATGACTTGAGAGTCTAAGATGAAAGCATCAACATGAATTTGAAGTCAAACTGAGACATAGCAAGAGTACCAGGCCAGCCTTGGCTACATAGAACATCAACAACCAAAAACAAACAAATAAACACAAACAACCAAAAGAGATTATGAAAGATTATTTTGAAAAATTTGAACCATAGCATAATATGCTGATAACAATAGTATAGAACATATTTTATATATCACCATCAAACATGAAATTGTCCATATCTTAAATTCAAATTCTATATTTAAAAATTTGTACCATTATCTCCTGTATTCATCCTTTATATGTAGTTTAATAGTATATCAAATATACATATATATATATATGCAGATAATTAAGGGTCTCTTCCTTGCACAATATGTCTCCCTCCCCGGAGATGCCTTCAAGTTCATTATAGGTCAAATGGGCAATCTACAGAAAATATTATAAGAAGCAAATACCTCTTGCCTAATAACTCCCTTTTACTAGTTACTTCTTTTATTAATATAGAGACAGCATTGATAAAACTAAGTGAAATTATGAAAGAATTAACCTTTGGTGACAATATGACATAATCCTAAGAATCAAGAGATTTTACAGACTAAGGCACTGCGTTCTTCACTACAATCCAAAGTCTGAAAATGGATACTCATAATTCTGATTTTCAAAAGGATGAAAGCAGATTCAAGAAACTGAAGACTGAGATATTAAGCCATTCTAGATTCTAAGACAAAGTTGTGTTTTAAACTCTTGAAAAGCATGGGTCAGGCATGATGCCACATACCTTTTAATCCATTCCAGCACTTGGAAGGCAGAAGCAGACAGATCTCTGTGAGTTTGAAGCCTATCTGGTCTATGTAGCAAGTTTTGGGCCAGCTGGGGCTACTCAGTGAGACTCTGGCACAAACAAACAAACAAACAACAAACATAATGAACAAGATCTAGAAACATAAATGCCACTTAGTATGGGAAGCATGCTGTTTACCTCTGCATGGATCCACACCCTTTGACATGTGTGTCTCTGACTAAAGAAGTAAAGTATATTTCCTCTACTCATATGTGTGCCTGTGGCCAATGTGCACCCTCTCTGTATGTGCGTGTGTGCCTGTCCATTTATGTGTCTCTGTGCCTGTGTGTGTATATGTGCCTCTGTGTGTGTGTGTGTGTGTGTGTGTGTGTGTGTGTGAGAGAGAGAGAGAGAGAGAGAGAGAGAGAGAGAGAGAGAGAGAGAGAGAGAGAGAGAGAGAGAGAGAGAGTCAGAGAACAACCTTGGCATCATCCTAAAACATGCAGTCCACCTTTGAAACAGGATCTCTTATTGACCTGGAGTGCGCCAATTAGGCTAGACTAGCTGGCCACAGAGCCCTAGTGAGCCTTCTGTCTCTGCTTCCTCAGCGCTGGGATTTGAAATGTGTGCTGCCACATCAGGCTTTTTACATGTGAACTGGAGCACAACCTGGGTCCTCATGCTTAAAAGGCAACCACTTTACCAACTGAGCTCTCTCCCTAGCCACCTATTTCCTCTCGTCTTGATTTAGGTTTGACCATGTTGTATGTATTGAGAGTAAAATAGGCAGAAAGGCCCATGTGCCTATTCTGTGCACAGGCCTCAAGAGGCCGGCTACGTACTCCCCCCTGATCTTCTTTGCCTCTACCACTCTTGTATTAGAGGCTGATTGATTTAGTGAAAAACATAAGAGAAATGAGCAGCAGAACCTCCAGTCACTGTAGCCTGAAGCACAGCTATTTAGCCAACTCCAGCCTAGGTTAATTGACTCAAAGATGCAAAGCGAGCCCAGCAGAGATTAACAGATACCCCAATTCACCTTTAGACACAAGAGCTGGATACATACACTTTATGTCATAAGCCTTACAGTGTTCTGAATCTAATATATAGTGTGAAGATGAATGCAGAAAATCAATACACTATGTTTGTCCTTTGGTAGCTGAACAAGAGCCCTAAGTAGATGGCAGTGTATGTGAATGTTACCAAACAGTGCATGTGAATGTTACCGAACAGTGCATGTTATGTAGCTACAACCTTAAAGATGAGATGGAAAATCATGGGCTCATTACTACTAAATTGCTATTAATGTTTGAAGAATGATCAAGAATATTAAATAATAAAGTCTGAGATGGCGCAGTAAGGTTTTTATTGCTTTTATCTTTTACTATTTCTCATACATGGTTTGAATGAAAGTATAGAAAAATAACAAATACTTTCAATGAGAAGCTATAACTACCCTGGAAACAATGAGTGAAATATAACCAGATGAGATTAAAATTGATAAATACAAATCATGTGCAAGGGGACAGATAAAACTGCCTAAACATGTGAAAATTAGTATATATCAAGTTAATTATTGTATATTTAATACATCACTACAAATTAATATGTAACATTATAGCATATAATATTATATACTCTGACTAACATATAATTATGTAATAAGCAATATAGCAATGTATAATGTATCACATAATATAATTTTACATACCCTATAGACCCAGAAATTCTACTTCTAGAAATTTACACTGA